>NW_020897714.1:18294611-18295015 GCF_003984885.1 Neopelma chrysocephalum
TTTCTCTTTCTCTCCCTTTTCCTTCTCTCTCTCTCTTTCTCTCTTTTCTTTCTCTCTTTCTCTCGTTTCTTTCTCTTTTTCTCTCTTTCTTTCTCTCATTTCTTTCTCTTTTTCTCTTTTTTCTTTCTCTCTTTCTCTCTCTTTTCCTTCTCTCTCTTTTTCTCTCTTTTATTCTTTCTCTCTCATTTCTTTCTCTCTCTTTCTCTCTCTTTTATTCTTTCTCTCTCATTTCTTTCTCTCTCTTTCTCTCTTTTCCTTCTCTCTCTCTTTCTCTTTTTCTCTCTTTTATTCTTTCTCTCTCATTTCTTTCTCTTTTTCTCTTTTTTCTTTCTCTCTCTTCCCTCTCTTTTCCTTCTCTCTCTTTTTCTCTCTTTTATTCTTTCTCTCTCATTTCTTTCTCTTTT
>NW_020897714.1:18295115-18738701 GCF_003984885.1 Neopelma chrysocephalum
TCTCTCTCTCTTCTTTCTCTCTCTCTTTCTTTTTCTCTCTTCCTTTCTTTTCTTTCTCTCTCTTTCTCTGTCTCTTTCTATTCCTTTTCTTTCCTTCCTTCCTTCTTCTTTCACTCTCCCCCCACTTTAATTCATCTCTTCTCTCTTCCTTTCCATCTTACCCTTTTATCCAAAACCCACTGCCGTGTGCTTATACAGTAGGTCAGGGGACTAACGTACTGATTTCCATTCCAAGTGTGTAATTTAATAATAAAACCTTCCGATTGCTTGCGGGCCCTCCGGCTCTTGTCGTTCTTTTCCGCCGCGAGCACTTATGAACCTCGGGCATTCCCTTCCCCTTCAGGGTGGGTCGTCACAGGCACCTCGCGGCGACGCACCTGCAGCGGGTGCCCGGGCAAAGGAGCCATGCCGGGTTCCTGCCGCAGCGCTGCTCCCGCCCCCACACTGCCAGCCACCGCTTCCCCAGCCGCCGCCGCCGCCGCCGGCGGCACGCGACCGCCGGTGGCCGTGTTCCTGTGGAAAACGCCCGCAAATGCCACTGCTCCGCTGCGGCGGGTAGCGCTCCCTCACGGCGCTCCCCCGGGCTGTAGGAGGACGGAGGCAGGAGCGGCGCCCCAGGCGCTTCCCGCCGCGGCCTCGCGCACCGCCTCCCTCCCTGCCCCCCGCTCCCGCCCCCTCGCGCGCGCGCCGGGGAAAACGTTGCGCAGGTTCTAAAGCGGCGGCGGGGGCGCGGCCGCGCTCGAGGGGGCGTGTGAGGGGGAGCGGCGGGGAGCGGCCGCCGCCACAGACACAGCCACAGGCACAGCCCGCCGCCGTCCCTCCCGCCGCATGGAGCTGTCGGCCATCGGGGAGCAGGTGTTCGCGGTGGAGAGCATCCGCAAGAAGCGCGTGCGGAAGGTGGGCAGCGGTGGGGCGGGGCGGGGGGAGCGCACCGGGCCATCCCCCCCGCCCCTCCCGCCGCGCACCGGGAGGGGGGCGTGGTGGGTGCGCGCGCGGCCGCCCGGTCCCCGTCCCTGTCCCCGTCACGTCCCCCCCCGCCGCCGCGGGGGCACCGGCACCTGCCCGGGGCTGGCGAGCGGGGGACACGTGTTGGCTCGGGGGTCTCCGGGGCACAGGGGGAGCTGTCGGTGCGGGGGGTTCGGCCTCTGCAGGATGAGCGCTGGTGACAGCAGACGGAAGAGCCCAAACCGGAGAGCGTTTGGGAAGGCTCCCGTGGCTCCGTTTTCCCGGCCGTGGAAGCCCTCCGGGCCCCGCAGGGTGTTGCAAGGATTAACCTGTAGGCATGCAGTGTGTAGAGATCCTCCGGTGGAAAGTTCCTTATAGGGCAGTGTTTTCCAGTCTTGGGAGGCTGATGAACGAACCCCCCCATGAGGAAAACGAAACCAGTTCTTTAGCTGGAGTACCCGAGAGCTTTCCTTGCTGCGCTCCTGTAAAGGTGTCTGCGGCTGCAGCAGTGCCTCTTGGAGAGTGGTCGTCCTACACCACGAAGGCCTGTGCCATGCTTTGGAAAGCGCTTAACAAACCCCTCAGCGTAACATTAAACATTTTGATAGTTGTACGCATTGCTCACTGAGCCCTTGAGCACGGTTTCCAATCACTGCAGGTTTTATGGCTTTTTGTTTTTAAATCTTGTACTTAGAGTGAGCAAGTAAAAGGATAACTGAACTTCAGCTGTGAGCTTGGGTTGAAAAGATGAGTGCCTGTGATGGATGGAACAGGGTTTAAGTAGAGCGTGTAGCAAATGGAAAGGAACATGTCAGAGATGCTTCATAGGTTCTGAAGTACCGTGTTTCTTCTCTCTGCTTAAAAAAAATATTCATCTGACACTTGCTTCTGGCATACATCTGCCTCTTGCATTTATGCATGCTGACTTCTTGTAGGATTGTCTGTAAATGTGGGAATGGTTCAGTATTACTGTCTGGTTGACTTTTAGTGTTCTGCCTGCAAGACTTCTGCAAAGCTGTGCTCCAAGCTGATGGGAGTGCAAGCATGCTTAAACACCACTGCATTCTGGGGAAAAAGGTATATCAAGTGTAGTTGAATGAGGAAGCGTCTTTGTTTTGAAAATAAAGTGATGGGAAACGAGCTTTTTGGTTGCAGAGTTTAGTCCCATTGATTGGTTGCATTTCATACTGTAGCCCGTATTTTGTTGCAGAGTTCATCTGTTTTCTTCTTCCTTTTTCCACCCTCAGGGGAAAGTAGAATACCTGGTGAAGTGGAAAGGATGGCCCCCAAAGTAAGTTGTGTTTACTTGTCTTTTTGACTTTAATATTCAGTAATAGCTTACACTGTGTCTCTGCAATTGAGCATCTCATTCATGATGGGTAATCACTTGTGCCTCATTTCAACAACAATAAACAGAACCAAAGAGCCACAAACCAAACCCAAATCTGTTTGTGAATTGGCAGCTAAGGAATACAAACTGCATGCCAGTCTATTCAGACTGGTTTTTGCCACCACTGAAATATTTCATTGAGATACTTTCTAGATACAAATGTTTTTAAATTCATTATGAGTTCAACAAAGAACCCAGATTCTTCTGAACTTGGAATGGCTCCTTCTTTTCTGAGTCAGCACCAAGAGGACCCCACTTTATTTTTAGAGCTGTCTGAAGCCTTTTAAAATAGAATACATGTTGATGGTCTTGTCTGGTTGTCCTACTGCTTCCCTTCTGCAGTTCACCAACAGAGAGGGGCAATGTTTCAGATTTATTGATTGTAGCCAAATGCAGGTGATCTTTGCCCCTTGAACATTACCGCCATGCCTTCATTTCCTTGTCTGAAACCTTCTGTTTTTATGAGTGCCTTTTCTGCTTTTACTTTGGTTGCTACATTGCAAAAAGGGGGGAAAAAAGGCTTTTTTTTTCAGCATTGCTCTGCACTGTTTACAGATACTTCTCTTATTCAAATGCAGCTGCCTCTGAAGAAGAGTGATTGGTCTGTGCTTAAATAGTCTGTAAAATGCTTTGAGATTAGAAAGATTAGGTAACTGGAGAATATTACTATGTCAGCTAGCCGTCTGGTAGAAAAGCCTCCTGGCCAACCCATATGGGCCCTGTTTTTGCTTTTCTGTTTGTGATTGTGTGTGTACGTACACAACGTGGGTGGGTACAACAGTGTTTCACATGCAGTTGCTCTGTGTGTTGCTAAGCAAAGGGGGCCACTTGTTAGGGTTCGGCCTTGCAGCTGCAAAGCAGGGCCCACTAGGATGGTTCTGACAGATTGTACCTGGTGTCCAAGAAGCTGAAATGTGTTCCTACATGCCCAATCCTTGTGCCTAATCCTTATGCTTATAGGGCATATGTAAATACAAGCAACTTCCCCTATCTGGTGGTGGTGGGAGAGGGTGACTTTATTCTTGACTGTAAGTCCTGCTGTCGAAGTAACCTTGTGCACTTGTTGAACACCAGCTGCCATGTAGTGAGGGTCACTTCTTGGACTGCTTCAGCCTTAAGGAGCCAAGTCTTATTTAATCGGTGATAGAGGGTGGGACACGTATTTGGAGCCTGTGAGGCCCCATCCGCTTCTGGCCAGAATACTGATGTTTATCCCATTCGCCTTTGAACAAATGCATTGAGGTCCCCCTCTCATAAAGTCCCTTGTCAAGAAGGTGGGCTGAGGCATGGCGTAATGTTTCCTTGGACAGAGCAGCCTTTATTCTTAACTGCTGCCTTTCCTTGTCCTGCACCTTGGAACTCTAGGGGAGATAGAAACTCTTCTGGGAATTTAAAGCACAGCTCCTCAGCGAGCAAGGTGATGTCAAGGTTCTCTACTTTTGATGCTATGACATGTCCAAGCACCTTCGCTCTTCTCCCAAACTCCGAATGTGAAGAGCATTTTAACTATTTACTCAATGGTTTGAGTTATTAAAACTAAGATTCTCAGAGCACTGAAGTCACTTTCATCCCAGTAGCAGTCTCTGTTCCTTGTTTCTGAACTTACATATACCCGGGATAGCATGCAGCACCACAAGGTGTTTGCATCTTTTTGTCTGTTTGCTCATCCCATGTCCTGTTTCTCTTCGTTCCCTTCCCCAGCCTTGTTGCATTGCTCTTTGTAATCTCTGTACCTATTATCCCACTGGAAGCATCATAGAAGGAAATAAGGATAGGTCAGTAGTTTACTGCTTTCATGTGTAATTTATTTCACTTTTCCCTCCTCTTTTTAATAAAAAATTCTTGTTCATGCCCTGCACCTCAGATTTCTGGATTGCACTGCTGGAGTGAGGGAATGGAGGAGTGACAATCTGATTCTAGCTACAAGCTTGTTTACAACTTGTCTTGGAGTTAAGAGGGGAGGGGGAAGAGGAGGAGTAGAAGGAGGGGGAAGGAAGATCATATGATCTATGTTTTCCAGAGTGCCTGCTCTCTGCAGTTTGCTGCAGCCTGGGCTGTGTGTACCCATATATAAAGCTCTGTGTGCGCGCGCGCGTGGTAAATTCAACCATGTTTTTTTTAAATGCAGTGTTTTGCTACTGCAGCGAAGCCAGAATCTGAACTGCGGAGAAAACGGCT
Source organism: Neopelma chrysocephalum (assembly GCF_003984885.1). NCBI lineage: Eukaryota > Metazoa > Chordata > Aves > Passeriformes > Pipridae > Neopelma > Neopelma chrysocephalum. Next base: position 18,299,629 of record NW_020897714.1, read on the forward strand.
ACACCCACCAGGGGTTTTTATAAGCAAATTCCCTTTCTTCTCCTGCCTGTGAAAGCAATCTGATGACTTTTTTCCCCTCTCGTGGTATTATTTTTCTTAAATTTGTAGGATGAGTGCCAGAATCCCTGCAGCTGGGAGGAAACCTTCCTCTTTTCAAACATCATCTTGGCTTTGACAGCTCACAGTCAGGTTGCTGCAGGAGGCATGAGCAAAGGAGGGAGGGAGAGATCAGCTGGTTATGAAGATGTCTGCTCTTAACTCTGATGTACAGTGCACCTTGGAGTATCTGAATTTCATATTTTTATTTCTCCCTTTTGTAAAAGAATTGTATTTTCATTTCTAGACCCATTCTCCAGGAATGTTCCTGGTTTTCAGTACCTTTCTTCTCTCTAATAGAGAGATAAAAGGGAAAAGCATTCCTAAACCACCTCCCCTGTGTACATATAGGCATGTATCGTGTGCTCTCATGTGCAGCCTGTGCTTCATCCAGAAATGTAAACATCCTAAAATGCTTTCTCGCTTTTAAAGGCACTGATATAAATGCACCTTTGCACACCTGGATGTGACTCCTCTCTGGTCCTCCTTCCTGGGGTCTGGAAGGGGCTCTACCTCCAGGCCTGGACCTCACATTCCAGGAAAATTAGTGTTCTGAGGCATTTGGAGTTTCAGACTTGCCTTTTTGCCTTAGAGTTTGTACAGTAGAGACATGCCACCCATCTTTTCTGTGCAAGCATGATCTCTTAGAAGCAAACATGCCACAAGGACCACCTTGTGATCCTTTCGGCTTCCACAGTGGGAATTTTTGGCTACCTCTCCCTGGTGTTAAGTGCAAGTGTACTCTTTGGCAACCAGTTTTGGAGTTGCCTGCTGGATGGGTTCAGTCCTTTTCTGAGATCTGGCTCTTGTCACAGCTGTCTGGCTATCAAGGACGGAGCTGGGGCAGTGAGTGACGCTGTTCACAGGCTCCTGTCAGAGCATGAAGCCTGTTTGGAGCAGTGCTGGTGGCCCTGCCCGCAGTGCAGATGGTTCCTTCTGCACCGGTAGGAAGTACCGATGAGCTCTGTTCCATAGGAACAACCCACAGGGGGAGCCGAGCTGGTGGAGGAGGCATTGGCAAGTGGCCATCAGCTTGCCTCAGGGCCCAGGTCTGAACATGTTTGGTTGAACGGCATCAGTGGAGAAAAATTAAATTCTTAAATGAATACTTTCGGCTTCAGTGATTAGAGGTAATTAATAATGCAGGTGAGAAAGCGTACTTACTCTTTGAGCACTCTAAATTAAGAGAGACCTATTTTTCAGAAAGCAGTATCAGGTCACATCTCATTGTTCCATGGGGTTTTTGGATTTGAGGGAATGCTGCAGATGAAACCTTCTTTAGGCATGGACTTAAAATCAGTTTGTGAGTGTCTGCACAGGCTTTGCGAACAGTGTAGCGGGGGCCCTAGGGAGGAAAGTCTTCCCTGTTTTCCTACAAAGAGCTGCTTGACGGTTGGCCCTGCCTGTTTTGGGAAGGGGAGGTGGTGTCTGTGGGAAGTTGGGGAGGGAACGGCTGAGATTCCTCAGAGCTCTCGCAATGTTGTGGCAGGCCCCACCGACCCTGGTGAAGACAGTATCCAGGGCTGCAGCACACTGGTAGCAGGCCTGTGGAGAGAATGTTTCTTTTAAGTATTGTTTACTTTTTATTCCTTATGTTTTTCTTCAGATACAGCACATGGGAGCCAGAGGATCATATCTTGGACCCTCGCCTGGTAGTGGCTTATGAAGAAAAGTAAGGGCGCGTGTTCTTTCTCTCCCTGAACACAGGAAAAGATATACCGTCTTTATTTCATTATATGCATAAAGAGCCCTGTTGTCCCTACGTAAGTCAAAGATGAGATGTATAGCAATGAATCCTGCTTGATTTCGGTACCCTGCTGTTGGTTGAAACAGACAAGACAACATTAAAGCAGCTTTGATTGGCACTGTTCAGGAAATGAGGCAAAGAACTGGCACCATTGAGCCAAAGAACCATCAATCTCAGGTTTTAATCAAGTTCAGAGCTGGACTGGAGTGATGTGAGGCAATAAGTTTCTTTAACCCATCCCTCATCAGCTGTGTCAGAGAAATTCCCCTATTGCAAGGCTTTCACTCCTACAGGAAGAAATTCTGGGATGTTTTCCAAGCCCACCCTGGTCACCATTGGGTTTTAGTGAAGGAAATTGAGGAAGATGTGCTGCAAAAGGTTGAAGTCCCAACTAGGTTTTATGCTGTGGTATTTAGTATTTAGTTTGATTTGTGTTCCTCTTTCACAGGGAGGAGAGAGACCGTGCATCAGGGTACAGGAAAAGAGGCCCCAAACCAAAGCGCCTCCTACTGCAGGTAGCCTCTTGCTCTTCTGTGTATTCCTAACTCTTAGCTGCTTCTCTGCTGTCAGGGAGGTGGGAACTCTCTGTTTGTTGTTGCATGGACAGAATTGGAGGTAACAAGCAAACACACCACCATGAAATCAGTGGTTAGGCAGATAGTTTTAACCTGTTAGCTGAAGAGCTAGCTAATTTATCTTTAAAAAGCAAAACAAAATAAAACAACAGCTCTTGCTCTCTGAACTGGAATTTTATAAAGGGCCTGAGTGGTTGCAGGTTACCTAGTTTGTATGTTCTTTCAATTTTATGCTGAATCTGAACTTTCCATCAAGTCAAAGATAGCCACTGTTTGGAAGCAGAGTTTCAGCATGTTCCCAAGCAAAGCAGCCAATCCTAGGAAGCATGTATTAGGAAGAGCTTAGATGGCAGTTGAAGAGGTGAGAGAAACGGTGTTGTAGAAGCAGCACACCTTAGAAGCAGCTCATCTAGATGCTCAGGGGCTGAACAAAGAATAGTTTCCTGGCTCCCAGGGGGGAGCCCTGCCTGTATGATCAGATGTCCGCTCTGACCCTTTCTGTGTTGATGTCTTGGCAGCGGCTGTATGGCATGGACTTGAGGAGTGCCCATAAGGGAAAGGAGAAGCTCTGTTTCTCTCTTGCACGGAGATTTGGAGGAGGAGACAGTAGCCTGCCAGGGGCCAAGACAGGGCAGGCAGAGTTCCCAGAGAAGACTGGGGGAGCAGTCCTGCCATTCTCTCTCCGGAAGCAACGCAAAAACCAGAAGTACCTGCGACTGTCCAGGAAGAAGTTCCCCCGCATGGCGAGCCTGGAGAACCGAAACTGCAGGCATGAGTTTTTCCTGAATGATGCAGTCGGCCTAGAGGCCAGGCAGGGCCCTGAGGACTGGGAGGCCATGCAGCACACCAGCAAAGAAGGTAAGGCCAGACACCCCTTGGCTGTGAAGTTCTGGGGCATGTGAAGGATAGTCTGTGTTCTTCCTCCTCGGTTACCTCCTCCTGGGATTGTGCTTTAGGTCAGGTTCTCAGAGCGGCTCTCACTGGCTCATATTATGGCCTTCTTGTTTGCAAGGTTTCTTCCTTGTTTGAAGAGCACAGATTAATCTTTTTTTTTTGGTGCTATTGCCTCTCTGTAGTCCTACGTCCGTGATGCCCCTCCCAATGTTAGAAAACATGCAGAAGATACTGCACATTTTTCCCCTCTTCCAGTTTCCTCCCAGCAGAGGTGACACACAGGTGTGATAGTGATGAACTCTGCCTCTGTCCACATATCCACACGTGCTCAACCTGCTGCTTGGCTCAAAGGAGCTTGGCTGGCAGTGGACAAGCTGGGACACCAGCACTCCTCTCATAGTGGTGGTCTGAGAAGCGTACAGAAATGCCACTAGGAACCCATAGTGCACTCTCCTACCCCCTCCTTCCCTTTCCTCTCCACACTCCTCTATAGTCTCTTGCTGTAGGGCCATGTGAGGGGGGGATGAGAGAGATGAAGTGAGGATGGTAACTCCTGCCTGATCCCACTGAGTAGGCAGCATGAGTGTGGGCACAGGAGATGTCCAAGCACATTTGGCATTTTGTGGAGGGATACCAGCATCTTGTGCAGGAGGGCTGTGGGATGTGTGTGTTGCTCTCAGTTACCAGGGAAACTCTATCCTTGCATTATTAGAGCTTCTGAAGGCGTAGCTTTCCCGAGGAGTGGAAAAACGGGGCTTATGCTGCTTGTAGTAGCTGAGGGAATCCTGTTACTCCTTGCTAGGAGTAGCTGTTAGCCAGGCTGGATTAGGCAAGATTTTAGGGAGAGGGCTGTGTTCTGGAAATCAAAGCTATTTCTTCCTTTCTGAGAGGGACTGGAACAGTGCCCAGAATCCAGGGAGGCAGCAATGGGAGTAGCACAGAGGAGCCCAGTGTTACATCCTGGCAGTGGACAAGTGTGTGGGGCTGTTCTCCCCTAGAAGCATGGGGCTCTAAAGCACTTTGAGATCATAAGAGTGAGTGGCACTACAGAATTGTAAAACTCTTTTTGTTCTCCCCTTGACATATGGTCTGCATATCCCCCCCTATTGTTAGGGGGGATTATTGTTATTGTTCTGAGATGAGTAGGGACCCCAGGTGCTTGAGACAGAAGCCAGGAAATATACTCTTGAGGGAACTTGCTCTTTACCCAGGTTGGGATCACAAGGGATATAGTACAAGTAGAATGACAGGGAGAGGATGTGTTTTCCTTCCCCTTTCTCTGTTTATGTGGCAGTCTCTGGGGGCTGGGGGGAAGTGGGGCTTTAGGTGGCAGAGGACTAATAATTATTCATACAGTGAGAAAGTGCAAGGGTGCTTGGGTTTCCTGTGTAGAGCTGTCTGGAAGCAAAGGAAGGATATGAGAAAGGGAGATCAGCCTTTCCACAGAGCACTTCTGGCAGATTTTTGAGAGAATCACACCCAGGCTGCATTGCAGGTGCACTATGAAGGCAGACCCTCCATTTTGGATCCCTTTGACTCCTATACGAGTATCTGAAGAGCGTGTGTTAGAGTGTTTGATTTTTGGCTTTTCAGCAGGATAGGGCATTTAGAAGCAGGTGAGCTCACAGTGGGATGAGTGTGCTTTGGTGACACAAAACCAATTAGGGGTTGAGATGGGGTGAGAGGTATCAGGGAATTGTGGATGGTTAGATGAGCTGAGTGGTTTTGCAGGTCTTTTGACCTCTCTGTGGCTGCTGTGATGCCACTGTGTGTCTGGACACGTTTGCTACTCTTTCCTTTTCCCATTATGTCCTGCTGTGATCCTCCCATTTTCCCTTAGCCTCTGACGGGAGGGCTTGCACGTGCTCTTTCTTGCTTTGTACGTGCAGGCTCAGGCTGATTTCACCTACTATTTGTCAGAAAGGAGACTGTTTTTCCATCCTTCCCTTCCCTCTCTGCTTCCTCCCTCCTTCTCCCTCACCTTCCTCTCACTAACATGCTCTTATCTGCCTTTCCTTCTGCAGCAGATGTGGATGCCAGTCTCCCTTGGATCCCCACTGTGCCCCCCAGTGAAGTGACAGTGACAGACATCACGGCAAACTCCATTACCGTCACTTTCAGAGAAGCACAAGTGGCTGAGGGCTTCTTTCGAGACCGGAGTGCACAGTTCTGAATCTCTGTTTGTAGTGCTCCCCAAAACCAGTGCTTTTAGGGTGGGGCTAGGGAAGGGTTATGTTATCCCTTAAGAGAAAAAAAAATATCCAAAATGTCTCCTCTTAAAATGTTTACAGAGACTTTTTTTTTTCTCCTTTTCCCCCTTTCAGATACGCAAAAAAGGGCAGTGTAGGGGGGGTGTGTTTGTCATTGTCCAGCCGAAAAACTGACAGCCCTTTCCCTGGCAAAGACTCCCCTCCTTGATGTGAAAGCAGCAAGCCGAACAATTCGCCTTTTATCCTGTCAAGTGGCGGCAGCTGCATTTGTGGGGAGAGGGCATGTGGAGGTGGAAAGAGAGCTGGATCTCTAGCCTGCTGCCTTGTTTTGCAATTGATATCCCTTGGATAAAGATACATCTCTGTGCGTTGCTCTTCCCACCTTCCTCCTCCCTCTCTTCCTGCAGCAGTGAGACGCAATGGATCCTACCTGTGTAGATAACTCCAGCCTGTTAAGACTTTCTCTCCAGTGCTGTTTTCCCTGTGGCCTGCTGTCAGGACTTCAGAATCCTATTTGCCTGTCTGTGGTAAGTCAGTCTTTGCAGCACGGGTCCATATAGACAGCAGAGGTTTCTCCCTTTGATTGTTGATCATGCGGAAAGACTGAAATGCATCTCTGAAATCTAAATTGGCAACGCAAATTCAATTTGCCCTCATAAAAAGCTCAGAAACCCAGCACAGTCAAGGCATACCATTCTGTATATGCTAAACAGGATTTCCAGGCTCGACTCTGCTGTGTGAGGAATGCGTTATGGAAAGTGGGGTCTTCTTACCCTTTGCCAAATTCAGTATTAATAACAAATGCTGCCCTGAATCTGTGGTAATAAGTTGGTTGAAAACTGACTCCTCTCCCCTGGGAGGAGGGGCTAATAGGACAACTGAAGCATTGCCTGGCACTGCAAAGATATTCAAGAAACTGGCACAGGCCCAGGACACAGGAATTGGGCAGAACTGAGCTAGAAATGGACCTTGATTAGCAGCAAATTCTGGTTTTGTATCCCTTAGAGAGATCCAAGGTAAACAACATGTGGGGAAGGCATGCATTAGATTTGAAGAGGGGAAAAAAATTCTTAATTCTTAGCAATGAGAATTCTTGGATTATACTGCCTGAGTGATATTCTTCCATGACTCCAGTCTCCTCACAGTATCTGTGATCCTACTTTGCTGATAGGAACTTCCCCTTGGAAGGCTTAAAAATCTTTGCCAAGGAAAGTGGTCTGCATTTCAATAGACCCTGCCTAATCTTGCACTTAAAAATGCCTTGTGCTGGACTGCCTGTGACACTTTGAGGTTTTTGAAGAATTGCTGTATTTTGAGTTGGTAGTTTAGCATAGCATCTGTTCTTGCACATGCATGTTCTTTTCCATTTTTAAAAGCAAAATTTATTTAAATAACTTAATTTTTTAAATATAGACCTTTTCCTATGGAAGGCAAGAAAAGTAAGCTAGTCTGAAGAGGGAACTGCAGAACAGAGTCTGCAGGGTAACATTGGCTACTGTCGTGATTTCTGTACTCAAATTCTTTGTTTCCTCACCCCACCCCACCTGAAGCATCTCTTATATGCTGTATTTATTCTAAATGAATCTATGAGCCTTCTGAGCTGTGAGACCACCGGTGGAAATCCTCAGTGTGTTCCTATGAGGGGCTTGGCTGCTAGCCTGCAGAATTTTTGAGCTCTGAGGCTTCTGGTCCTCCAAACATCTACTTTTTGCAAAGTTCTTGGACTGCCCCTATGGTTTTTATTAAAAGCAGGTTTTACCTCAGATGGGACATGGCAGCTCAGTGTAGATTTAGTATTTGCCCTTCCATCTCAGAGCTGTTTGAGCAAGCGTGTCTTCCACTGCATCACACCAGTTTCAAGACCTCTGGGAAGGTCTTGAATTCTTGGGCTGACCTTTTGTCTCTCAAAAGAAGTAAGATGGGAGTTTTATTATGGAGAAATTTGAGAGGGTGAGAAGTGGAAGCTGGGGGGGAATTATGAGGTGGGAGGAAGAGTGAGTAGGAAAGAAGCTTGCAGTAGCTAGCAAGGGCAAACTGATGAGGTAAGCATGCAGGCGCAGGATGTTTGTTGAACGTGGGTGTCCAGAGTGAGGCTTCTGTGTCTGGAGTTGCACCCTCTTTTGCAGGATGTGGGGTCAGACGGTGTTGTTATTATCACCCCCCCTACACCCACCCTCTTCCCGACAACTGCCAAATGTGCTGAATACCTGCATCTCTCTTCTGTTGTGGCCAGTGGACACAGCACATGGCTGAGTCCACTCCTGTGGGTTGTAGCAGGTCAGGTAGTGATGGTTGCAGAAGCATAATATTTTAGCTTTTTTTAAAAAATGTTTTGAACTGCAGCTCACCCTGCTAGATCTTTGTGGCATTTATAGGATTTGGTTTCTCTATTCTAATTCAGCAACTGATGCCTTTGTCATGTCTTCATCTCAGAGTACAAATACACCAAAAAAAGCTTCCTATTTACTAAGTTCCTGGCTTCAGCTGACATCGGAAGCAATACTAATCCTGCGGCAGGAAAGAGCTTGTCCTAATAAACTAGATTTCCATCTTCTGCTTTTCTTTCCACTCGCCAGCTGACACTTCTCAACGCTTTGTTTTGGCATTTTTCTTTAAACATATTTTCTTCCTCTTGCAGTGGAGTTTTCAAAGACCTGTGGTGGTCTTTCAAAGAGGATCCACCCACAGCTTCATATCTTAATCATTTTTTGGATCAGGCTAGCTTGTGTTCTGCTGGTGACTAATCATCTCGCTGCACAAAGTGTGGAACAAAGTACCTGGCTGCAATGCTGCTTTGTGTCAATGAGGAGTTAACTATAATCGAGTTAAGACGCAACAAGCTGCATGTGCGTGGGTTTGGGGGAGGGGGGATGTGAAGAGGAGTTTGTGGTAGGAAACTAAGCAGTTACTTCGTTGGCGTGGACTTTTTTTTTGACATTCATGAATTCTTGTTTATCTTAAAGATCTTTTCGAGAAGATTTTTCTCCTGATCTTTTTAAAAAAACATGGCTCTGTTCCACGTTGTCTGGTGACATATTGTTGTAAATTTCCTTGGTAGAGCCGGTCTTCAGGGAGTTTAAAATTAGCTTTATTCCACCTCTGCAGGTGTAGAGATGTATGGGGGTTTTAGTAGTGATGGCAAGAGAGGTTGTCTGGGTTTGTCTCTTCTCCCCACTACTGTCCATCTGCCAGTTCAACCCAAAACATGAAAATTGAATTGGGACCTCTTGTACTAACATATCGTGAAAATCAGATGCTGTGCTCGAAGCTTTGTTAAGCATTCCGTTTGATTAGAAGAGCCAGAATAGCATCCAGCTGAAGCTGAGTTTAATAATTCTATTTGAAGCACAAGCTGAGAATAGAAATGGGCTAACTCTCCCATACCTCGTTTGGCTCCATGGCTGTAAACAAGAAAAACAAACCTCAGCCAGTGGAAATTACTGAACTATACACAAGAAGCAACCTTCTCAGAGAACAACGGTTCTAATAGTCATTCTTAGAACTGTTTCCATGTGAGAATTTACCAGCAGCATTTGGGAAACAGAGGTTTTTATTTCATAGATCTCAAAGTGAACTCGCTGTATATATGGCAGAACTGAGGGGCTTCATGAGACTGGAAAGCCTTTATTGTTAACACTGTGTTTAAAAAAAATACATGGAAAGTGAGGTATATATTCCTCTGTTCCTGAATGGTTATAAACTAGATGTTATTGCTCTGATATATAAGTGATGCCTTGGAACAGCAAGTTTTAATGCGTAAATAGTGGCATTAAGTAGCCTCATAGCTCCTGCATGCTCCATATTGTCTTGCATTTGCTTGGGGGCCCTTCTGCTTGTGAAGTCAGACCAAGGTGATTTTTTTTCTTTCTTTTTTTTTTTTTTTCCAAGCAAGGCCAGGATATTTTTGTGAGAACACCCAAAAGCAGTTCCATTTGCCAAAATAAGCCCAAATTTGTTAGTGAATTGACTCTTGTTTATGTCAGAGCCTCAGCCATAGAGAAGCTTATTGAGAAATGAATGGCTTTTTTTTGTTATTAGTGTTGTGAAACTGTCTGGAATTGTTCCTCTGGTGTTTTGTGACTGAATGTATAAAATTGTTTGTTCACCTCACAGGAGGCCCTTGGCCCCAGTATTGTTTCCTGCTGTACGCCAGCTAGTGCTGCTTGATGGTTTCACTGGAATAGAGAAGGGAGGCCTCACACGGGTCAAAAAATAGGCAGGGTAGCTCATGCAGGACCCTCTGTGGTAGCCGCAACAGAGGCCAGGGTGCGGAAGACAGTGGGGGCTGTCAGCCACATCTGTGTTTTAAGCAAAGCAAAGTCTACCACCACCTCTCCACCCCTTCCTCTCCTCTCAAGCTTTAAGCTTTTTGTCTTCTGAAGTAGGGAAAGTGCAGAAACCTCCTTTTATAAAGCTAGTTGGTATCTACCCATCTTCTCTTCCTCCCTGGCTTACCTGCAGCCTAGGAAGAAGAGGGCAGTGGGCCTTTCTGGGAAGATAGTAGGGGCAGCTGCCAGTCAGGGAAGATAGGAATAGAGTTGCTTCGGAGTTGCTCTCACTAGGTGATTGAGGACAGGCCTTTGGGTAAGCTGGTAGTTGAGAGAGAAGGTGTGTTAGAAACAAAGAACTTGTCGTGAAACTGATCCCTTGCATCTGCTGTTGGAGTTCTGCAAGGGCCTTGTGGAGAGGAGGTGGTGATTGCTATGTTTATGTATCTGTCTTCTACCATTTGGGAATGCAAGGGAGATGTGTACGTTAACAGCTTGCATAGGGTAACTTCTACATGGGAATGCATAGAATTGGCACATACAGGTAAAAGGAACGTGTTGCTTTTGCCATGCCTGTCATAAAGGTTTTCCTGAAGGGTATGATAAACTTGTTTTGAGACAATAGCTTATGATCAAGACGCTACGTTGTCCTCTGTCTGCTGAACTTACTACCCTCGCAGTGGAAGTGTGAACCTTCTGGGTGTTGAACCACCTAGATTCCACCCAAGCAGGTGGTCAAGATGGGAAGACCTAAAAACAGTGCCGGGACAATTAGAAGGAGAGAGAGAAGCAATCACTTAAAATGGAGTTCAGACCCTTCAAATCCTTTTCATGTAACCAGCACTTGCTGTATTGATGATCACTTTTTCTCTTCCACCTCTTTCACTCTTAATTGCTTAAAGTACACTGGCTGAACAGGGAGCAGGTAGGAGGTGATCCCTAGTTAACTGGGAGTTGCAGAGAGGTGCGGAGCTCGGTTGGAGCACATAAGGGCTGACAGAGAGGGGATGGATTGCTACAAAGTCAGGTTGGGGTAGAAGCCTTGCTGCTGAGGTTGCCTCTGTCTGCTGTGGGCTGCCCTGCAAAGATGGTAGGGGTTCTTCTCTGAGAGTGCCAGTCAGATGTTGAAAGGGAGAGCTGCTAAGACTGCTCAGAACCTCTATCACAGCTTATCTCTTTACTGGGGTAGTAGAGTTTTGGCTGGGAGGGGGATTTTGGAGGAGGAGGTGGAAAAACCTTTTTTTTGTTATTATTGGGTTTTCAACCAGAAAATGTAGTGTCAGCACAAAGAAGCTTTTTGCAAATCTGTCAAAATGTTAAGTAGCTTTTTTTTGCTTTTAAATCTGAAGTATGTTTTGAAGCACTTTGGAAATGCAAAGCACTAGGAGTGCTAAGTACTCCTTATCGTCTGTCTAAAAGTGGCATTTGAAAAGCAAAAGATGTATCTGTTTCAGGCCGCTGGCTGCTCCTTATCATTTTTCCAGAGCTGCCACCCAGCCCTTTGCCTCCCTACCATGGCTGGAGGGGAGCGTGCTCTGCCATGCCAAGGAACGGAGGGCACCCTGAGGGAGTGGGGGAGACCTGCTAAGTCCCTCACTCACCTTTGGGGTGCAGGTTGGCTTCCTCCCTCCCCGCCTCCTTTGACTGAGGAAAGGGAAAATTGAGTTTCAGTTGGTGTGGTCCTAGTCTGGAACTATGACCATATCTCGCAGCTCCAGAGACATCTTCATAGAGTTTCCTGTCTGAAAAATTGCACCTTATTAGCTTAATTGAGGAACGGGGAGATGTCTGTCCTTTTGCAGGGAGTGGGGAGAGGAGGGGAGGGTGAACCAGGAGCTGTATTCAGTAGCTGCTGGATTTTTCCAGAGGCCATTTCCTCACCTCGTCTCCAACAGAATGGCAACAAAAGAAATAAGATAATTTAGATGAAGCTTTTGTTCTGTGTATCTCAAGAACCTTTTGAGCAGGCTAAGGGGAGAGTCCTTACCTAGCCAGCTCTACAGCGTGGGGGGACGACACCCTAGTTCTCTCACTGAGTTTTCAGCACCAACCTTTTCCTTCAGTGTATGCACATCGTTCAGACTCTTTAGCACACTGATTTGGTGTGCTCCCTTTCTGTTGCGGGGTGAAGATGGGGCATGACAGGGTCAGTTAGAGGGGAGGGTCCCCGATATTTTTCTTCCTGTCTCTTCAGTTGTTGCTGTTGTTCCGTCAGCACGCTTGAGTATTGGAGTCTTTGCACACAGAAAGCTTCCTTTTTGCACAGAATGAGCTTCTAGCTTTTGTACAGACTAATTGAATGTATTTGGGGAGGGGGGGAAATAGGGAGTAAACCAATTCCAAACAAACCAATCAGAGTATAATGCCTTTTCTGAGCAAGTATGTGCTGTAAAAGGAGATTGTAATAGCAAAGGGAGGGCAAGCTCAAGTATAATTTGACACAAAGTGTGGTTTTATTTTTGTACTGATATGGATAAGAGACTGTACAGCATCTATTTATTTAGATGATTTATGTGGTAAATGTTGCAAACAAAATTATTAAAATATTAAATATGAGAACTGACATTTACCTCTTGGTCTGTTTGTGTGGTCATTTACCTCTCCTTGCTTTAATTCTACAGCTGAATTATTTTCCACCAGTCACTTCTATTGGTATAAACGTGCAGTGCAGCTGGAAAAAGAATGGAAAATGTGCGTGCATGCGTGAGAAAGATCAGTAAAAAAGGATCGATGAAGAATGGAGCCTGCAAAAGGCTGTTTCTGACATTACTCATTACTTTGATTGGAGGAGGTCAGGTTTTTATTAATTTTTAACCCACTGGGTAAGTTAGAGCTGTACAGAGGTGACCTGGGACGGTTGGTCTTTGATGGATTATAATTTGAAGAGGAGAATGCCAATGTCAGGGTGACTGCTGCTCTGGGTTTAGGGAGTTCTCAACATCTTTGCACAAGGCTGTGGTGCCAGGACAGCTCTGCCAGCACCAGGAGAGTGCTGGTGTGCCCCGTATCATGTGTCTCTTATGGGAATGGAGAAAGTCTGAGGCAAGGCCTGGGCTGCCAGGCACGATCCACACTGGTTGCCAGCAGGGAAGCAGCTCTCCTCCATGCTGAAGCCTCTAGTGGGTTGTCCTGCAGGGCTTCCAGGGACCTCTTCAGGAGCACAGCTGAGTTTGACCCCTGGTTCACCCCAGGTAATGCAGGGCTTAGCCGAGGAGCCCATGTACTGGAACTGCTGATACTCCTTGGAGAGAATCCCAAATGTCAGTTAGTCCACTTCAGTGTCTGACTTGCTCCCTCGAGGCGTGTCCCTCTCCATCCTCTGCGGAGGGAGAGGATAAGCTGTTTATGGAGGTACCTCAGGAAGCGGATGGGGCTGCCCGAGATGCCTTTAATAGACATAAGGTGGGGGTGAGCCCTGCACCTGAGCACAGCTGTGATGTCAATCACAAAAACATGCAGAGCAAAAGCAGAGGGGGATGGGGTGCGTTTCCTGAGTTGGTCATGGCTCAAGGCAGTGTGATTAGGTCTTGCCCATGTTACCAAAGCACAGTCAGCATGCTTACCTCGAGCCAGGGTGGCTGGAGCTGAGCGATGGCATTGGAGCAGGACTCCAGCCAGCCACTTACTCTCTGGCAGCAGCAGCAAGCAAGTCAGGTAAAGCTGGAAGAAACTGCAGTGCAGAGTTACGGGAAAGCCTACTCTGGAGGTTGTCTTCCTACCCCTGCCAATGCTGCAGAGGGTGGCTGGCAGTAGGAACTCACAACAGCTTGTCCTTTCGCATGCATGTGTTGCTTGGATTAAAGCTTAATCTGGGCAGAACTTCTATTTTTTAATAATCTGTTGCTATGCCACCCCTCCGATCCGTGCAGTGCAGCTGGCTTGCCTTGCACAGCTCTCCCCTTTGGATGCCTCAGAACAAGGCCACTCAGCAAGAGGGGAACCACACGGTTTGGGCAGCTCGGTGTTCTCTGAGACTCTGAGAAGCATAGGGTGAAATGCAGTGTGTGTGACCCCTGCAATGGCACGTCCTGTCCATTCAGTGCCACACACCTTCACTGTTCTTGGTCCTTCTCCTTCCAGCGTTTTACTCACCAAGCCACTGTTTTTGAATCAAGAATGCAATAAACCTGGGGGACTTGTGTAATGCAAGCAGCAGCCTGGGCAGCTGGGCCTGCTTTGGGCACAGGGATATCATAGCACCCCAGCAGTGTAGCCCCAGCACAAACCCAATTGGCCTTCTCCTCTCTCTGCTACATCAAAAAGTTAGTGGGCTGGAGGGATGGTTGTTCTGACCACTTCTTGGGCCATGCTGAGCCACCTGTACCTGGTGTGTGGGGAGGTACATGGTCAGCTCCGAGGGATCTGCCTTTGCTTGCGTGTGTTCCAGAGTTGCAGCAGTGAAATCTCAGCCCATTTTGACCTGGATGACTGTAGGGTTGCTGGGTGCGCGCAGCTGTGTCCACTCCTGGGGTAGGTGAGGGAATGACCGTTTCCATGCCAAAATCTGCTGCTCCTAACAGTGACCTCCCTGGAGCAAACAGCAGTGGAATCAGTTGATCGACCCTTGGAGCTGTTCTCATGGAGATAAGTGCTGCTATTCCTGACAGGTCCATAGGAAATGAGCCTGGAGGCAGCTACTGGCTTTGAGCAGGTGAGTTTCCCATTATCAAGTGCCATTTAAAAGATACATAAAAACATTCTTGCACCTGCTGCTCTCCTCCTGTGCCCGTATACCGCTGGGCAGTGGTTCTGGTAAGAAAGGTGGTGTTGCTTCCCCAAAGCTTATTGTTTCCCAGTGCTAGCAAGAAGTGCTACAGTGTATCCTACGGCACCGGGATCTTGCAGACAGTGAGGTACCAGAAAAATGTTTTATTTCGGTGTCTGTAGTGAACAATAGCTTTTCCGGGAGAGCCATCTTCCCAGGTGTTTTTTTTTTTTAAAGTGTTTTTCTGGAAATGTGAATGAAACAAAGGAAACACCCAACAGTGCCCTGAGCAGCTGGATATTCTGCTACTATTTTGCTTTCTGAGAGTAAAAGTTAGATGAAAGTGTTAGGCAATACCTGTGCAATGGCAGCTTGCAGTGATTTGAGCAGTCGCTGTGGCTGGAAAGAAGGTTCTGCTGACAGGTAGAAGCAGAAAATAACTAGAAAGAGCACATGGAACTCTGAAATGCCCCTTCTGGTCCATGGATCAGGAGTGCCTTGTGCTCCTGTCCTGAGGCGAGGTGTGCTGTTCATGACCCATATGTCTGTTGGGGGACAAGACCACCAGTCTTGGCTGCTGCACCTGTGTTTGTGTAGCGATGTAAAGACTTTTGTCCCTTTTAATTTAGGGGTGGCTGCTTTTTAGGGTGGATGATATTGCTGGTTGAAAGTTCAGTTACTTGACATTCAGTTACAAATGTAAAAGTAGTCGTTTAAACAAACTGAACAGTAACAAATACGCTAATTTAAATGTGGATGGTGTTAATGAACACTTAATGTGCAAAGTTAAAAAAGTGAAAAGCAAAACACAATGGGTGTGATAGACTTGCTCTTTTGAAGTCACTTTCAAGCGTATGAAGAATTGAGATTAAAATAAGTGGGATCTGGGGAAACAGGGCAGTTCAGAAGAACTTGTCTCACTCTAAGTGAGAGTCTCAGGTTTTGTTCTTGCCTGGCCTGTGAAGCCAAATACCTGAGAAAGGGCCTCTTACAGCCTATTCTGGAAGTGAGGGATATGACCTAAAAGCAGAATTATCAGTGGTGAAGCACGCTGTGGTTCAGTCCCTGACCACAGAAACACCTCAGTTCTCTGAATTGTTCGCATCTCATGGACCAGGGTCCATGTGACTGTCCATCTGCTGTCTCTCTCAGTATTCAGCAACTTCTCTGTTCACCCCCCCTTCAAATGGGGACACAGTGGTGGGGAGCAGGTCCTCTCCTGAGTCACTTTTCCTCCAGGTAGGAAGCTTGTGGTGGCTGCAACATTTCGGCTGCTAAGGTGAGAAAGAACAAAACACTCTGACAGATCTTGGCTGAATTCGCAGGTAGCGAGGAAAACATTAGTTTTCCTACCTGCCTGTCTTGACTTTGGGAATTCCATTTCTGCTAGTATTGATATTATAGCCATAATATAGGCTATTTCTGGAATATCCTCCTTCTGGGTGAAACCCCTGAGCCAGAGGTGGAAAGGGAAGGTGAGTACAAGTGGAGAAAGGGTTAGTGAAGGCCACAGGGGCTGTGAGTGCTTACTGGCAGGCCGGCTAAGGAATAGGTAGCAGAGGAATACCAGTGCTCTGCAGGTACCTGCTGATATCATGGTGGGTTGAAAAAGAGCAGCAAAAGCAAGTTGGCCATTGCCTATGGCCCTCATCACAGGTCCCACTTTTTCCAGAGGGTGTCTGAAATGCACCCTATCTTCACCCAAAAACCAGGTGAGAATTAAAGCAGGAGAACAAGCTGTGCCAGGTGGTACCTCCAGGTAAGGGAGGACCCTGAGCTCCACACAACAACAGCTGCAGGGCTATAAGCTTCCATTTTGAGTCCCAGAGAATGATTTTTGTTTCATTGTCTTTATAGCACCTGCAAGAGAGTGTAAAGCACGCTGCAAATTAATTAGGGTTTTGCAGAAACCGTCAGGGCAGGAAATTCCTCTAAATGACTTAACATTTTTCTGGGTTTTTTACAGGTTTATGTAGCATGCTTGGCCCATTTACCTTGCAGTACCTTATACTGGCTCAAAAACTGGACCTTATACTGGCACAAAACCTGTACCTTGTGCTGGCACACATGCACGCCAGCCAAACAGAGAAAAAAAATAAAGATAACAAGGATTTAAGCGCCTCTATTGCTGATTTTTGCCATTGGTAGGTGTCTTGGGGCTGTCTGCTTCCCCGCTGGCGAGAGGGGGGTGACGGTGCATCTGCAGCGGGAGGAGAGGCGGCTGCCGCCATTGTTTTAAGTGAAAAAAAGGCCCCGTTCGGGCGGGAAGGGGCAACGCCGCCGCCATGCTGGGGGTCTGCCCGGGCGGGACTCGCTCCCCATTCCTCCGTTTCCTTCCCCGCTGCGCCGCCGTCCCGCGGGTCCGGGGACGCGGCCCCTTTAAGGGCCTTTCACCGCGGGCAGTTGGGGGGGGTCACGCGCGGCCGCGGCGGGAGGGGGCGCGCGGGCGTGCGCGAGCCAGCGGCGGCGGCACGACGAGGGCGGGGCCGGCGGGCAGGGGGCGGGGCGGCGCGCGCGGGCGGGCGGGATTATTATGGGCTGTGGGCGCCGCCGCCGCTGAGGGGGAGCAGCAAGATGGAGCTGTCTGCAGTGGGGGAGCGCGTCTTCGCCGCCGAGTCCATCATCAAGCGCCGCATCCGAAAGGTGAGGGGCCACCCCGAGTGGGGACGCGGGAACCCCTGCCCCGCTCCTCGCTGCTGGGCCGCTCCGCTGGCCCGACCGCCGGCCCCCCGCCTCAACATCTCCCCCCCTCCCCCCCCTTTTCTCCCCCGTGTGTTGCAGGGGCGCATCGAGTACCTGGTGAAATGGAAAGGCTGGGCCATCAAGTGAGTGCATCCCGCCCGGGCTGCGGGGGTGGGGGGCATTGGCTGGGACAGAATGTGATGGGGGTGGGGGGGAGGGTGTCCCTATGTACGGCTCCGGTGGGATTTGGGCGCTAACTCCTTCGCTTGTCCTCCCCGCTGCTCCCGCCCCGGCAGGTACAGCACCTGGGAACCCGAGGAGAACATCCTGGACTCCCGCCTCATCGCCGCCTTCGAGCAGAAGTGAGTGCTCATCCCCCACCCCAGGCTGGGGGGGCTACAGCAGCAGGTTTGGCTTTGGGTGGGCGAGCGGGAAAGAGTGTCCAGGCTCTCCTTGTTTCTTTTTTATCTTTTTTTTTTCTTTTTCTTTTTTTTAAATCAAACTTGTATACTTCTGTTTCTCCTTTGGGAAAAGTTTTAACTTCTTGACAAATTTGACTCCCTAAAGGGAACGAGAGCGTGAGCTGTACGGGCCCAAGAAGAGAGGACCTAAACCTAAAACTTTTCTGCTGAAGGTAACTCTTATTTAAATAACTTGGGCCTAGCCAAATGTCTCTCAAACCTTTCTGGTGCATGCCCTTGGAAGGACTGGACTTTCAAGTGACTTGTGCCTGATGCCTGGCTCTGGGAGCGCGGGGAAAACCGACAGGAAAGGGGGAGGGTGGGCAGAGGCACAGAAGCGTGTGAGGGGAGAGCGAGTGTGCGTGCGACGGGTGCCTCAGCAGGACGATCGGCACACGCAGATGTGCATGGTGAGGCTGCAGTCTCTTTTTCCAATATCCTCTCCCTCTCACGGCCTTCTGCTGCCGCAGTGGAGAGCTAGCCAGCCCTGCTCCCTGTTCCTTCAGCAGCCTGTTCCATCCAGCCCATGCTCTGCAACTTAGCAGCATGCTGAGCGGTCAGGCAGCTGAGGCGGGAATCCCGCTGCCACTTGTACTCCTCTGATTGTATTTCAGGATGTAGGTGCTCCATAGGAGTTTCATGAAGGGTTCATGTTTTGATCTATAAGCTGCGGGCTTGTTTTGCATTTGAGGAGGGCAGAGGGGAGTGGGTGAGGAGGAGGAGGAGGAGTGTTTCACCTCTGCATAGGATGGCAGCTGAAGTTTCTAGTTCTGCTCTTATAGACTCAACATCTCTGCAAAAAGATGTTGTCACAGCATCTCTGCTCCCTTGCAACGAGGAGCAAGGAAGATAGTCCCTAGTGCAGGCCCTCCCTGTATTTTTTACTTTCTCTTCTTAAAAGCACCAGTAGCTGTATGACTGCTATATGAGCTTTGTGTATTTATTAGTTGCAGACAAATCACCTTGCTCTACTCCTCTCTTCCCCCCTTTTCCTCTCCAACTGTCACAATCTCAGACTTCAAATGAGCATAGAAGGAACACAGCTTTGTATAGTTCAGACAGATGAGCAAGTCTGCAGCTTCCCTGGTTTTATTCTGCTATAAAGCCCTGGAACAGACAGTGTGGACCCTGTGGTAAGGCATCGCTATCACCAAGTCATTCTGTGGCTTTGGGCAACTCATTTAGCCTTTGTGTGTGTTTCCCCATCTGTGAAACAGGTTAATACTTTCCTTTGCCTGGCAGCAGTAGGAGCTTTACTCAAGTCAGCGCAGCACTTTTAACTGCATGAGCACTGGAAAGAGCAGTGAGGGGTAGGGTGTCACCTCTTCTTTGCTTTGAGAGGATATAATGAAGCACACGAAAGAAATGCAGGAACAGGCATATTCTGATGCTCTTCGTAAAACCCAGGAGACTGTGGTAATCCTCGGAAAGTCCCGCTGATGGAACTGTCCTTCTCCCTCATTGCCTGTTTTTCTGTGTCTGCAGACTGAGAATTACAAACATATCTACTAGCTCTTATGCTGTATTCAGGGAAACCAGACTAGTTGGCTTTTCTCTTTCTGGCAGTCATGCATTAAATGTAACCCTTGTGCTTAGATTTCCAACAGTGCAGAGGAACACTTAAAGGGAAACCACCAGCTTAAAATAGTTCTCTGCCTGAATTAAAAAATACTGGTATTTGTAACACCTGACACTGTTCAGAGCTGTAGAGAAGTGATTATGCTATGTGTAATCAGTTTCTTTTATTTTGATTCTGAATGTGATATGGCAAAAGCCATTGCCATATTACTCATTTAAAAAAAAAAATCAGTCATTTTCACTCATCTAAAAAACCAAAACCAACCCCCAAACTCAAAACCCACTCATTGCTTCTCTTCTCCCGTTGCTCTTTAAAACCCCCCTAAACTTGGAACCTGAATTATTCAACAGTACCCTTTGAATCACGTCGGTGACACGTTTCTGTGGCACATCTTCCTTCTGCCAGCTCCTCAAACAGTAATGAAAACCTGTAGGTTTGTGGAGCTGGCTCACTATTTTGTAGAAGGTGGATTGTGATGGGGAGCAAGATTAACTCTCGTGAAAGCTGGTGCCACGTTGTGGGAGAGGCTGGCAGGGCAGAGCGGTTCCACTGCCACTTGGTTTGCACCTCTGGGAAACAGAGCTGGCGGAACTGTTAATGCTCTGACTTGCTCTTCCTCTGTGACTTCGGATCCTACCCTAAAAATAACACCCCAGGCCAGGCAGCAAGAAGTAACTCTATCTCAGCCAGCCCTATCTGAACTTGTTTGCGTTCCATTCAGGCAAACCACAATCAACACAGCTGTGGGTAGAATTGTGACAGAGACACTGTGATGGTTTGCATCTCTCGTCAGTTCTTCTGACCCACTGAAGATGCACGTTTGACCTCTGCCAGCCCCGCAGCACCGGTGCTGATATGGGAGGAGTGGGACTGCCTCACACATCGCTAACAGTGTTTTCAGTTCTTTCAGCTGCAGAATCTCTCGCCAGTGAGAATTTCAGAAGCAAAGGAAGAAATTTGATTCTTGTATCCCAGAGGGAGTATTTGGAGTTGGCAGTTAGAACAATATTCTTTTTGATCTGGACAGATTAGATCTGGTTGCAATGATTTTTAAGCAGAAGTCTGGCCTAGGACCACTTTGGTAGACTAATCTGCCCTGAACTTGGTGGCTCGCTAGGATTTTTCATCTGTATCAGTGCTTAAACTTAGGCTTCTGAGTCTCCGGGATGGCATCAAAATAAGTGCCCTGAAATGCCGCTCAGTCCCTTGGGTTGTGTGGGTGTTTCAGCTTGCAGTTGAGGCTCGCTTTATCCTGGGATTAGTTCTCAAAAGTTGCAGATAGACACCCAGAGGGATTTGCAGAAAGCATTCCAGCAGGTTAGTGGCCCACACCTTTGGAAAAGCTTTGAAAAGCTGCATCTTTGGCCACCTGCTGCCTTTGTAAGCCAGGCTCCTGTTTCTAACACTTGCCCTTTCGATCAGACTGCAGAGGCAAATTACAGTCCAGATTTTGAAAGATCACTGTCAAGATGGCCGATGTTGAAAGCGACCCCTGCAAACTTGAACTGCAGAGTTTTGGGCAGGAAGTGGGTCTTTATTCTCTGCATACTAGGGGCACACTTTCCCACAGCTGAGATCAGGCTTGGCGGGAGGTTGTAATTCTTGGGAGGCTGCTGGTATGCTGCAGCCTTGTGCTGAGCGGTGGGAAGTGGATTCCTTCGTCTGAAACAGGCAGCACTGTACCTAAGGCTCTTACCTTACTACTTAGGTGTCTGGCAGAAGTCATCCTTGAGGACAGGTACTTAGGCTGCAGGTCAGAGTGGAAGCTGGTATGAGGTTAGAAAGAGATACAGCACATGCTGGAGTGATCTTCCTCCTCTTCTTCTCCTGCTCGATTTGCTCTTTTTATTTTGCTTTTCCCTAGGCACTCTGCTGTACGGAATGCAAAACTCACCAACTCATCTAATACAGTCGAGCAAGTGCTGTTCAGAGACAGAGCCCGATCTGCAAGCTCAGTGGGTGGCTGGCAAAGACCCTTAGTTGGGGTGGCCATAAATACTAAGGGGACAAGGGTGGAGAAGGTTAATGGGAAGGAAGAAGTAAGGGAGAACAGAGTAAAGGAAATTCTTAGTGGGAGAGTGGGGGAAGAAGGGGCTGAGCAGCGTGGTGCTCTGTCACTTTGCCCTTTCTTGAACTCTGAAGTTGGAATTGGGTTTCTTTTGATCTCCTCCCTGTTCGTAAATTATCCCCGAGCGGTTTGAAAACAGACCATTCCCCTTTGTAGCATGTTGTTCCCCATCCAGAGGGAAACTTTAGTTTATGGCAGTGTTGCTTGGGAGAACTGTGCTATGAACTGGCTTGCTTTTGCCTTGTCACTTGGAAGACTGCAGAAGAAAGAGGGTGATAAAAAGGCAGAATGGCAGCCAAAAAGGGGAAAGAAGAGCTCTTGCGAATGCTGTTTGGAGCAAGGACTGTGGGAATGCAGGTGGAGAATAAAAGACAAAGCAGACCCAGTAATTTATGAGAGAATTGTGCTGCTATGGTGCAGCAGCACTACTGGAATTGGCTTGATTTTGAAATAATTAACTAGAAATCCATTTTGCCTTACAAGATCTTTGTTTTGGGGTGTTTTTTTTTTTCTTCCTAATTGGAGAGATTTGATACAAATCAGGTAAGAGAGGCCTTTCTAAGCACATGTCCGTGTATGTGCTTGTGTGTCTCAGTGTGTTAAGGGAATAAATGAACAAATATGCTTTCTGGGCCTCAAGGGACATTTATTCAGAAATAGTAGGGAATGGGGGAGATACACTAGTTCCCAGGGGCAATGAGGGAGAGCTGTACAAGATAAATAAAGGTGATACGTATCCCAGAAGGGAAGAGGGGGAAGGGAAGCAGTCCTAGCAATTGGCTTGCTCTCGTGACAGAGCACTGCAGCAAGCCTCCAGAAGCTGCATCCTGATGTAGGCTGAGCTGTAAGCAGAAAGTGAATTACTTTGTATACATGCTGAGTACCTCTTCAGCAGTGAGCACATCCTGCGGGTGAAAACAGCAAAACCCAGAGACGTAGCTTCCATTTGGAAGACTTGTGAGCAAAGTAGAAAACTGTGGTGACACAGCTGAAAGGATTGAATGGGTTTGTTTTTTCAAAGACCTTATGCTCATATGGCTTTTAAGTGTGATCGAGAAATGGATCCGTAGCAGGGAGAAGTGCACTTCCAACAGATAAAACTGAATGCTGAATCTTCTCCAAATCTGAGGTAGCAAGTTACTTAATGTAAAGTTGGAAGCAGGGGAAGGAGAGCCCAGAAAATGTGCTGTCCTCTGCAGTGAAGAGATGAGTTTGCATAGTTGATGTCTGAATAAACCTGATCCTGTGCTTCACAAGTGAGAGGGCTCTGGGGGTTGGTCTTAGATAACGCATCTGATACTATTTTTCTTGAAACCTTACCTGGAAAAACAATCTCAAGGTAAGCTGAATATTTGCATATTGCTCTTTGGAACTTGCATTGAAGCTTGTCGCTGGGGATAGTAGTGTAGCACCAGGGGAGGACTGTTGAGTCCCAACTTATCCTCTCTCTTGATATTATCTGGCCAAAGGTATTGATGCTGCTTGCAGTCTACCTGGAGACTACTGAAACTGGAATTTAATAAACGCAGACAGCTGAAACACGAGTTAGAAGCAGCTTCAGCCTTGAGGAAGTGCCCCAGAAGTAACTGGAAATGCAGATGCATAGCAAGTTAAGGAGACCTAGTGGTTCTGGCACACTGGAGAAGTCCCAGCCCTGCACCAGGGCTCTGCACTAGCTGCTGTGCAAGCGCAAAACCAAGACAGGTCTCTCTGTCAAAACAGGACAAGAGCTGATTAATGTGCACAGGCAGAGAAAGTAAAATCAGCAGGAGTGTGGAAGTGGCCAGGCAGTGACCATCCCAGCATCATCACTTCATTTAATGTGATTGATGGGAAGCTTTGCTGAAGAATTTTGGGATGGACAAGGAACCTGAGGGTGTTTGTGACTGCTTCCCCCACCCCTGTGAGAAGCTGCCTTCTTTCCCATGGGTAATGGATGGCGGTACTGATGGAAGGTGGCAATTAGATTTGACTTGGAGCAGAATGGCACAGAGGGGGCAAAACTCACTCCAAGGCATGATTACAGGGTATGGAATTAATCTGAAAGATGCGCAGTGTTGGCAGCAGGAGAGACCTAGAAGGATACCTGTGTCTATCTGCTGAAGCTGTAGATGAAGGATTTTCACTAGTGCATCTGTCTGCACCCTCTGCCTGGCTTTCCTGTCCTGCATTTTGGAACAGGACATTGTGTTGCGCTTTGCTCTCAGCTGAGCAGTGGTAAATTGGTGAGAAGCCCAAAGCACAAGAGCAGCAATGCTAGAAGGGCTAGCTGTGATGGGGAAGGGGAGGGAAAAGAAGAATAAATTTGTTAATTCAGGCTATGCTTATATGTAATGTCAGAAAGCAAACTGTAGCTTGTCCTTGTGTCTGCCATCTGCTTCAGTGGGACGTGTGAGGAGAGGGAGCAAGCACAGCCTGTGCCTGTGACCTCCTGACAGGGTCTGCGGTGTCTCCAAGTTATGTATTGATGAGACGGGATGGAGAGAGTTGGTACGTGGCCTTGGGAGTTTATCTACTGCTGCTGGGCTCCAACCTGTAGGATGCCTGCAACAGGAACTGTGTCTGATTATTTTCTCAACAGTTTGGGCCATGGAGCAATGCGCAAGGCTGAACAAAGAGAAACTAGCTGGACGCTGGGATGCTTCCTGCTACAGCAGGATGTGTTTGGGTTTGTGTGTGCTGGGAGCACTTCCCTCTAGCTAGGTGGAAACAGCCCTGTTTCTTAATGTGGAGAGTGTCTGTGCCTGCCTTGGCGGTTGTGTCAACTTGTCCCTATTTCTTTGTCAGTCGGCTAACACAGAGTTCCTGGTCTGGATGAGCCTTCAGTCTGTGTTTTCATGTAGAGCTCAAGAAGGAGGCCTCATTTTTGCAGCTGTTTTAAAGCCAGGATACAAGGTAGTACTGAAGGCCATGATCATCCAGTGTTAGCCAGAGAGGAACAAAATGTCTTCACGTCTCTGTTCTCAGCTAGTTTGGGATCTTCTGCGGTCCTCATAGGGATCTAGGTGGGAGAAGAGGGGCACTGGGTAACAGCAAAGCTCTGAGCTGTGGGGCCAGGGCTTTGAGCTTTTTGTGCAGGGGCTGGCTGGGCCCCTCGCTTAGATCTGTTAGATCCCAGCCTTTACATGCACATTTTTTTCCCTGGGCGTTTCTCTGGTAGGAGGCACAGCCTGCAGGGTGACAAAGGAGATGGAGTTGAGTGCTAAGCTCTTAGCTGGCAAGAAGCCATCCCGATCTTGGCGTGTGCAAGGGGCAACGGGATGGAAAAGTTAGGGAGGAAAAGCAGCTGTCGTCTTCCAGCACTGCAGTTCTTGCTGTGCCCACGAGGTGGAGGAAGCTGCTCACTGGATGGGAAATCACAGGGGGGCTCTCCTGTCCCCTCCAGGCCTTTGTGACTTCTACCTATCACCACTGCTGAGAGGGAATGTGGAAACGGGTTGATTTGGGCCAGTAGCAGGGTGCAGGTAGGAGGCTGAGCTCTAAAAGCAACAGTGCTCTGGTGGGGTGTGATGTAAGAATGCACTCTGGGTTTCCATGCCCACAGGGTCCTCAGGTCATACAGCACCAGCTTACCAATGAAACTGTTGTTCCTGCTGCCAGAAAACGTTCCTGTCTCTGGTACATGAACCGGGGCAGGTTTTGGAACTATCTCCAAGCACCAGAAGAGCTTAAAAGTCTTGTTCCCCTGGCCTGGCTCTTGGGGAGAGCTGGCACAGCACAGCTGAACTAGTGCTGTTCCTGCTCTGGTTCATACTAGGTTTTAAACAAGTGTGGTGTTTAAAGGGACAAGACAATCTCTTCTTTGAACTTGACTTGAATTCCAGCTGGCCTAATCTCTGGCTTTAAACATTGGACCTTGCTCCCACAGCACAGTAAGCTTGTGGGCCTAATTAGAAATGAGCTTCAGATCTCTGCATTTCTTGTGTTTGGCTAAGACAACTCCATCAGACCACTCTCGCATGCCTCCATCTTTGTTCCTCAAGACCCCCTTCTACCATGCTTTCCAGAGATGATTCTGGCTGTGGGAGGAGAAGAGGAAACTGAGCGCATTACTCTTCCTCTCTAGTACTCATGTTGTACAAGATACAGTCCCCAGTCTTGGGACTAGTATGTAATTTTGAGTGCTAGCTCAGCACTAACAGCCTCAGTTTCTAGGAGGATGCTGGCTTGTTTGGCTGACAGTGGAGGGTTGTGTATGTTTGCTGATGATGACCCAGGGGGCCTTGGAGACCACTGACTGTAACCGTGAAACGTGCCTGGGGAATTGGCAGTTTGTCCCTGGGGAAAGCACGTGTCAACAGGAGCACAGTTTAGGGAGACATTAGCTGTCTGAAAAGGATATAGACAGTGCCTCATGCCTATCTGGGGGCTGTGCCGTAGCTATCAGTAGCCTGTAGTTGTGTACCCATGCTTATCATTAATGTTGGATATAAATGTGACACAGCATTGCTGGTGAGTGCTTGGCCTCAGGTGAGCAATGCCTGGTTTGAGATTTGGCTGCACCTGGGCTGCCTCTCTGACCCTGTTTGTTTTCTTTCTCCCCACCACTGCAGGCTCGGGCCCAAGCGGAGGCCCTCCACATTGGGGATGTACACTTTTCTGTCAAGCCTGGTTCTAGTACCTCCTCTCCTAAGCTCCACTCCAGTGCCGCAGTGCACCGGCTCAAGAAAGACATCCGGCGATGCCACCGCATGTCCCGGCGGCCCCTGCCCCGTCCAGATCCCCAGAACAGCGGGAGCATGGGTGGTGGGGCTGGCATTCGTCCTCCTGTCTCCCCCTTCTCGGAGACCGTCCGCATCATCAACCGTAAGGTTAAACCCCGTGAGCCCAAACGCAGCCGCATCATCCTCAACCTCAAAGTCATTGACAAAGGTGGGAAGCCAGCCAATGGGACCGGGGGCCTGGCTCGGCCCAAGATTCCGTCCCGAAACCGTGTCATTGGCAAGAGCAAAAAGTTCAGCGAGAGTGTCCTCCGCACCCAGATCCGCCACATGAAGTTTGGCACCTTTTCCCTCTACAATAAGCCGTCTGCTGCGCCTACCCCCTCTTTGGAGGGCAAGGGGGAGGCAGAAGGCTCCCAGGCAGCCTCCTGTGGGCTCATTATGGGCTCCACCCCCTATGATGCTCCCAGCTCCAGCTCCTCTGGCTGCCCATCACCTGCTCCCCACTCCTCCTCTGACCCAGATGATTCTCCTCCGAAGCTGCTCCCCGAGACCCTCAGCCCAGCCATCCCCGACTGGCGCGAGTCGGAGGTCCTTGACCTCTCAATCCCACCCGAGTCGGCTGCCACCAGCAAGCGTTCTCCCTCAGGAGGGTGCAGTGGGGGGCAGACGCCCTCCTTGTCTCTTTCCTCTTCTGACCCAGAGCAGGAGGCCGGCGACTGGCGTCCTGAGATGTCCCCTTGCTCAAACGTGGTGGTCACGGATGTCACCAGCAACCTCCTCACCGTAACCATCAAGGAGTTCTGTAACGCAGAGGATTTTGAGAAGGTGGCGGCGGGTGGTGGTGGAGGAGGCAGCAAGTGAGTGGCCAGGTCCCCCCACTCCAGGGGTGTGGGGGGAGCTCTACCTGCGAGAAGTCATGGTGTGAATGGCTGTCCTTAGTTCTCTCTTCTCCCCTTGGCTGTCCCTCTGCCCTCACTGCCACCCTTCCTCCTCCTTTCCTCCTGCCCACTTCCTCTTGCCTGGAGGCTGGAGCGTGTCAGTGGGGGTGTGGGAGCACCCCCTGTTCCTGGGTGTTAGTGCTGCTGGGAGGAGGCAGGGAGGGTTGTGGTGGGGCTGGGGAGTGATTGTTTGTCCTTGAATGTGGTGTTGTCCAACAGGCAGTGGAGCCTTTGGGACTGAGGGATGGGTGAGCATGTGCCTGTGCAGGTGATGAGGAAGGTGCTGCTCTTCCTCATTACCCTTCCATCTTTGACAAAACTGAAGAGGAGCTCCAGACTCTTGAGGGAAGGATGTAAGAGGATTGGAGCCCTTGCCCACATCCTCCAAACCTTCTCCCACAATGTGCATGCAGTCTCTTCCATTCCTATGTTTCCCCCTTGCCATGAGTACGATCCTGCCATGCTTTCCCCTCTTGGCCTGCGGCCTGGATCTGCCCTCTCCTCTACTGTCCTCATGGCAGTTGCTGATCCAGATGCCCCCAGAGTGAGGGGAAGAAGGGCAGGTGAAGTGTCATGCCTGGAAGGTGCTTGAGACAAAGCTGGGGTGGTGGGGGTGCCCCATGCAGCATATGCCCCATATTGGCTTCCCCTTTCCTTTGACTATTGGTGCTACCTTGGCAGTTGTATGGGTGCTTTCAGGTGCCCTAGTCCCTCCCCTTCTCCTGCATTTTCCAGCTTGCTCAGCTCTGCAGGAGAAAGGGAAGAAAAGAGGAGTCTGCTTCCGGCCCAGATCTTCCTCCTGATGTTAATCACTTGCACTTGATCAGGGGAGAGGACATGAAATGCCCTTCCCTGGCCTTTCTGTGGTGGAAGTGGGAGCGGGCTGTACATCCACCCTTCGGTCTGGAGGAAGATGATGCCAACAGCATGATGCTGCCCCAGCTGGGTGAGGCTGGTCTCCTGCCTTGTGCAGAAGCTTCCCCCGACCCTCTTTGCTTCCTCTTGCTCCCTCCAAAGGAGGGAGGGGCGTATGCTCTTCCTGCTTCCTTTTGCTTCTCCTGCTCTCCCCTCCCTGTGGTGGGTGGCCTGGAAGAGGTTTCCCCTCTTGTCTTTTCAGCATCTGAAACAGCCCTTACAACTGTCAACCAAAGGTGCTCATAAGAAATACCTGTCTCTCTCACACCATATGCACGTGTGCTGGGATCTCTTCCCCCAAAGCTCCTGTGAGCTGATCTGGAAATTCCTTCTCTTCACCCCTAGCAAGTAGGAGGGAGCAAGACCACAGCTTGCTATTCTTTGCCCAAGCTCCCTCTTTCCTGACCACCTTTGTTCACATCCAAAATAAGCTCTTTTTTACCTGCCGTTTCTGGCTTGCTCCGTTTCTGTGTGGGTCCTAAGCTTCACGGTGAGATGCTGTTCCTTTGCTCTCTACTTCCTCTACTCTCACAGGACTCGGCCTGTAGGGGCAAGGAAAAGAGGTGCTGTTCAATCAGTGGGAGAACCTCACCCTTTCAGCCCTGTCACTGGATGGGGCAGAGGGGTGTCACTTCCACATAACATGCTGTAGAGGTGAAAAGGGTGGAAATATTCCCCATGCCAGGGCTCATTTACTTACAGACCTACCCTGGGTGGGTAAACACAATTGGAATTGGCCCCTCTGGTGCTTTCACACAAGGATGCTCAGGAGCTGCTGGCTTCAAGGAGTGCTCTCATGTGGAGTAGCGATTTTATGGTTGCAGTGATCTGAGGGTAGAAGGGAGGCAATTTGTGGGAGGGAAGTAATATTTGTCTGCCCAAGGGACATCGTCAGAGTGGTAGAGGGATAGACCGGGTTCTGACCTTAATTAGGGCTTCTGTGCCCAGAGCTTGTGTATTCCCTTCTTCCAGTGCCTGGGTTGGTGTAATAAAATCTTTGCTGTCCTCCCTACAAACCTCGTCTCACAGCAGGTGGTATTTCAAGCTGTGGGTCACGGTGATTTTACAGCAGTTGCGGTTGGGTGTCTGTGCAGACAGTCCGAGGGGGATTCCAGGTGCTGTTAGCACCACCCTTTGTACACCTCTTTCTTTTTCTTTCCTTGATTAAAGAGCATAGTGGACTCTTTGGGGATGTGCTTTCATTCACAGCTAAAGCTAGGGGCAGGGAGAAAGAGACTTCCCTGATCCATTCACCAAGTTAAGGCTTCCTATAACTTGTTGGACTTGTGTGCGTGTCTGTATTAATACCTGCTTGTATTTTTTGTGGGGGTTGGGGTTTTGGTTTTTGTTTTTGTTTTCTTTGTTTGTTTGTTTGGGTTTTTTTGCATCTTTCCTGTGCCTGGCACACCCAAGGATCCCTTATTTTAGCATAGCCTATCAATTTGACTGCAGCTTCAAAGATGAGCAGTTTGTAGGCATAGGGAAAAGCTCTTTCTTAGGAAAATAGCAAGGAGGTTCTTCTCTTTTTCCTCTCCCTTCTGAACAAGAACTAATCTGTGGCTGCAAGATAAGAGAAGCTGCTTTGTGGGGTGGATGCAAACCAGCCAGTCACTTTAGGTTGTTAAGTTACTGTTTGGTGTGTATGTGGTGATGTGTTTTGTTTCGTGGTATCAAGGTTCTGAAAAAAATATTGAAGCGTTTAAGTGGGAGATAAAAGGGAACTTTAATAGGAAACTCTTGATGTGTTTTGGCCAAGATGTGTTGCTTGGCAGAATTCTTTTCCCCAGTGTCTCTTGTATGGTGTTCTTTGGGGGCAAGGGGCAGGAATTGTTTAATTGAAGGGGTTTTGCCTTTCTCCAGAGTGACGAAGCAAGGGAACTGTCTGTGAAGAGGAAAACAGTGGGTCATTGTAGGGATGCTCCGCAAGGACTTTCTTTGTGCAGTGAGGAAATGAGAGGACTTGTTGCAGCAGAGAACTTGTGCAGTAGATCCTTTGTGGAGGAAGAAGGGAGTATGATCCGGCTTGCAGACACAACTCACCTGCTTGTGTGACAAATCCCTCCCTGGGTAGGTCGCCAGGTGGGAACCAAACCCTGAACCTCTGGATCCGAAATGAGGATCCCGTGCTGTTTTGAGTTAGAGGTTTGCTAACTTGAATGCAGCAGCAACCTCAAGTTCCCTCAGGTGGACAAGACACTTGAGGCTGACTAACCTACCTTCGTATTCACGTGGGTGATGCTCCTCCTTCTGAATTTTTACCCTTGCTCCTTATGGCGGAGATGGGAAAGAAGATTCATCCATGCCTTTTAAAAAGGGTGTGGAATTGAGGGAGGAGTTTATTTGAAAGTATCCCCTTCCCTTCCCGATAACCCCTAGAAAAAAAACCAACAAAAACAGGGAAGTATTCTCTGTGTCTGTGCCATGTTTGTTCTCGTTGTCGTGTTTTTAGAGGAGATTTTATGATGGAGTGGAAAAAGTGAAATGATTAGTTTTGCATAAAAAAAGAAAAGTTTTAAAAAAAATTTCTACAGGGAGAGAGCGAGAGAGAGTTTAAAAATGAATAATAAATGCAGTGATTGCACAAATTGTAGTGGTATTAGATGGTCCTTAGGGAAAAGAGTATTTTGTAGTATCGAAGCATGTATGTCTGGGATGGTGTTTGGCTTGCTTGAACTGGAGGGAAAGGCATTCTAGGACTAAGCAGCGATCTCCGAGCTGAAAAGGCAAGTTGCATGTTGGAGGAACCCTGTCTACAAACCTTTCCCGTCCTTGCCTCCCAAGTGTTGGAGTGACTTCCCTTCCCTCCCATACCTCTCCTGTGAGCTAAGGTGGAGTCTCCAAGTGGTTTTCTGGCCGAGCGGCCCTCAGAAATGGCCAATCACATTCTGCCAGAATGTGAATCGGGCCATCAACATGGAAACAGTTGACTTACTTTGCATGCACAGCAAGCTGCTAAGATTTGGGGTTGGCATGTACTTTTCCTGCCAAGTTGCTGTCTCTTCTCTTTTCCGTCCCCTGTATCCAAGCAGAATTAATCACGGTGGGCTTATTTCCTGGGAAGCAGATATGCCTCCCCTCTGTAGGGTCTCTTAGCTTCTTCCAGCATCAGGTGGGGAGTGGCATTTTTCTGTATAGGATTCACCACATCAGGACAGAGAACCGAGTCCCATTGGTATGTAGTCCAGTGTCTCTTCTCCAACAGTGGCTGGATCTTCAGAAGTAGATGAGAGAGCTGCCTTGTGTGCTCTGAAGGTGTTGCTGAGTGAGGTGTACCCTCTTCTTGAGGCCAGCAAATGTTGGAAGTCTTTGGGATGGGAGGGGAGATGAACACCCTGATGGGACTCTGCTCAAGTAGGGCAGCCTTCTGCTTCAGCTTCCTGCTGGGTGGCGGGGCAGAGTTGCCTGAACGTTCCTTCAGAGCGAGAGGGAACTCTTGTGTGCTGGCTTCCTCATCCAGGATGTCTGCTGGGTGTTCATCTGGTGTGTGGGAGTGCCTGGAGGAAGAGGGAAGCTACCAGATGTTGGTGTCTGAACAGAAGGTGGCAGGCAGGGACACTTGGACAGCTTTTCTTCTCTGGACTTCTCTGGTGCCCTTGGCTTTGCAGTGGCGGATGACAGATGTCTTGATGCCTCCCATAGCCTGGGCTGCTCCTGGGAACTTCTCCTCTCTTTGCCTATTGAGCTCTGTCAGTGCTTCCCACAGCTTTTTACTTGGAGCAGCAGCCTCCTGTCTTGTGCCCTCTTCTCACTGAGCAGAGTGGGACTGGGGAGGCGTGAAGCTAATGAGATACAAGCTCCTTTTGGGATGGAAAACAGAAATAGTGTGGTGAGCAGGCCCAGCTGTGGTGAGCCTCTGCTTAATTTCTGTTTTCAAAAGAGAAAGGGAGCATTACTCTGGGTCTCCCCTTACTGAAGTTCCCAGGGAGATTTTATGAAATGAAAAAAAAAAAAAAAAAAAAAGAAAAAACCACAATCATGCTTTTTACCAGGTAGGAGCTGTCTCTGAGCTGAGTCTTCCTAGGGATTTCACTCCCTTCTCCAGCCCCTCTTTGTAGAGGAGGCTTCGGCAGCTCCCAGTGTTTGGAGATGATCACCTTCCTGGGGACCTCCTGGCTAAGGGAGGTTGCCATGCTGAAGGATGGTTTCCTGAGTCCCTCACACTTTTGCCAATTCCAGGTCATGGCATTAGTGGGGCTGCTCAGGAGCCAGGTCCTTCTTACCAGGGGGGTGTAACAAACCTGGAGTGCGTGTTTGGCTAAGTGCTTATTTTTCCCTTTGCCTCCTTCCCCACTTTCTGACAAGACTTTTTCCTCCTTGCCTGGTGCATCCTTTTACTCCAATGTCGCTTGCTTTTGCTGCGTTTTTCAATTGCCCAATAATCACGCAAGAGCTGGGATCTTATTTACTTTTTATATATGAATATATAAATATAAAAGAAACCTCCCTCTCCCCTCTTTCTCTCCTGTGCGCAGCCTTCCTAATTTCCTCTCTGAAGGTGGTCTGCTGTAAAGGGTTAGTTTGAGGTCAGGGATTTGGTGTCTCCTGGGTTCTGTTCCTTCTTGGCTTGCCATGGCCTTTCTCTCAGCTGTGTCACTGCTCTGTGCCTCTGTCTCCCTCATGGGAAGGGGATGGGGGTGGAGGGGATCATCCTGCTGAGGGTGCTGGCAGCCCAACTCTCGAGGCATTTGCACAGAGACAGAGTGCTGAGCATTGCTTCAGAAATCCCCCACTCCCTGTCCGTGCTTCCTTCCCCAGGTAACTCCAGGAAGTATCTTCATTTCACCAGTGCTTTGGGGTTGAGCAAATAAGTGTCTTTATTTTCTTTTTTACTTACATTTTTGATGTCCTTCCCTAGAGTGCAATGTGTATGATTTCTTTTTGGGGGGTGTAGATGAGAGGAGATGTTGGAGTCTGTCTCCGTCCTCACCTTGGCCTTTCCGTCCTCTGCTCCTTTCCCATTTCAGCGTTGCCCTCTGTCAGACTGGTGTGGTCATAGGCATTTGCACTCTTGTCTGTGCAGTGTCAGCCTTGGCACCAGAAGCTTCGTGTGTGTTCTGCGTGGTGCATCTGAGATGCCCTGTGTTCCACCTGCCTCACCTGTAAGGATATGGCAGGGCCCTGAGTTCTTCTTTCTTCCTTTCTCTAAATTTCTCCTTCTGGGAGTGAAGGGAGATATAGTCAGTTCCCCTTCCTGGGGTGGTGGGCTGCCTCTGGCAGCTCTTCTGTCCCTTCCAGCTTCTCTGTGGTGGGAAATTATGTTTCCAGGGCCATCCAAAAGCACGGTGTTTGGAGTGAGGGTCCTTCCACCCCAGGTTAAGTGCTGTGCTCCCTCCAGGCACTGGCAGATGGCACTGTGATGGAGGAATGGGGATACCCTCTGCACTCCTGGGCTGAGCAGAGCTGGGAAGGGGACAGCAAGCACCATGCTGTGGCACAGGGAAAAATCAGGTGACAGAAGAGCAGTAAGATGCAGTCAGGGTGATGCCACCTTCAGCAGTGGCTCAGAAAATGTATCTGGTGGGAGGGAAGGGGCATGGTTGGGACATGCAGACAAAGTGTTAATTCCCACTGCAGGGTCTTGGTTCTTCATTCCTTGCTCAGCTGAGTACTTAGAGCTCACACTAAACCTCTGGAATGCAGTTGGGTGGGTCGAAACACTTGGTGGGGCTTCAGGGCCTCGTAGGACTGGTGGGGCCCATTTATGCTCTCGAGCAGCCCCCCAGCTGCTCTTCAG
This sequence comes from Neopelma chrysocephalum, assembly GCF_003984885.1. NCBI lineage: Eukaryota > Metazoa > Chordata > Aves > Passeriformes > Pipridae > Neopelma > Neopelma chrysocephalum. The sequence continues at coordinate 18,333,165 of NW_020897714.1, forward strand.
GTTGGTTGCTCTTCAGCTGTCTGGAAGGAGCCTGCTGCTTCTGGCCCCCAGCTGCAAAGGGGGACAAAGTCTTAGGTCAAGTTCTCAAATGGAACAAAAAAATTAATCATTGTGATGACTTTTTTTAGAAAAGAGTTGTCATGCCTGCGCCTCCCCCAAGCAAATCAACTTTGTGTGCTGTCCTCCCTCCTCTTCTCTCCTCTGCCATTAAGCCTTTATGCTCCCAGAGAATAGAGGAGACTCTCTATTTTGGGATTTTTTTCCCCTGTTTGTTTTCTTTTTGCATAGAAAGTTGTCTGCTGGTGGTGAAGGACAGGGGCCTGCCTCATCTGTTCCTTCCTTTCACCTTCCCCTGTGCCAAGTTTAGGCTCAACTCCTGCAGATTCCTGCAAACACTGAACTTGGAGTAGGCGAGTAACCCCACTGAGTTCTGTGGTACTTGGGTGCTTCAGATTCTGCCTGTGCTTGAGCTTTGGCAGCATCAGAGCCCTGTCCTTTCTCTTGGAGAAGGTCAGCCCTGACTCATAAGAGTGCTGATAGTTCTGGTGCAACCCATTTCTCTCTTCATTTCCCCTCACTTGGCATACAGAGTGAAGGTGGTAAGTTTTTTTAATTTAAGATAAACCTAAATATGTATCTTGTAATTTTTTTTATTTTGAAAAAAATGCATTTAAGGATTGTGCACGGATGAATTGTATATCTATATATTATTTTTTTGTCTTGCAATTTTCATTTTAAATATAGTGTTTGTTTTGTTTTGTTTTTTAATCCAGTTCCCAGCTGGCTAAACTCTGTCTAGAGCGGATGGGTGGGAGGCATAGCCATTGGAGGGGTGATTGAATCACCCCTTCCCTTGGTGCTTCCCACAAGAAAATGGTTTGCTCCAGGTTTGGGGGTGGGGGTTGTGCTAATTACTCTTGTATTCTTGTACATTTTGTTCTTTCTGCTGCTCTTGAATATTGTATCAATGCCAGAAATGGGGAGTTAAAAATTAAAACAAAAAATTAACCCCAATAAATTGTTACATTCCAAACCCTGTTATTGTTTCCTTGGGTGGGCTGTGACCTGTGGAGTGGGGAGCAGGGGTGCTGAAACAGCTGCCCTGAGCCAGCAGGGATCAGCTCTGCAGTCAAACACAAACACACTTGGTACCTTCCTGGGCACTGTGCATCAGTCCTGCTCTGAGTCTTTGGACATTTCTGAACACAGAGAAGCTCTGACAAAAGTCAAGAGAATTCTGGAATGTAAAGGGAATAGGGAGCACTTCACGAAGGCCAAGCTGTAGCAAGTGGAACCCGAACTCCTGCTTCCAAAATGCTTTGGAGAATCTCCCATGGGTGTCCCACATCCTTTTCTTTTAAAAATGGAATTAGATCCAAGAACAACCTAGCACTTGGTGGCTAAAAAATACTTTAGGCTTTTCCAAACTGTGTGCTTAAGCACAATGTATGACATGCTAATCTAAGAAATATGGTGAAAAATACTCTCCCTGTGTGTAATTGAAGCCCCACATTCACTTCATTAACCTCCAGCCCACAGCAGCTGCATAAAAAGGCTACAGCAAACCTTCAAGTGGGGAAGTGCTGGTGGTGGAGATGCGATAGGGCAAGCAGACAGGCTTTGGGCAGCAATGCTTTTCAAGCAGGTGGGAGAGAAGAGCAGGAAGGTAGCACTTCTGGGTGCTGGGAAAGGGCAGTGTTTGGGCTCAGCTGTGGGCTGTCACCAGCTGGCTCCAACCAAAATACCCTCAGGGCTGCCCTTTGGAATGGTGTGATCTGGCCTCCCCTGAATGGGAGAGATAGGGCTGAGCTAGGGCTTCCTGGGGGAGAGTTGCTTTAGATACCTCTTCAGTGTCTGAGGTTTGGAAAGCCACAGGAGAGCCCTCTCCGGTGGTGACGTGTCTTGGCTGGCTGGGAGCAGGGAACACTGCCCACCAAAGCCAAGCACAGCCAAGGTGTGCTATTTATGTCACAACACTAGGCTCACCTTGCCTCTACTGCGTGCCAAAACGCCCGTGAGGCTGGCACTCCCTCCCTTGTCCCTGCACCCTGGTTCTGTTCAGAGGCCAGTGGGCTTTTGGCTGGATTCTAGAACAGCCAAGGAAGCCACCTCTGACCCATATTTTCTGGAGTAGGACGAAGGCTGGACACATCCAACAAGGTCCTGCACCAGTGTGGCCATGTAACAAGGGCAAGGTGATGCGAGTCACATCTGCAGGGCTGAGAGACCTGGAAATGAGAGAAGTCAGGATTTCCATACTATATGGAGTCTGCAGATCCCCAGGCAAGATGGACTGAAGGCTCCTGGTCTAAGGAGACAGGAGCTGGGTCCACGGAGTGGCAGTGGCAGAAGAGCCCTTTTGTGTCATTAGGGTGGCCCTGGGGGGGAATCCCCCACCCCAGAGGCATGAGGTTACCCTCCCGTGGGAAAAGGCTCGCCCCTTTCCTCACACCCACCACTTTGCTGACCTGAGCATCCTGAATGGGCCAGGATTTCACTCTGACTGGGGTGGGGCTGCCTTGTTCCTGCAAGGAGGGTTGGATGGGGGCAGCCTCAGAGCATCAGGTGTCCTTTCCCTCATGCCAGCAGTCCATCCTAAATCTCCCTCTCACACAGGGGCCACAGCAGGGCAGCCCCTTGTTCTGCCTTGCCCTGTCGGCTGCCACCCCTTGGGAACAGCTGCCAGCCCCAGACTTAATTAGATGGAACAAAATCCCTTAGTAGCTCGCTCCCCATCCCTATGGGCTGAATCCATGAGTTCTTGTTAAATCCAGCTTCTGTCACCAATTCCATTCAAAACAGGGCTCCCCAAAGCCTCGCATTGCCTTCCTCCAGCCTGTCACCTGCTGGAGGGCAGGGTTTCAACAGCACTGTGTCCTTGCCCATCCAGCACCTCTGAATTGTTATTCATGGGACAGGGAGGTTGCTCTGGCTACTCACCAGTCTGAGTCATCACCCCCTGTGAAAATCTATTTTTGCCACCTCTTTTGTCTCCAGGAAGAAGTTGTGGTCCCTGCTGAGGGAGAGGTCAGGACCCCAGGAGCAGTGAGCCGTGCCCTGCTGTGATACCCCACTCTTCCACATCCCAGCATGGGTGAGTGGGTCAGGGCTGGTGCAGAGGGGCTCACTCACCCCACTCACCACCACAGCGGCACCCGACAGAGGTATAAACCTTGCCACCACAATCCTACAGCCTTTGGCAATAAAATTTGGATGTCCAGGACAGTGCAAAGTCCCCAGCATAGCAACATTTCCCCCAATTGGGGACACAAAAAGCTTTGTAGAGATGTACAGCACTTTTCTTCACAGGGATGCAGGCAAAGGTTGTCCCTCCCCCCAGATCAGCACACTCTGGGGTAGGGTGGGCTGGTCCAGCCCTCACATGGGTTCCTTTCGAATCTGCTCCTACCCGGCCACTGCCAGGGGTGGGCATGCTGCAGGCAGGGGGTGACTCTGGGGGGTGCAATCCCCTGCCACCGCTAGGAAAGGGCAGGTTGGAGGCTGGTGGCCTCCCTTCATGCTGCGGAGTGCAGGCTTCTGTTTTCTTTGCATCCCACACCAGTGCCCACTTGTCCCAGCACACCAAGCACTCACCCTCCCGAAGCACTGGCCTTGCTGCCGGGGCCAGACACTTGTTGCTTGGGCTTTCCTCACATCCACCTGCTCAGCTTGCTCCATGTCCACCTCCACCTTTCCTCCTCATGGTTATCTTCATCTCTTTCTCTTCCTTAACCGCCCCATCTGTCTTCCTCTCCTCCTCCTCCTCCTCACAGCCTCCCAACACCATGAGTTGTCCTCACCAGGGTGAGGATTTTGATGGGCTGGGGCACAATGTACTCTGTGGGGAGAAAAGGTGATTGTATCCTGCCAGCAGCATTCCCCTCCCTGCTCCCATGAAGCAAAATTTGAGAAGTCTTTGTAGCTCTGGCTCCCTTGCTATCCACTCAAATATGCCTGGGGGGAAAGAAGATGTAATCTTTACTGGTGTTTCATATCCAGCACTGGAGCTGTTTTAAACACACATGCTGCCGATTCCCTGCTGGCTAAAAAGGATTTCCTGCCATTACTGAGCAGAGCTTGAAATCAATTTTGTTCGCTTTCCCTCCTGTGTTCCTGGCTTGGCTGAGCTGTGTTGCCAAGGCCCTGATGTGCCTGGGGAACAGGAGAGGGCATGGCACAGCTTGTGTCTCATGGGCAAGTGTGGTGTCAGAGCAAGAAGAAAGTGGTTGTCTGAAGTATCTCCTTTATGAGTGGTTTAGAACAGAGCAATGGTGGGAGAAGATTAAAAATGGGCATTTATGTCCCAAATGGATAGCACAGGTGTGCAGGTTGGAGGGTGAGGCAACCCATGACAGAGGGTGAGGCTCTCTGCAACAGTCCTGTTTGAGGTGGGAGAGCAAGACAGCCGCTCTGTGCCCTCCTGGAGAGGCATTTCCAAGAGCTGGAAAGTTGCTGGTTTAATTTTTAAGAGAAAGGCAAGGAGGGAAAGGCCCAAAAGACCCTCCCAGGGAATGCCTGATTTCGAGGCACTAACCCTCGGAGTATCGAGGGGCCCTTTACTTTCAGCCTAGGCATCTCGCAGGGGAAAAGCCTTCCTTGGGCTGTCCCGGAGGAGCATCCTCTCGCCAGAAGCTCCCGCCGAGCTGATTTCAGCAAGCCCGAGCCAGGGCTGGCCCCGTCCCCAGGTGCCCCCGGGGTGCCCCCCCTCCTCTCCCCGTCTCCGGCGCTCGTTGCCCGCTCGCCTCTCCCCGCCCGGACCCTCGCCCTTGCATCCCGGCGAGGGATGCTCGGGGGCAAGGGGGGTCGGTGAGAGGGGCGCGGCCGGGACGGGGGCGGTGGCGGGGGCGGTGCGGTGCGGGCGGTGCCGCCCGGCACATATAAGCGCGGCGCGGCGCGGCGGGGCCCCGGCGCCGGTGCTGCTGCTGGTACCGTCCTTCGTCGCCGGCTTCTTCCGGGCTGCCCGTCCATCTATCCACCCCTCCGTCCGTCCTTCCCCCTCTCCATCCCCGCCCGCTTTGTTTTTCTCGCCGTCCGCGGGCTCGGGCCCCCCACGCCGCTGCCACCCTGAAGTTTCTGGCGGTGCTGCTGGCGGCGGGCATGCTGGCTTTCCTGGGGGCCATCATCTGCATCATCGCCAGCGTCCACCCGGCCGGCACCGCCGCGCCCGCCGCCGCCGCTGACAATGACTCGGCCGCCGCCGCCCTCCTGCCCGCCGCCGACAAGGGTCTGGGAGCGCTGCACGGCCCCGCCGAGGCTCTGGCCAGCGCCGGGCCGCGCCTGCCGGGGGGGGCCGCCGCTCTTCAGCCGCTTCGTCTGCACCCCGCTGAGCACCGAGTGCCCCGCCACCGGCACCGGCCCCGCCGCCGGCCCCGAGGAGCTGCTGGCGCTGCGGAGCGCGGCGGCCCAGCTGCGCCGCACGGCGCTGGAGCAGAAGGAGCGAATCCGCATGGACCAGGAGACCATCCGGGAGCTCACCGGCAAGCTCAGCCGCTGCGAGGGCGGCCTGCGGAGCCCCCTCGCCGCCGCCGCGCCCCCCGCCGCCGCCGGGCTCCGCGCCGCCCCGCGCCCCGGCACCATGGGCCACCCCCCCGACGAGCCGCCCGCCGTGCGGGAGCTGGAGGAGGCTGTCCGCACCCTCCAGGACCGCATCGACAGGATAGAGGTGCGAGGGATGCTCCCGCGGTGTTGGGAGGGACGGTCCCAGGGGAAGACGCTCCTGGGGATTTGGGAGGGATGCTCCCAGGGGATGATGCTCCTGGGGCGATGCTCCCACATGTGCCATTCCCCAGGCATGCAGCCACACACACCCCGAACTAGCTCATCCCCCTCACGAGGCTTCAGGAAGGTTATCTGTGCCCTGCTCTTCCCTGAGGTTTCTGCTCAGGAGCAAGGGGTTCGCCCTCAGCCCACGTCTCTTCCCTCCGTGCAGGGTAGTCCCAAGGGGCCCAGGGCTGCTCTGCTTTCCCCCCCCGTCTGCACCCAGGTAGGGCATCTTGCTTGCCCCATAGCACTTGCCAAGGACTCCTCCAGAGCAGATTGGCAGCTCAGGGCCAGACCCTGCCCTTTAGCAGAAAGGTAAATCCCATCTGATGCCATCGCAGTTATGAATGGGACTGCTCACAAAGTGGAGTGCAGTGCAGAGCCCAGCACCTCTTCCCCATATAGTCCATGGGAGCCGGAGAGAGAAGGGCGCAGCTGCAGTCACTTGCTGTGCCCATCCCTGCGGCATTGGGCTGTTGGCATTTAGGATGCAGACCCCTGGTCCCCACTCTGTAGTGGCTGTGCAACATGTGCCCAGCAGGCTGAGCCCTGGCCCGCCCACAAGCCAGTGGCACTAAAGGCTCTACCGTGACATCTGTGATGGGGCACATCATGGAGTGCATGTGAGTGTTGATTTATTTGGGCTCAGCAGACCCCTGAGCTCTACTGGGTATCAGAGCCACCTGCAAGAAGCCTCCTATGAGTCCTCAACCTTCTCATCTTCCTGTTCAGTTCCCTGTTGCCCTCTCCACTCCTCCATGGAGTGTGGAGCTGGGAGTGGGGCAGCATCCCATGGAGTCCCTCTCCTCAGCTTTGGGCTTCTGCCCCTCTCACTATAGCCACATGCACACAGTGGCAGCAGGCAATGGATGGGGAAATTCTGAGCCACTAAGGTCACAGGCTGAAAAATGAGGCTGGGAGAGAGTGTTATTGTAATGGATGGAGATACGAACAGGGATAGAAAGACAGCGAAAGACAAGTAAACACATGCATGCAAGATGGAAAAGAGCTGGAGACTAGAGGAAGCACCTGTGAGCTGCCAGGGTAACACACACACAGGCACAGGAGGAAACACAGAGGCACGCCAGGCATGTGCAGGGAGAGGGGAATGTGCAGCCTGTCTGAGCATGTTGCCCAGAGCCAAATGCAGCCAAAGGGAGGGACAGAGCCACCCCAAAAACCCCCCTGCAACCCCCAAAAAATGATTTCCCAAGAGTGGGATAGGACTGCTGGTGTGCTTACCCAGAAACAAAGGGGAGAAAACACACATATACCTGTGTGTTTTTGAGGACCAGGCAATGCATGGTAGGATGGTACCCAGCACATCAATTTGTATCTTGGGAACCATCAGACCTTTAGCTGTTCTCCAGCCATCCTCTCCCCCTTCTCCAAGGGGAAGCACCATCTCTGAGCTGCCTTGGTCCCTGTCCTGGGTTTTCTGATGGTGGCGGGAGGTTTGGGGTGGAGGATGGTGAGGCTCACAAGGGTTGGAGCAGGCTCTTTTCTCCCAGGGAACCTGAAGCAATGCTGGGACAAGGTTTGTGCACACACTGATGAGGAAGCCAAGTGGCATGTGGCCAAAAATGTTCTTTTTTTGTGCTGCCAGGAGCCCGAGGGTCCCAAGCGTACTTTGCAGGGGAGACACAGCACCCTGCGGCTCAGCGAGCCCTGCCAGATGAGGAACTAGGGCAGCATGTCACAGGTGGGCTGGACCTCGGCTGCCCTGGCTCCTGCTTGGTATAACATGCCACCTGTGTGGATCACACCCCTGGGAGGGATGGCCACAGCCTAGCCAGCCAAGCCCTGGAGTCACACCTCAGCCATCCAGTGATGGTTGCCTGTGCCTTCCCTCCCTGGATTGCCTCCCCCTGCCCCAGGAGCAGACACCTAAAACTTCATGGTGGGGTACCTGCACCCCTCTGTCCCACATGGCTCCAGCTGTCAGCCCTGGGAGCCTTCCTGTGGTACTCCATGACATGGGAGGCACCCCCAGCCCCCACAGCTATCTGGGATCGTGGTAGTGATCACCCCAAAAGGTGACTCAGATGGGGACAGTCCCAGCGTGGCTCCCAGTGTGCTGGAGGCTCTGTGAAACCCACTGGGAAGGAGAGGAAATGCTGCAAGGTCTGTGGTGGCCTAATCTCAGGAGAGGGATGACACAAAATGCCATGTGCTGCCTTGGGAAGGCTGCATCCCAAGGCATCTCCAGGTAGGTTTGCCAGCAGGGATTACTGCTGGAGGCTTTGGAGTTGGAACTGAGAGGAGGGGGCAGGTAGAAGATTGCTGTTCTAATCCAGGCACTCTCAGCCCCGTCTGTAGGGCATAACAAGATTTATTCATGCACTGAAAAACCTATTAAGACTTTTGTTTCTTAATTTTGTCAGCATGGCAGCAGGATTTTCCAGGGGAGGATGCAGGGAGGGACCCCACAGTCTTGCTCTTTGTCCCCTGCCATTTCAGCAGGGATGGGCTTGCAGCATCACAACATTGACATGGAGACTTCTTCCCTCACCTCTTCCCAACCCACCACAAGGTATCCATTGTCCTTTCCTCATGCACAGCAGCATAGTTAGGCTTTTTTTGTCTTGGTTTTGAGGGTCCCCCCCTTCTCTCAGCATGTGCTCATGTCTGTATGCTTGAGTGCATCTTGGAATACAGAGCCAGGGGGCCCAGATGGTCCTTTTCCATGCTTCTAGTTATTGCTGCAAATGGAAACGGAGCACAGAGGGAATCACCTTGGCTTTCTAGGCTGTGCCGAGATGCAGGTGCTCCCTTTCTCCCCATCATCCCTTGCAGGAGATGGAGCAGGATAGGAGACAGCCTGGTGGGCTCTGTGGAGGACCTGGCAGAACTGTAACAGCCTGTTTGCTACTCAGCCAGCATGTGGCTGTGCCGGTGTGGCTGGTGACCTGGCTGCTGGCAGGAAACCCTTGGCTATGAGAATGGGAATGGTAGTGACCTAGCTGCCTTCCTCCTGTCTCTATCTCCAGCAGTGTGGGAATGGAAAACCCCAAATTCTGATAGTCCCAGTCCAAGGTTTAAGGGGGGCAGGATCAGTGGTGAGCTCTTCCCTTGTTAGGAGGAAGGAGAGGCTGATGCATCCCTGCTTGTCTTCTACCCCATGCACTCCTTCTTGGGGTTTAATGAACCCCAAGGATTTGCTCGGGTCCAAAAAGGTGGCAGGGTCCAATAAAGAGTGGTACAGCAAGTGTGCCATCCTGCAGCAGTGAGTATCCCAGGATGGCAGCCACAGAGGAGTTTTGTGCAGCCTGGAAGAATTCCTGGGTCCAAGGAACAGAATGGGGCTGCTGTGTGCGTGCACCCAGGTGACCATCACGATCCCTGGGATGTGCTGAGGCATCATCCCATGGTCCTGCCTGCCCTGTCCCAGCAGCTAAGGTGGGCACTTGTGTGCTGGCGGCCGAGGGGGAGCAGCAGATTTGCCGGTGCATTAGTAAATGAGGCTCTGATCTCCTTATGTAAATCAAAGTGCATTTGCCGACTGAGGGCTACAACCCCAGCGAGCACATGCCAACGTGGCTGCCACAGACCTCTAACCCCACCTCCCCAGCCCCAGCCCCCAGCAGCTGCTGACATTTAAAGTGATTAATATTACCTGGCATCTTTCAATCTTTTTTGCCCGTTCTAGTGGCCAAAAAGCATCAAACGAGCCTCCCCCGCACCCGCTGCCCACTCCCCTGCTGCCTGCGCAGCAGCAGATGGGGAGCCGGGCGCCTGCCGAACAGCCGGGGAGAAGGCGCTCTCCCCCTCTCCTCCCCCCAAAGGCTACTGGTAAATAACAGCTGCACATCTACCATTAATAATTTTACAAATAATTTGGTTTGGAAGAAAGATGCTTGAGCAGCAGCTCGGAGATGAGGAGGATGGTTAGGAGACGCAGCCCACCTTTGCACCAGGGGGATCACCCGGCACATCTCAGCTGCATGGGGTAGAATGGTCTAGTGTACTGTCCAGCCATGATCTGGCTGTGGGGATGGGGATGGTGTCCGCTGGGATGGCCCTGAAACTCTGCCAGATGAGGGTACTGGCTACATTCCTTTCCAGAAGGAATAGGGGGTCAGCAATGGTTCAGTTGGCCGTGTGGATCTGTCTGTCCATGCACTGGCTGCCAGGCTGGAGTGGCCAGCAAGATCTGGAGAGAGGGCTGAAAGGGCAAAAACTCAGGGGAAAGGGAAGAAATTGAGCAAGAAGGGAGAAATAGCATGTGTGTGCACAGAGGGGAGCATCAAGAGGAGACACTCCAAAGCCAAATAAGTGAAAAGGCCATAGGGAGAAAAGTTACAGAGGGAAGAAAATAGCAGCAGGGAGAAAAGCAGGAGGAAGAGGGAAGTAAAAAAAGCACTCAGTCACTACTGAATAATGTAGGGCAGGCTACTGGGGGCTAGTGAGAGTGACAAAAGCTCCCAGCCTTTTCTTTTTTCGTCATTAACAGATGGAGCCGTGCATGAAGCAGGGACGTAGGCTCCAAACCTGCAGCTCGAGCAATCAAAGTGTGCGGCAGACAGGAGCGTGCCAGCCTCCGCTGTAGCCGGGTGGCCTGAAAGGATGAGGAAAGCTCTTGGAGCCCATGCAATGCGGACACAGAGGCAAAGGCAACCCCATCCCACCTGTGCCAACCCAGCCAGCTCTGCTTGGGTACAAATGCAGGCATCCACCAGTGGGAACTGTCCCTGCCAGGAGGATGAGAATTAACCATTTCACTCACCTTTCCTTCCCTCCTGCCAGCCCTCCCCTGCCTTTCATCCTGCCTCACCAGCAGATCCCCAAGTCTTCTCCAAAACAAAAAGGCAAAAGACCTAAAGCCCCTTCCCCATTGGCTAATCCCTCCCTGTTTTACAGAGACCAAAGGTAGGATGCCCTTTGCCAGGCACCTTTCCCTTCCCAGAGAGGCTCTGCTCTCTGCAAGAGCATCCTTAGTGCTGCTGGAGCAAGCTGGCAGCGAGAGCTGGCGTTTGGTCAGGGCTGACAGATGTCCCCTGCACAACCTCTCTTCCCGTGCTGGGATTTGCTTCTCCGGATTGGTTTTCCTCACAGTACCTGTGGGTTTGCCCCAATAGACCCTGCTGGCACCTCTTGCAGACCCTGGGACATCACGGCCTCCCTTTTATTTGTAGCCTGAGTACATTGCAGCCCAGTGCAGGTACGTTTGTGCTCACACCAACACCATGCTCTTGCTTTTCCTCCCCCTGCAGTTCCCATCCACCAAGGCTGCATCCTGCCCAGCCAAACCTGGCTTTCCTCCAGCCTCCCTCTTGCCTCAGTTGTTCATGATGGATAGCAAAGATTGGCAGTGAAATGGGCAGGCATCCCCCCTTCAGCTTTGTGTGCATGATTATCAGGTCCTGTCCAGTTTGGAAAAGCAGGATGTAGGGAAGAAGAAAAAGCTAGAAGCCATAACCACAGCTGAGCATGCTGACTTCCTCCAGGCCAGCTCTGAGGCCATGGGGAGGCTGTTCATACCAACAGGAATGGCATCCCCCCATGTCCCACCAGCGTAAGCCACATGAATATCCAGGGCTGAAGAAGCTGTGCAGAACTCTCGGTGCTGGAGCACCCAAGGGAGCTCCTTGGGAAGGTCTGGAAACACAGAGAAGGGGGTCACCATCTTTCTGAACCCATGGCAGAGAGACTAATGTCCCAAGGACATGGGGAAAGGAGAGGGCTCCTATTTACAGAGAAACCCTGCAAACATGGCAAAGGGTCACCTTCTCCCTTCCAGCCTGATTTTCTTCCAGCTGGGATAGAGTCTTCTGGTAAGGTAGGATCTGGGGTCTTTGCAGAGTGCAGCAGCAGCTGAGAGCATATTCACCAGGTGCCATGTTAGAATTGCCATGGGAAGAGTTTTGGTCTGGGTGTTAACCCTGATGAGACAAGACACGCTTGATGTGCCCAGGTGATGGGTCATGTCTTGAGAACAGACACACACAACAGCCTCGCCACTGGTCCCACTTCTCCATGGCATCCCCAAGGCCTGGGAGAGGCTGGCTTACAGAGAGCTACCTGCCCAACCCAGTGCACGTGCACACACCTCCGCATGCTGGCTGAGCTGAGCTAAGAGGATTACAGCCCCATTAAGTGATGTTAACGTGCTGGACATAGGTAAGCAGCCTCACGAGCAGCAGAGGTGGAAGCTCCAAGGTCCTTCCCACATCATTCCTTCATCGTGGGAGGCTGCCTGCAGGAGCAGAGCCAAGGGATGACCCAAACATCCCATCCTTGCTCTGTCTCTGAAGCAGCAGAAAGTCATTAAGAGCAGCCAAGCTTCATTTTGCAGTAATGATCTCAATGGGAGCTCTGAGAGGGGAGGTACAAAGTCAGCTGGAGGCTCTTGGAGGAGACCCCAGTGCGGATATGGGACTGTCATCTCAGCACTCCCTGTAGTGCTGGGGGCTGGGCATGTCCTTATTTAACCTCTTACAGTGACACCTCCCTGAATTTTCTCTTTTCTCCCTCCTTTCCCCTCTGTCGTGGCTGCTGCTGAGTGCAGCAGGAGCTGCCAGCCCGCGCCAATGGCTCAGCACCCACTGCCCCGGCATTTGCTCGCGATGCCCTCCACACCAAGATGGAGCAGCTGGAGGAACAGCTCCTCTCCAAGATCCTGACCCTGCAGAAGGAGCGCCAGGCTGCAAGCACTGACCACAGCCAGCAGCAGCACAACATTGAGAAGGAGCTGAACTCCCTCCAGAACCGGGTGACGGAGCTGGAGCATGGTGAGTCTTGTTTGATGGGGATGGAGGTGGGGCAAGGGGGTCCCTAGCCCAAGGTGTATCACCAGGAGAACCCCAGCACAGGTCACCCTCTACAGGTGCTGACCCTTCTCTCTCCTCCCCATCCTTGGCACGTAGGACCGCTGGGTTACAGCCCTCCTGATGCCTTCAAGGTGACCATCCCGGTGCAGAACAACTACATGTATGCCCGCATGAAGAAGAGCTTGCCGGAGCTCTACGCCTTCACCATCTGCATGTGGCTGAAGTCCAAGGCCCTGGCAGGGCTCGGCACCCCTTTCTCCTACTCTGTCCCAAGCCAAGCCAATGAGATTGTGCTGTTGGAGTGGGGCACTAACCCCCTGGAGCTGCTCATCAATGACAAGGTCAGCCTAGTTGCAGGAGGAGCGGGAGAAAAGTCCCTGCCCTCATGTTCCCTGTTTCAACCCACACTGGTATGGGGGAGCTGGGAGGAAGGGGCCCAGGCTTATGGGGAGAGGGAGGAGGGTGGGGAGGATGGCTCACTGAGGTGGGTTTTGAGAGGCAGAAGCAGCACAGTGGGAGGTCTGTAGATTTTGGGTTGTCACCACCATGGGAGTGCACCACTTGCTTTGCGAGGGGCTGGGGAGCCACCAGGGTCTCCCAGCAGTTCCACTGAGCCCTGGGCTCTTGCTCTTCCCCGGAAGGTTGCCCAGCTGCCGCTGAGCCTGAAGGACAAGGCCTGGCACCACATCTGCGTGGCGTGGACCACCCGGGACGGCAAGTGGTCAGCATACCAGGATGGTGAACAGCGGGGCACTGGTGAGAACCTGGCCTCCTGGCATGCCATCAAGCCCCAGGGCGTCATCATCCTGGGCCAGGAGCAGGTATGTACCAGCTCAACACTGAGAACTGCCAGTTAGCATTGCTCTGGTGGGAAGCTGGCTGGGGGGAAAAGCCCCCAAATGGGGCAAAGGCAGGGGGTGGTGTGGGCACGAGCACTCAGCATGGCATGTTGGCTCTCCTGCCTGCTCATCTGACCTCCAGCCTGGCCACGTGCACTCATTGTCTCCTCTTCCCTCTCCCTATTCCTCTGGCCTCCACTTGCTCCTGTCTTATCTTCTTTCATCTCCTCTACACGTCCATCCCCTCCCCTGCTTGCCACCAAGCATCAAGCTCTGCTTCTCCCCAAACTTTTCCCTCTCCCCCTTGCCTTTTTTGCCCACTGGGTGCATGTTCCTCCTCTTCTGCTCATCCCTGTCCGATCACCTCTCCTGCTCTTTCCCAGGACACTCTGGGGGGCCGCTTTGATGCCACGCAGGCTTTCGTGGGGGAGCTGGCGCAGTTCAGCGTGTGGGACCACATGCTGGCACCAGCGGAGATCCTGGGTTTGGCCAACTGCACCTCTCACCTCCAAGGGAATGTGATTCAGTGGGACGACCAGGCGGTGGAGGTCTTTGGAGGTGCCAGCAAGGCAGGCTTTGCTGCGTGTGAGGAAGGGAGGAAGGCATGAGTGGCGCCGAGCCCTCTCCCCAGCACCAAGGAACCCAATGGCAGCCCCAAAGCAGGGAGCCCCTTTCTCCCCTCCCAGACCAGTAAGCCTTGCCAGGGCGATGCTTGAGCCCTGGCACTGGTGTCCCAGGAGGGAGAGGGGACCCTGGAAGCCTCCCTGTTGCCCCTGTGCTGGTGGTGTGGCTTGTCCCCACCCCTGGCACAAGTCTGCTCCTGGGTCTCATCTTGCCCTACTTCTGTTTTGAGTGGACCTTGCTGTACCTGCAGGTGTCCCTGGTACAGCGAGGGTCCTCACCTTGTCAGCCCCAACAGGGAATGGGAAGGAGAACTCTGTCTATCCCAAGTGCAGTCCAGCCGCAGTGGGATGCCAGGGTGCAGGCACCCCCTGAATACATCCCCTTTCCTTATTTATTTCTAGCAACCCCACTGTCTGGTTTTACGAGCCCGCATTCTAGGATCTCCCCTCCAGTTCCATCCCCTCTTCTGCTGCCCTGGTTTTTCAAGCATCACCCCAGGGAAGCCAAGGGAGAATGGCAGGGAACCAGTGGGGCAGTACTCACCATTCTGTACCCCTTTCCCTGCCTCTGCTGCCTGTTCGGGCAGGGCTGCCTGAGGAGAGCCAGGCTTTTGAGGCAGTTGGAAAAGAGCACTCCCCACTCTCTTCCAGTTGGGTGGTTGGTCGGCCACCAAGGGAATGGGGGAAATGGGGCAAAGCATGTCCTCCAGCGCTGGCCGAGGGGGAAGGAGTGCAGCACTGCCATCAAAGGGAGTGAAAGCAAGGAAAAAGGAGATGGAGAGATGGAGGATGGTGGTGGTCAGAGGAGCCCTGCCACCCATCCCCCAGTCTTTTGGTTACCGGATCAGGTTGCTGCCCTTGGTTCCACCCAGGTCCCCTCCTTTAGCTGCTCCTGGCCAGGAACAGGGCTGCCACTGGCCTTGGAACTGGGAGGGTGATGGGGTGGGCTGGTGTTTCCCCTGTGGAGTGCCTGAGAATACTGTTTCCATGCAGCGTGGTCGCCAACATTTCAATATGTGCGTGTATGTATGTGCACGTGTGTGTGTCTGGGGTGGGGTGGGAGGGTTATTTCAGGGCTCTCATGGTTGCTCAGTGCAGTGTCCAGCTTCCAGTGCTCCCCCTTACCCCAAGTCCCACTTTGTACTTTGGGCGACAGCCGCCCCCACCCCTGGGGGAGGCGAAGCTGGCAGGAGGGACAGCCCTGCCACCCAGCATCCCCCCCACGCAGGGTCTCTGCCAGCGCTGGGGTGGCTCAGCCTGCTGGGGAGGACGTGGCAGGGATGGGGTGCAGCCTTTGTGCCAAGTGGGAACACTGTGACCTTTGTGCACCCTGACGAGCTGCCCCTCTTCCTCGCTCGCTTGCGCGCTTTCTCTAATGCACGTTCGTGACAGGGGCCCCTGACGCGCACCTGTGGTGGGACATTTCTTTTGTAAAGCTGATCGTGAACAAATAAACGTGATGTTTTCTGTTCGAGCCTCCCGTGGGGTGCGAGGTCGCTGCGGGGACAGAGGGGACTGACCAGCCCAAGCCAACGTGTCCTTCCCTGGGATGCTTAGGGTTGCATCCCTGAAAGGAGATGGCCGGGCCCATTGCTGGCAATACAGAAATATCATTGCAAGGTCTGGTATCATTGCTCCAGAGGGGCAGGGAGGTGGTGTCACAGTTTGGGTACTTCTCATCTACCACACTGCAGAGCAGCATGGGGTACAGGCTGCTGCTGGTGTGGGAGGAGGTTTGGGGGAAGCATCTCTCCACAGAGGAGGAACCTCCATCCCAACAACAGGAAGCAGAAACCAGTGAGAAATCATGGCCTCTAGGTCAGAACATGGTGTCAAGGAGCTCATGTCAAGTATAAATCTAATTAAGTACTAGTAATGAGTTTCTGACCTAGCTAAGCACAAGATGGTTCAGGCACGGCCCTTGGAGCTCCTATTGTAGAGCAGCTCGTGACCAGGTCTGAATGGTGCTTTTGCCCTTCAGTAGGTCCTGCCCCTCCTAGGAAAAGCACAATCTCACCTGTATTCTGGGAAAAAAAAGCACAAAGCCAGAGGACTCGCTTTTCCCTAAGGCCCTGAGCCAAAACCGACCCCACCAGCTCCCACTTCTTCTGGAGGGTATTTAATGCCATAAAACAAAGTCTGGTGCTCTCACCTTCACCACATGTCCACAAAGTTGAGGGTTTGTTTTGAAGAAAAAGTATGTACTTCAGCTGGAGCATAGGCTCAAGGGCTTTGCTGAGCTGGAGGCTCACCCCCACATCACTAAGAGGAGGGGGTTCAACAGGTGACAGATATCTGCTTGTGCTCCCAAATAACAGCAGCATAATTAGGAAAGGCAACACTTTTTAGAGGAGAAAATGTCAAGAAACATTGTTGGGGTCACAAACTTAGGAGGAGGCGAAATGGGAGGACTGGTCTGGAAAATTCTCCTATTAAAACTGCAGAAGCCCTGAGAGAGGGCTCTTGGGGCTGCTGGCCAAGGCAGGAGAGATGCACGAGGATGAACAGGGATGGAAACAGCCTGGCCACTGATGTAGGCTATTGGCATAAATCTTGTCTCCTCCACAGTCCAGAAACCCAGCCTGTGCTGAAACTGTGTGTAAATGCTCTTCAGAAAAGCAGAAAAAAGGGGACACCAGGAGATGCTTGAGCAGGGCCTTCTGTGCTGCCCTCTTTGTCCCTGCCAAGTGGTGCTGGCATGATCCCAGCCCCAGCCATGTACCTGAGACATGTGGATCTGTCACTTCTGGAACAGGAGAAATGGGGGAGCCTGGTAGAACAGCTTCTGTAGGGAAACCTCCTCTCCCACAGAGGTTCACAGCCAGTTGGGCAAACCGGGGGACATACAGGAAAACTTGATAGAATTTTCCCAGACCTTTTAAAAGCTTCCAGCAAATGCCTCTGCATAAGGCTCTTCAGGAAACAAACGCATTTTGGAGAGATTAGAAACTGGTTGGGAAACACAAAATCAAGAGCAGGAATAAATATTTGATTTCCATCCTGCCCTGGCTCTCTGCAGGAAGCAACGTCTGCTTCTCACCCATCTCAGGAGGAGGAGAGCAAGATTGAGATCATTTCTTTTCAGTAAGCTGAGCCTTGCAAGAGCAGCAAACCTGCAACAGGGCTTAAAAGGTAGAGGAGATGACAAATCAATGGCATTGCTGGCTGGAAGGAGTAATTACAATGACTTACACATATTGCTTGCTTCTAAATTAAGCAGGAGCACTCAGGAGAAGCCCCACATCTCTCTAAGGGCAGCTGCCTTGAAAACAATGCGTTGCACTCAACAAAATCACCCTTTGGAGGCTGGGTATAGAGGGGAATTTTTAACAACGGTGTGAAGAAGGTTTTGTGGTTGTGGTAGGTGCTTCAGCTGGGTTGCTGTGTTGTGTTTGGATATCCAGAATGGGGGGGAAGAAGGAACTCGACGTGGGCAATGCAGAGGCAGGGGCAGTGTTGGGCTGAGGCAGTTCAGCAGTTCAGCTGTCACAAGAGGAGATGGTGTGGGAGACAGGTTGGTGCGATGGATACCACCTGTGTGCCCTCCTCTATCTTCCTACCCAGGGGCTGTTAACGTGCTTCGAGGAGTGGAGAGGGACTGCCATTTCCCTTCCTAATCTGCAGGACTCACAGCTGCAGGGCTTTCTGCAAGCCAAGGGCTTAGCCAGACTCAAACATACCCCCCACACATCCCCCAAGGGTTTTGTCCAGCAGCAAAGAAGACCAAATCAAACATGGCAATGGGAAACCTTCAGGCCTGATGACTATTAACTAAAGTGCTGAAATTCCTGAACCCCTCCAGCCCCTGCCCATATTTCCAGAGGGCACCACCAGCCATGCAGGCTCTGCCTTCCCAGGGACATGGACAGTCCTGGGACCTCCCTGCATTGGAGTGGGCTTTGGGAAGCTCCTGTGCTCCCCAACACCTGCAACCTGAGCTTTGGGTTCACGTCACAACTCCCTGCAGTGTGTCAGCCTCCTGGTCCCTCAAATGAGGTCAAGCCAGCCCATGCTTGTCCCTGGGAGGTGACTTCCGAAGTCCCCATTACCCGCTCTGCCCTAGCGATGGGGCGCTGCCTTAATTGCATCCTTGCGCTTCTCTGTCCTGCTGGGAGCCTCCTCTGCTCCCTCCCAGAGCCAGGAAGGCTCATTAAGACTCGTGCAGCATTTGCACAGGGAATGCGCCATGATTCCAGAGCATCTGGCACAGGAACAGCCCCCACACGGCTTTTAGTAATGAGGCAACAGACCTTACTAGCAGTAGCTGTCGTTACTAGAGGTAGTAGCTGCGGGATCATATGAGAGGTACTGCATTTCCCAGCAGATCAAGGGATCCAGCTGTCCCAGAGCAGGTTGCCACATCCTCTGGAGCAGAGGGTTGAGCTGCTTTTGTCTGCCTCCAATTCCTGATCAGCAGCATCCCCATCTCTGCTTTCCCTCAGCTCAACACAACATGGCGGGGCTCTGATGCCCGTGAAATGTGGCTTCAGCATCTCCACAGGGCCTCCTGAGTGCTCCTCCTGCCTCCAGAGAGCTGCATCTATACCACCCCAGGACAGCTGCAGGGCAGACCTCAGTGTGTCCCAAGTCCCCAGCCTGGGCCCTCTGATAGTACCCAAGGTGGCGTGGAGCAGTGCCCAGTCCCTGGGCTGTGTCTGACAGGCTGGACAGCAATCACCAGCCCCCTGCTTTATCACAGAAAGCAGGGCCTGTGCCCATGGGGATGATGGGGAAGTCCCAAAACATAGCCTGAAGCAGGTAAGAAAAGAAAGAAGATAAAGAAAAGAAAGAAAAAAAAAAGAAAGAAAGAGAGGAAAGAGAAGAAAGAAAAGGAGAAGAGAGGCGCCTTCACCTGATGAAGAGTCAGCCTGCTGTCTGGTCAATGAAGATGGCTAAAAGAAAGCATGAGGCAATATATATGTTATATATATGTGTGTGTATTTTGCAGTTGGTGCTTGCATTTCTGTGCTCAGCTAAGGAGTACAATGCACCCTCACGTCAGAAGGCAAATGGCTGTTTTAATGCTTAATGCTTGCAGCAGCTACAGTGAAGTACAAAGGGCTGAAAGAGTTACCATCTGTGATTAGTGGCAAAGAAGGAAGGACCAGCCAGAGCACAGCAATGATTCCAGCTCCTTACAGATCCAGAGGGGTGAATTGGACCCTTGCTCTGGACTTGCTTTCACCTACAGTAGGGCACCTGGTTGCTTGGTATGGAAACTAAAGACCAGTACCTGTTACCTGTGTTGGCCCAATAAGACTGACTGGCTAGCAGTGTTGTATAGAGGCAGCCTGCCCTTGAGGGTGCAGAAACCAACTGCTCACATTTTGCTAAGCCACAGTAGATAGAGACAAGCCAGCAGGATGCTCTCCTTCCTCAGGAGGCATCTCTACCTTGCAGCCTGACCGTATCACCCACCACAATGACATAACCCACATTGTTCCTATCTTTGAGTTCTGGGGTTGGCCATTTTCCCTTAGCTTCTCACCTAGGAGCTGCTGATGAACAATCATCAAAACCAGCCCCAGCATTCCCTGAGGGAAACACTCCCTGAGGTCACATTGATCAGAACCAAAGCACATTTAGTTGAACCCAGAACTGCGCAGGCACCATGCTGCCCTCCTGCCCCACGCATAGGGGCATAGGCACACAAACACACCAGCTCGCACTGACTTGCTGCTTGGTAGTAAAAGTGGGTGAACTACGCAGGGATTAAAGCATTAAAAAAAACAGAGCAAGAATACGATGTTTGAAAGAGCCGTGTCCCTGGAGAGATTAGAGTAGCTGCCTGGAGATAAAGCAATGATGATGGAAAGATCTACTTCCTCGCAGAGATTCTACTCCTAATTATCTCGTCTGAAAAGAAAAAATTATGATCTCCCAGCTTTTATCTGCCCCTTGACAATTTTAGCTCTGTGCCTGCCTCGTTGCAAGAGGCCAATGCTTGCCGAAAGGAGGAAGGGGAAGGAATCAGCCCAGGGGGCAGGAGCAGTAGGAGAATGAGGGGCACAGGAGGCAGAGCTTCATTTCTGTCACCACCGGCAGCGACGGCAAAGGGAAAGATGAATGATCACTGCAGTGTTGTCTTTCCAAGCCCAAAGGCATCTCTGCTGCCTCCAGCACTGGTCTGTCAGGCAAAGGACAAAGCAGGAGGTTGGATTCACTGCTTCACGAGCAAAAGAGACAACAAGGCCATAGGGCATAGCTCGGTACTACAGTGTGAGAACAAGACTCATGAGCTGGCAGGGGCAGAAGAGTGCCCAGCTTGTTCCTCCCCCGCTCTTTTCCCTCTCAGACAGCCAGAAAGCAATTCTTTCAGCACACAGCCAGCAGTGAGGACATTTCAAACAAACCCAGCCAGAAGGACCACGTGAAAGATCAGGCCCACGAGCCACTCTGTGAGACAAGGATGGGCACTGATGGAAGCCCAGGCACCACATCCAGCATCTGAGGCTTTTCATAGGAGAAGTCTTTCCCTTCGGTATTACCCTGAGGCTTGCTGCTTCTCCACCTGTATTAATTTCAGATTAATTCAACGCTAGACCCCCAGGAAACTGTTTAAACCCTGGCTTAGAGGCAACTGGTGTTTGGCTAGCAGGGTGGAGGGGCAACGGAGGTTTCCCAGCAAGCCAAGAGCCAAGGAAAATGTGAAAGCAAAGAGACATTACAAGCTCAAAGGCCACAGAGGGCAGGAGGGGGGCTACTGTTATAGGAGCTGTTTGAAAACTCATTATGCATCCTCGCAGCACCACTTTCTCCTTCTGTACAGTCATACTGACATGCAAATGTGGGCGGTTGCCTCTCCCACACAATGAGAACTGTGTCCCGATCTGGGCCCCTCAATTCTGGAAGGTTCTGGAATGGGTCCAAAAAAGAGCAACAAAGCTGATGAAGGGTGTGGAGCACAAGTCTTACGAGGAGCGGCTGAGTGAGCTGGGGCTGTTTAGCCTGGAGAGAAGGAGGCTCATGGTGATTTTATCACTCTCTACAACCACCTGAAAGCAGGTTGTAGTCAGGTGGGAGTGGTCTCTTCTCCCAGGCAGCTAGGGACAGGACAAGAGGACATAGCCAGGGGAGGTTCAGTGTGGGCACTGGGAAGAAATCCTTCACAGAAAGGCTGATTAGACATTGGAATGGGCTGCCCAGGGAGGTGGTGGAGTCACCGTCCCTGGAGGTGTTTAAGAAAAGACTGAATGCAGCACTGAGTGCCATGGTCTAGTTGACGTGGTGGGTTGGTCACGGGTCGGACTTGATGATCTCAGAGGTCTTTTCCAACCTAACTGATTCTGTGATTAAAAAAAAACCCCAAAACCAATGAATTGCCCCAAATCGCTCCTTGTTCTTACACTTATCCCTGTTGTTTCAAAGAAAAAAAAAAGTAGAACTGGGCTCCAAAGGGGTTTTAGTCAGAACAATACTAAGCTGCCGGATACTGGGTGCTGGGGCGGGGACTCGGCTCAGGCGCCTCGTGGCCACCCCAGACCCGCTGCGCCCCAAGGCCCCGCGCGGCGCCCGCCAGCGCAGGCCGCCAATCAGGCGCGCCGGGCTTGCGCTCCGCCCAATGGCCGCTGAGGTGGGCGGGACTTCCCGCACCGGTTGCCATGACAAGCGTGGCCTTTCCTTGGCAACGGTGCTGCGGCAGCGGCCGCGCAGGTGAGGCCGCGCCCGGAGCCCCCCTGTCCCTTCCCGGGCTCCGCTCAGCGCCGCTGGCCGAGCTCGTCCGCCGCGGCGCCGAGGGCGGCGAGCCGGCGGGCCGGGGCGGAGCGGGATTGCTTCGGGTGCGCGGCCCGCTCGGACCGCGTTCCGCCGCCCCACACCTCTTGGGCTGTGGCCCTGGGCACGTCTCAGCCTGCGGATGGGTATGAAGTGGCTCCCGGGGTTTGCCAGGTGTCAGCCGAGCGGGGGCTCTGGTCTGCGGAGGTTGTGGTTTGGGACTACCCTGTGTGAGAGCTGGCGGTCTGCTTGACTTGGTGCTTCAGCCAGCGGCTCTACATGCTTGGCATAAATGCTTGGTCTGTCGCCTGACCTCGTGTTTGTTTTGCTTTGCCTTTTATATGGGCTCGCCCCTGCCTCCGCTGGGTAGGAGAGGAAGATGCTTTTTTTCCGGGTGAGGGAACCAGCGGGAAGACCACGGTGAAATGCTCTTGATCTGTCAGTCAGTGCTGTGCCTCTGTGTTGCCAGAGTCAGGTTGGTAATCAGGCCCAGAGGCACGGTCCAGAGTTTTCCCATATGGTCCTCCCCAGCTGACAAATGCTCAGGGATCTGAGGAGCAAGTGCACAAACGAGACCAAGATGTTCCTGTTAAAATTACGTACACAGATCCTGTGTCTAAAATAATCCTGCCCTTTGCTTGTCATGTGCTGTTTGAAACTCTGGCAGATAATAGTGCCCTGGGAAAATAATTTTGGAACTAATCAAGAGTTGTGGTGGCTGATGTATTGTTCTCCCCTCCGCTGTCAAAAGCTGTAGCCCGGCTCAGTGCTTCCCTCAAGCTCCATTGGTGCTTCTGGGAAGTGCTGTGTTCTTAAAGCCTCGCTTATGGAAAAGGACACATTTTTAAAAATTTGTTTCCATTAATGGTCTGTGAGATAACACTCTCAGTGCGTGGGATGTGAAGGCAGTGTTGAGAAAATGGCCAGTGAGTGAGATAGCGTGATGTTCTCGTAATAGTTTTATTTGGCTCTCGCTTTAATTTAAAGCTTTCTGTCTCTTCCCCGTGTTTGTTTCTGTTGAAGCAGTGTCCTCTGGGCCAAGAAGCAACTCCTCCTGCTGAAGCTGCTCGTGTTCACAGAGCTGAGTTCCTCTCAACTGGCTGTGCCACAACACTTTGCTGAGCTACAGGCAGCCCCTCCACCCCTTCCCGGGGTCCCCGTGGAAGGACCATGGAAGAGACCGAGGAGGAGAAAAAGGATGAGGCTGATTATAAAAGGCTTCATAGTTTTCCACTGATTAGGGTAAGAAGGGGGATGGATTGCGCATTTACCAGTGTCACAGATATGAAACTCTGCCTTCATTCTTACCAGCCTTCTCCCACTGAGTAGCTGCTGTGAGAACATGGGTACTGATGGTCCTGTGGAGGGATCCTGGTTGTCACTGCTGCTTTCTCCCTATCCTTGACCTCTGTCAGAGAAATCTATTAACATCGGTGTTCCCCATGTCAGCCAGAGGAAGTCTGGAGCAAAGTGATCCATCTAATAGATTGAGCACACTGCCTTTAGAGCCCTCTCCTCTGTTCTGGATGCACCTTTCTTTTTGTCCTAAGAAAGCTGGAGCAAAAGGTCTTGCTAGCCAGCCAGATAGCAGCAACAGAAGAAAAGGCTATGTAATTTAGACTTCTTTGTTATGCTTATAGCAGTAATTAAGGTCTGTGGTCCCAGCAGTATTAACATGCTTTCCCTTTATCTTAGAGCAGAAAAACTGACAAATGCCTTGATCTCCTCCTTTAAGCTGTGCTTACTTAGTGCTAGTCTTCATGTAGGTAGACAAGAATTCCGTGTTAGCTGCAACAAGGAATGAATGAATCAATTCTAATGCAATAAACCATTTTCATATTTACTATGTCTAAGCCCCAACTACAGCCAGTGCAAAAGTAAGGGCTACTTACTGTTGTCTTGTGTCCAGCTCTTGTTTTGTTGCATAGTTCCTCTTGTTTGTTTGCCCTTTCCAGCACTCGGACATGCCAGAGGAGATGCGCGTGGAGACCATGGAGCTGTGTGTCACGGCGTGTGAGAAATTTGCCACCAACAATGAGGTACTAGCCAGATCCCAAAATGGCCAGCCTGCTGTTGTTGCAGCTCAGGGGACCTGCAGGAGCAGGGCTAAGGGTGCAGGGCAGGGTGGAGTCAGGTCCTGACATCCTATTACTCTCTTTATGCACTGAGCAAGGGTAGAAGGAGGCAAAGAACTTGGCTAGATCTCAGATTCAGTTCCCTTTGTCTGCAAGATCCGTAAGAGCACTTTGCTTTCCCGCAGGAAGCAGAGATTAGTAGTGACCTTACCTCCTTCCTGATCCTACCTTCCTGTGGCATGCTTCCACTCTGTTCATAAAATACCCTGTGTCCTGAGGGCTTGGCTCAGAACCGTGTGGAGACTCCTGTTTTGGGGATGAGTACAGGAAAGTCTGCTAAGTATTCCCTCTTGGCTTTAGGACCAAGGATAAAGGGAAAACACACCTTGCTCCATGGCCAGTGCACTGCATGCCCCTACAAAATCTTCCTCTCTCCTTTTTTGGATCAAGCAGGGTGTGATCTGGGAAAAGCAAGCCTTTTAAAAGTCAGCCTAGTTTCAGTGTTTTGGTAATTAGCTGGAGAAAAAAAATGGACTCCTGTAAAAATAGCCGCAGCTTAGTGACCTGAATCTCCTCTTGTGCTCACCTCACCTAGCATCTAACTCCAGCAGCATCTAAAGCAGAGCTCTTGCTTCAGGCTGGGTGAACAACAGAAGGGGTTGCTAGATGCAGTTCTTTAATTTCTTCTGGCTGCTGTATTGGAGGCTGCTGAGACCTGTTTTACCCTTGGGTGTACCTCTGGGCAGCTTCCGGTTCCTGCAGTGCAGCTGCTATACCTGTTGCTCATGGCTTGAGCAGTCTGTCAAGGGAGAAGACTAGGGGGATGTTTGCATAAAACCTCATTGGTTGCTTTATCTCACCCTATCCTCTCTGCCTTAATGTTCACCAGAGTGCTGCCAAGATGATCAAAGAGACGATGGACAAGAGGTTTGGGTCCTCCTGGCACGTGGTGATTGGGGAAGGTTTTGGCTTTGAGATCACTCACGAGGTGAAGAATCTGCTATACATGTTCTTTGGTGGCAGCCTGGCCGTGTGTGTCTGGAAGTGCTCCTGATCCCTGTCTGTGTCCCAGACTTGTTGAATACAAGAGATTTGTCCTTCTCTTGACAGGTTTTCTACAATCTGGAGGTGGGGCTTTATTTTTAATAGTTAAATGTCAAGATTTCTCTTTTTCATACTGATGTAACAGTTCCGTAGGATACATATAGTTGGTGCGTGTGCGTGTGTGTAAACTGGCTAAGCTGTCCTGTCCTAGCTCGTGGGATTTCTCATCTGTCTGTGGCTCTTTCCTTGGTGTTTGAGCCAAAGCAGAAGGGAAGTGGAGGATAGTTAATCTCATGACATGCTGCAGAGCCACACAGCAGCACTAGCAAGGGTAAGCAAAAGAGAAAAGGTGCTATCTAGCCCTATGGTTTTTATAACTCCCACTTGTTCCACATCGTGTTTTTTCTCTTCTGCTTTCCCCACTACCATGCAGTATAGTTCTGACCAGCACCTGTCTTTCATCTCTCTGAATGCTGCTCATACATTCTTTCTCACTTCTAATATGTCCATGCAGACCTGGCAGCACCAAGGGTCTCCCTTCGGGCTGCCCATGGAGGTGTGAGCCACAGGGAAGCAGTCCCAGCTTGCCCTTCCCCGCTGCTTTTGGGAGGGTACAACAGCTGAGCTGCCTGGGTGTAGGAGGTTGCTATGCAAACTGCCCCCTCCTTTCTCACCCACAGCGCACCGAGACAGCATGAAAACACAGGCGGCTGACGATGCCTGGGGAGTGGGTGAGAGCTCTTTTTAAGGCTCAAATGCCTCCCCATCAGTTCCTGGGGGTGTTGCAAGTGCAGTGTACTTTCAGCATCGTTTGGGGCTGGCAGAGGAAGGAGGCTCCATGTGAAATATAACTTGGTCATCAGAAACCTAATGTCTTTCTGGACTTGCGTTCTTTTAGCCTGTTTCATTTTTTAAAGCTGTTGGTGTTGGAGGATGGAATGAACGGAACTGTATGTTACGTCTGTGGCTTATTTATATAAATCTGGGGAACTGTGTTTTTACAATAAAAATTTAGCAAAATGTCTGTGTGTGTGTTTGTGTAGGAAAAGTAGTTCAAGAAACATGGAAATAAGTACGCAATGGTGTAGCACAGGCAGAGGACAGTGACAGATCTCCGTCCTGCAAGTTTTCTGTGTGCCTCTCATCCTCCCTGTTCATTTCCTTTTACCAGTGCAAATCACTATGCTGAGGCAGGTTGCCAGGCCCACAGCGCTGCTGGACAAATCCCTCAGTCTACGCAGCTGTCTAAGCAGTAGCAACAAGGGATCATACCTGTGTCTGCTGGTCAGCTAGTGCGCCTTAGCTTTAATCTTCAGAGTCTCATATTTGTGGCTTCCTTATTTTCAGATTTCCTCTCAGAATGTTGCCAGCTGGCACCTCTAGTGCATAGTTCAAGATGGAAGGATCTCTTTGCCTTAGTGCCTGCAGTGGATCAAGCTGGTGGAGGGTCTTTTACAATTCCTTTTGTTCCTTTTCTGAACCTCAGTGTTACACTAGAGATGTCCTTCTTCCATTTCATGTCAGGAGCTCTTCTATAAGCCATAAATTGGAGTAATATGAAAACAACTGGAAATTATTTCAAATTTGGACCATGTGTGCTTGGCTGGGACTGATGTCCTCTCACGTAATTCCTCACTGATCAGGTGGAAGGAAGTTGTGAGGTGGGAGGGACACAAAACTACTGTTATAAGGTAGGTAGTACCGTGATACTGTGATCAGGATTTCTGTGCTGTGTAGAAGAGCCCAAATCCTTTGAGCTGCCTCATGATGTGGTTGCTCTGTCTCGCTCCAACTGGCTGCCATTACATGAAGATAGTGCTATTGACTGGTGCTTTCTGCAGCTGGCAGGTGGAAAAGATTATTCTCTCTTCCACAACTTTCTATCTCCTCTAGATTCAGAGGGAAAAGTAAAGCCAGCATCTTTGGAATGCCCAATGTTGGAGCATGATGATACCCTTAGCCATACCACAATTGCTTTAATCATGCCTCTTTCAGACTAATGAATAATTAACTGCTGTGTGCATATGCACAGACATGCTGGTCATGGGCATCTCTGCAGGGTCATGGTGACCTGCAGATGACCACAGGGAGCTGTTTACCTCAGTATGCAACCTCTTGGCCTCGCTGCCTGTTTGTTATCTCCTTGGCCACCAGCTGACCAAAGCTAGTGTCTTCATGACCCGCTTCGGCAACAAGGTAGCGGTGACTGCTCCCCAGCCTTCTCGAAGCTTGTGTGTGCAAAGAGATTGAGTTGAGCAAGGTGTGAATGTGCAGCAAGGCAGCTCCCCACACTGCCACTCCCCCAAGGTAAGTGCAAGGTGGCTCACAGGAGAGTGGCAGGCTATTTTTGTTTCAAAGGGTAACAGCTTTCCCACAGGAAGTTACCATGAAGAGGCCAACCCTTGTTAGCTGGTTTCCAGGCCTGTCATTGGCTCTGTACATGAAAGCACAAGCTTCAGCCTCCCAAAATTCAGCTGCGTGTGTCAGGGCCCCTGCTCTGAAGCAAGTGTTTAAGGTAATAACATTGATTGTCCTGCCTGTTGCACGTTGAGCCATGCTGTGCTGGTTCCCGGGTGCTAGAAAAAAGACTTTTGCCCTCCTGTGGCACATTTTTGGGCATACCTGTAATTTTAAGGGGAGTAAGGTTTACGGATCAGAAATGATCCCTTGTTCTGTGTTTTCCACAAGAGACCCCTCTGTGGCTGATGGACCTGCTGGATCAGGACCAGAGGAGGCCACGAAGATGGTTGGAGGGCTGGAGTACCTCTGGTATGAAGTCAGGGTGAAAGGGTTAATGTTGTTCAGCCTGACGAAGAGAGGGCTCCAGAGAGACCTTATAGCACCTGCCAGTACCTAAAGGGTGCCTACAGGAAAGCTGGAGAGGGACTTCTTGGCAGGGCATGTTGTGATAAGACAAGAGGTAGAGGTTTTAAACTAAAAGAGGTTTGTTCAAAACTGAATATGGGGAAGAAGTCTTTTACAATGAGGGTGGTGAAACACTGAAACAAGTTGCCCAGAGAGGTGGTGGATGCCCCATCCTTGGAAACATTCAAGGTCAGGCTGGAGAGGGCTCTGAGCAAACTGATCTAGTTGAAGGTGTCCCTGCTCATTGCAGGGGGCTTGGACTAGATGGCCTTTAGAGGTCCCTTCCAACCCAAACTATGATTTATGGTGGAGCCTCTGGGGCCTCTCTGCTTTTGAGTATAAAAGTGCAGTCTGTTGCTGGAGGATTTTACCTTATGAATTTTCAGCAGAAAGCTAGGAAAGTTGGCAACAGTTGGCTTGCTATTGTGTTTCCCTCTCATTTCTTGCCCCCTGCATATTGCTGCCATTACCCATCAAAGCATCAGACTGAGTCAGATGTAGAAAATGAGATGAAAACCGCAGGGTGATGCATGGGTGCCAGCCAAATGACTCCTTCTATCTCCCTGTCCCGCAAAGCTGTGATAGCAGCTCAGGGGGCTGTGCTTCATGACTTCATCCCTCCCTGCTGAGGGGAGATGGGCAACATCATTATCGGCTGCCAGGGAGTCCTGACTTGGAGCCTGCAGTGAAAATGTCCTTGGATGTAGGGCTCCTCCTCTGCCCCAAGGGTGACCTGAACCTGCTGGGAAGATGGAGGAAGAGCTGGAGGGGGGAGATGAGAAGAAAGAAGTGCAAACTCTACCGCTTCACTGCGATGATGTCATGGCAACAAGGTACATCGATGTGCTGTCAGGCGATTGGGGCAGGCTTTGAAGGTCTCCAGCTCTTCCCCGTTGCTACAGGCTCGTGTCTGACTCTGAAAAATCTTTTGGTTAATATTTTATGCCTCCATTGAAGTGCTAAGGGTGGCAAGTGCCCCACCTAAGCCTCCTGCCTCTGCTTTCCAATGGGATGCTAAAGCGGGGAGGGGGGCAGGATTGTAAGCTTCCCTGGGATGGGACTCAGTCAGTAGGGTGGCTTCAGCCCATAGCGACCCTGTGCCTGTCTGACTCTAGGACATAGGAAAGAGGTTTCTATCCCCTCCAGTCCACTTTGGAGCTGGTTTGGGACACTGGAAGGAGGGAGTGTCTCCCTCTGTCCTCAGTCTCCCAAGGCTGGATCTGGAATAAAGAAATCTCTGGCCCTGCTCTGGGAGCTGAGCCCAGCTCCTTTGATGCAATCAGTTAGTACATGGATTTTGGTGGGGGTTTTGTCGTTTGGGGTTTTTTTGTTTGTTTTTTTGTTTGGGTTTTTTTCCCCCCTAAGCAATGACCTAATGATCCCATGTTCCAGTTACCAGCTACCACCCTTCCTAGGTGCCTTCTTTCCAAATCGTGCATCTGGACTGGATCCAGCAAACTTCCAGAGCAAGACGCCGTGTTCCCTTCCCCAAGGAAGCCATCTGCTTCCCTCCACTCAGCTCCTTCTGTGGGGCTTTGGGCTCGCCAGCCGGGCTGGAAAGCTCTCCTCCTCCTCGCTTGCCCCGGCTCTCATCGGCCATCTTGTCAGCACAAGGCACGGGGAAGGGAACACGGGGCTGGCTGAATCTGGGGCGGCTGATGGTGTCAGCCGGAGGCGGTTTCCAGGCAACTGTCGCGCCGTGGGACACGCGAGCCAAGAACACCGGGAACACCGCGTTCTCAGCGCACCGCCTGGGAGGGAACCAAGCCTGACACGGCACAGCATGATGTGGAGAGGGCAGCGTGAGCGAGAGGGTAGTGCAAGGATGGCAGCAGAGTAAGAGGTCTCCAGAATATCCCCCCTGTCCACTGATCATCATACCCTCCCTGGCTTAGAGTGAGAATTTCCAAACTGGCTCCTAGTGCAACATGCAGCAAGGAAGGATCACATGATGTATGGGATTTCACATGCCTTCTGCATCCTTTGGGAAATCAAAGAAAAGAGAAACATAATGCCAGATTCTGTACCCAAGCCCCCAGGCTTGTTGCAGGTGGTCCTGTGCTTCTCTGTCCTTTAACAAATCCAAAGTTCCCTCCCTGCAAGTCATGAGCCATTTGTGTGCACGCAGCCCAGCTTTGTGTCCCTGGGTGTCACTGAGAAAGGGAATTTCTTGTAGAGTTGGGCTGCCTTTCCCTTCCACAAGCTGCCAGTGCTCCCCATGGTTAGTAGGTCCCACTGCCCCTCTGCAGTGATGTCCAAGGCAGCATCCCCACTCCTGCCTACCTGCCTGCCTCCCCCACCTGCTTTAGAGGCTCTGGGAGCATCCCTACCCATGCACCTACCCTGCCTGGTAACCCTTCCTTACACTGCCAGCCTACCATTTCCCTTCCCAGCAATGCTGATACTCACATTCCCTTTGTTTTATGCCATTTGAGTGGTTTTTGATAAGTGCATTTAGTACAACTGATTTTGAATGGATGAAGGAGGGTGATAAAATTGCTTTGGCTGAGCAGCAGGAAAAAGATTCTCCTGGATTCTGAGTATGAGGCTATGATGCACATGAGGAGTGGAGCTGCATAGTGCTTGGCAGGGTGGGTGCTGCAGAGGGGCAGAACTGCTTTAATGCCGTGTATGCCAGGAAATGTGGGTGATAGCACAAAGAGACAGGATAGTGAGGGGGTCAACTGCAGCCAGTGCTGCCCCTGGGCCAGCTTTGCAGCTATTGATTTGGAACTTGCCCCGTTCACCCTAACCTTGGCAGTGCCAGCTTGACCCTTATCAGCACTGATAAACCCTGCCACAACCTCCTGTCCCATCCTGGTGGTATCACTCTGTGAGTGCCGCACTGGCAGATCTGTCCTGCGACTCTGCTCTTGCACCAGTTGCTCTCTTACTGCAATGCTCTAAATCCAGAACACCTCTCTTTTATTTTTACAGAGGTTGTGGCCACACCAACTCTTTTAACCCTAGGTGGGTGCCTACCCCTTGCTGAGTGTTTAGGGCAAGGAAGGATGTGGCGCCGGCTGCAAACACTTTTCCAAAGGAAATTTAAAATCAGTCTTCTCTTTCTTCTGCTCTTGGCCCTCCTCGTGCACCTGGTGATGGATTTTGCTCTCCCTGCAGCCCACAAGCCCTGCAACTGCGATACAAAAGCACCAAAAGCCACAGGTGTCCCGTCAGGCAGCCCCAAGCTGTCCGGCCTCAAAAAGCTGAGCCTGCAAATCCTTCAGGATTTCAGTGGCAGCAACAGCTCCTCAGAAAAAACCTCCCAGCTACAGGGAGCAGGGCTGCACACAACGGCTGGAGAGCTGTGGGTCCAGCACCAGCAAGAAGAAGGCAATGCAGGACGGACCAAGGAATCAAAGCTGGCGGCACTTTTTGAGCATCCTCTTTACAACATCCCAATCCCAGAGGTGACAGAGAAAGATAAGCTGTTTGTCGTCAACCCCATGGAGAAGTTCAGCCTGCGCAGCAGCGGGAGTGACGAATGGTGAGGAGCAAGCTCAACCCTAGCTTGCTTTTGGGGGATAAGTGGGTTTAAGGGGACAAGCAGTGGGTACCAAATATGTAGTTTCCCTACATAGAGCAGCATCCTCCCCTGGAGGGGCCCCTGCTGCTGAGTACGCTCTTCTCATACCTCAAATCCTCTCTTAGCCCTGAATTTTTGGGCTGCTATTCATAGGCCTGTAGCACATGGCAAAGCCAAAGGAGATTCTTGAATTATTCATTGTATTATGTAGGGTATCTATTGGGTGGTCTTCTTCCCTTCCCCAATGCAGACTAGCCTTTGGTCCCTCTCTCTGTATATGAGGAAGTCCCCAGTCTAGATTTCTAACCAGTTTTATCCCCTCTCCCAATATGTTGAAGATGCAAAGCCTGCAACGTGGGTTATCTCTAACAGTGAGACCATTCCCATCCTGCATTTGGCAGAATATCTCCTGACCTCTTTAGGCTCGGCTGTATGCTGAGCTCACTGGTGCCGGCTGCCTATTTTTATCATTGGACTACTAACCTCTAATTAGAAGGGAAGATATTAAAAGCTTTAGCGTTGTAACACGTAACAGCTTCCTTATGGAAAGCACACCTTCCAAAAGTGATGCTTGCTAAATTTGGGAGAGAAGAAAAGCTGGTTTAAGAGCTGGTTTCCACAAATGGCATTTGCCTTGTTTCTGTGGACCATCTCACCTATGGAATAACCTTGGGTTTGGTTTGATGAAATTGAGGCACAGTCTGTTTTCCTAGAGAGAGACATGGATTTGGGTTATAGATGTCCTGGGCTAACTGTCCCACTGCAGTGCCCTAGCACAGAGGGGGGGCAGATACTTCCACAAGCTCCTTTGAATGCCAGCTAACTGCCAATTTGCAGGATGCACAGAGACAGGGATAGTGCTAACCCAAACTTATCTCCCTGGGGAAACCAAGGGTGTGTGATAAACCTATCCAAGGGGAATGGGTTGTTGGGGGTGGGACTTCAGGTCAGTGCTGGGGATGGCTGGGAAGCCTGTGCTCCAGTTTTGCCACCATGAAACGTGGAACCCACCCAGGGCTTGTGCAGGGCCTTCCCCACGGCTCACCCTCCACACTGGCTCCTGGGAAGTGCCTGGGGACTGAGGACAGATCCCATTCCACTAAAAGCTGTTGTTGTTGTTGGGTGGTGGTGGCTGTCGGGCTGCAGGGTCAGCAGCAGTAAAGTCGAGACGCTCCTCCCGACAGGGAAGACGGCCTATGACACCTACCCCACCTGGCTCAAATTCCATGTTGGCATCAACCGCTACGAGCTGTACCCCCGCTGGGACCCCTTGTTACCCACACTCCTCCAAGACTTGGCCACACAGAGGATCGTCAGCTCAGGTACCACCTCCCTGCCTGCACCCCTGTCCATACCCCTGCCCCACTGCCTGCTGCCTGCCTCTCTCATCCCTGTGTGCCTCCTTTCAGTCCAGAAGTCTGGCGGGACCCAGCTCAAGCTCATCATGACGTTCCCAAATTATGGGCAGGCCCTCTTCAAGCCCATGAAGTGAGTAAAGCCTGGGACAACCCCTTACCCCACCCACATGGTCCCATTAGGTAGCAAGGAGTGGCCAGAGGGGACTATGGAGGGAGAAATGGACAAATGCTTTGTGCACTGCCTCGCTTCAGCACCTCCATCCCAAAACTGAGGCAAGCAGAATAGTCCCCTTTCCCTTGTCTTCCCTGGGTGTTTACGACAGCCTGGATGCAGCTTGTGATAGGGTAGTGACCTCCAGTGGTGGAAAGAAGAAGGTGGTCCATGAGGACTATCCAGGAGCCTCCAGTCCATGAGGCTTCCCAGCCCTTGTGTTGGAAGCAAGGAGTATGTGGGAGCCTGGATGGGGGGTTTGGAGTGACACCACCCATCAGGAAGTGACTGGAGGAGACTGGGTCTCGCTATGTCTCCAATGTCACCAGGGGACACAAGGTGAGGTGTGGTTTGGAACCAAGCCCACGCTCAGAGTGACCCCCACCCTCCCAGGCAGACCCGGGACCAGGAGACCCCCGCTGATTTCTTCTACTTCTCGGACTTTGAGCGGCACAATGCAGAGATTGCAGCCTTCCACCTGGACAGGTGAGCATAAGCTTAACATCCAACCCTGCCTTCCCATGCTGGCAGAGCAGCAGAGAAACTGCTCCTTCATCCCATCTCTCCCTCCTTTTTGTGAGGGATACCTCCTGGTGGGTTTAATAACTTGCTGTGAAAACCAGCCAGGGTCAATAAGAAATGGTTCCAAGTTCTGTATTTCAGGATCCTGGATTTCCGGCGAATCCCCCCAGTTTCTGGCCGTTTGGTGAATATAACAAAGGAGATTCGTGATATCACCACAGACAAGAAACTGGCCAAGACTTTCTTCATCTCCCCAGGTGAGCTTTCATGTTGTCCATCCTCTTCTGTGGCCACCCACATGGAGCTCAGCTGGACCTGTCTGCTCCTGCTCTGGGGCAAACTATCCCTCTGGGTACTGCTCCAGCTCCTGTGGATCCCCTGCCACAGGGCTTTGCTCCTCACAGCCTTCCTTGCCATTGCATTACCGGTGGTGCATGGCCACAGTGCATGGAGCATCCTCCCCTGGCTGCCTGCCAGACCACCCTGCCTGGGGGTCACAGGCTTGTTGCCTTCCTGTTCTTGATCAACCTTTGCTTTGTCCCCATGGCCAGCGGGTAACATCTGCTTCTATGGGGAGTGCTCCTACTACTGCTCCACCGAGCATGCCCTCTGCGGCAAGCCAGACCGGCTGGAGGGCTCCATGGCTGCCCTGCTCCCTGACAAGACCTTGGCCAAGCGCCGCTCCTGGCGCAGCCCCTGGCGCCGCTCCTACCACAAGAGCAAGAAAGCTGAGTGAGCCAGGGCACGGGGGGTATGGGGGGCATGGAGCAGCAGAGCTATGGGATGGGAGGGGGCTGCTCCATGGCCACTCTCAGTGGCCCCTGTTCCCTCCCCGGCCTCTGCCAGCAGGTGGGAGCTGAACCCCAACTACTGCGCTCGGGTGCGAGAGACGCCGCCCTACGACAGGGGCCATCGCCTCCTTGACCTCATTGACATGACGATCCTCGATTTCCTTATGGGTGAGCCCCTCCATTCTGGTGCTGAGGGCTGTGAAGCTCTCTTGGGACAAAGAAGCCCAAATGTCTCCGTGTCCCTCAGTGCTGTGCCCTGCGAGGCTTGTTGGCCAAACTTGTTCAGGCTGCAGCTGGCTGCACTCTTACCCAAAATGAAAGGACAAGGCTGTGCCATTAGAGCAGAAGTCAAAGGACAAGAGATGCTGGGGAAATCCCAGCTGAACACCCCAGACACAGGAAGCACCTTCCAGCATACTCCCACATGCAGCCCCTGGAGAGCCAGAGGCAGAGGTGATGCCCAGGGCTCTGGCTGTCTCTCCCGCCCCTGGGCTGCTTCTTCCTCCCTGCACTGTCCCCTCACCATCATCTGACTTGGAGAGTTTCCCATCTCCTCATTTTTGGCCACCCCGCCATGCTTTTGCCATTACTTCTGCTCCATTTGCTACTGTTGTCCCTCTATGGGGCTGCTGGGATGAGAAGGGGCCTAGAGGCCGGTAGGGTCTCTGCTCAGTTCCCCTCCATGGCCATGGCCACCAGATGGGCACCTTAGAGGTGCCTCCAGACCTTTTCCCCAGCCTTTGGGTTTCAGTCTCACACCAGGAGGGTGCTCTGTATCCCTGCTCCCATCTCCCATCCCACAAACTGATGGTAAATTTGTTGGCCTACCACAGGCAACATGGACCGGCATCACTACGAGACCTTTGAGAAATTTGGGAATGACACTTTCCTGCTCCACCTGGACAACGGCCGTGGGTAAAGCTGGGGAGGGGAGCCATCACAGCAAAGGGGTGGGGGGAGACTGCCAGTCTTGCTGAAATGCCACCCAGACACCCACTGGTGGGCTTTCCCCTATTTCCAGCTTCGGCACACACTCGCGCGATGAACTGTCCATCCTGGCCCCCCTCCAGCAATGCTGCAGGTAGTAAAGGGCTCCCGCTGCCTGCCCCAGATCTGCTGTTGGGGAGAGGCTCCCGCTGTTGAGACATCTCCCTCCTCATCTTTGGCAGCATCAAGAAGTCAACCTACCTGCGTCTGCAGCTGCTGGCCACCCAGCCCTACCGCCTGAGTGACCTGCTGCGGGAGGCGCTGGCCACAGATCCACTGGCCCCTGTCCTGGCTGAGCCCCACCTGCGGGCACTGGACCGCCGCCTGGGGAAGGTGCTGGTGGAGGTGGGACACTGCCTGGCCAGGGCAGCCCACTCGGATGAGGTGCTGGTGGATGATGTGGGGTCATGGGTGTGATGGGGGGTTGGGTATCCTGCTGGGTTGGGGTGTGTTTGGGTGCTGCCAAGGATGATATGGGATCAGCATGCAGCTCTGACTTTGTGTAGTGTTGGCCTTTTGGCAGTGCCAAAGCTGGTGGTGTGGTGTACCAGGAAAGCAGGTTGTAAGGATAGCTGGGACAGGGAGGGATTTTAAATAAAAAGGTTGGCCTAGTGGAGATGATGTGAGCTGAGATCTCCCGACCACAGCTACTTTCCCAGCCGTGGCCTATCCTCACATGCCTGGACGTGTCGCTTCATCCCTCAAAAGCCTTTCAGGAAAGGGTAGGGATTTTTCCTGCTTTTTCCAAGCAAGAGCTGCCAAACTGGAGCAGTTGGCAAGCTGCTTCTGCCCAACCCCTGTCCCCAGCATGGTGATGCCCTGGTGACTCCCAAAACCAGAGCTGAGACTCCCCACTGCTGGTGGGGGGAAAATGAGGCACGAGCTCCCAGCCACTCATTACTTATCCCTGCCCTGCTCTTCCCTCATCCACCTGAAAACCCCCATGGCTCTAGCATCACCACTTCCTCTGCAGCACCAGGGGTGCAGCAAGGGGGACAAGCCCCACTCCCCTTGGAACACCTCAAATTCCCTGGGAACCGCTGCCAACTCCCTTACCACCCAAAAAAGTGACTCTTGAGAAAGGGACGGATTGACCCGGGGCCATGCACCCTATTTAACGCCCCGTCGCTCAACACCCAGCTTATCCCCTGAGCCTCCCGGGGGGTTAATCCATGTGCAGGGTTACATCAGCTGGGGCAGGTGCCATCACAAGGGCCACTGTCAGTGTCCCGAGGACGGGGCACAGGCTTGGCATTGGCATGGTCAGAGATAAATGTGCTACCGAGGAGGGGAGATGTCCTCTGTCCTAGTCGGGCACCCATAAAGGGATGGGAAGCCACAGGAAAGGGTGAAAAAGGGCGGCTGGCACAGTGAGAGATGGAGCTGCCCTGGAAAAGCCAGGCAGAGATTTAGACCGGAACAAAAAATGGGCTCAAAAGGAAGAAAAAAAAAGAAAAGAGAGACAAAGAGGATCTGTCTGCGTTACACAACGGGGCCGGGGCCACTGAATCAGGGTTTGTTGCAGTGTGCCCCTCCAGTGCTGACGGCACGTCCTCCTGACGCTGCCCTGGCTTGTGCCCCAAACCCCAGCACAGGGAGGAAAAGGTTTCGGGGCTGTCTTGCAACAGGTTCTTCCCCTTCTGCCAGCTTCCTATTATCTAACTCTTTCTATAAATACCTTTTTGCTCTATAAGCAAAGCCGGGGGGTTGTGATTCCTGCACCATGCCCCATGGACGTGGCCTAACAACCGTGTCCAGACACAGGCGGCTGGTTCCCCCCACTCACAGAGCCCTCCCTGGCAAATCTTTTTCTGAGGTACCGTGGGTTTTAAAACATGGGGCGTGGGAGGGCGGCTGTTTCTTCAGCCTGGTGAGTTTGCACGAGGTCCCAGCTGTGCTGCCAAGGTTCAAGGTCCCGTGGGAGCAGCCTGGTTTGGCTCACACCCTCCTGCCAAGCCGGCCCAGCCACCCATGCAGGAGAGCAATGGTAGCGGGCTGTCTGAGGCCACGGGTCTGGGGAACAACAGAACACGCCTGCCCGGTCGAGGCGGTGGGGAACATGGGCGTCGAGCAGGGCTGCCCACGCCGCAGGGATAGGTTTGGCTGTGTCCTCGTGCCAGGTGGTGTAAGGGGTGTGGGTATTTCCCACCCCACCGGGACTGGCAACCCAGGCACCCCAGCAAAACCCAAACGGGGCTGGAGTGCAGCCCTGGATCTGGGAGCTCCCATTTTGGGCTGGCATCACCTACGCCCTTGTCTGGCAGTGTGTGCTCACTGCTGTCTATGGTGGACTTGGCGAGGAGGAACCCAAGGGCTGAGGTGCTTGGTGACAAGGTCCTGGTGAGCACCAGGGCGTGGGGATGGGCCCTCGCCATCGGCCCCCCCAAACGGTTAAAATAAAATAAAAATAATATGCCAACAGCGATAATAATAATAATAAATAATGACGATGATGATAAAGAAGGGGACATCGAAGCGCTCCCCAGA
The DNA here is from genome assembly GCF_003984885.1 of Neopelma chrysocephalum. Taxonomy (NCBI): domain Eukaryota; kingdom Metazoa; phylum Chordata; class Aves; order Passeriformes; family Pipridae; genus Neopelma; species Neopelma chrysocephalum. Next base: position 18,370,739 of record NW_020897714.1, read on the forward strand.
GGCCGGGGGGGGCGGTGGCTGCCCCCCCCCTGCGCGGCGGAGGGCGGGGCGGCGGCGGCGGCGGCGGCGGCGGCGGGGCCCGGGAGGAGGGCGGGGAGGCGGGTGCCGCCTTCCCCCGCAAAACAAAAGGGAGCGGCAGCCGCGGCGGCGGCGAGAGCGGCTGGGATCAGCTAGGATCAGCCGGGAGGGACGGCGGGGGCTCTTTCCCCGCTGCGCGTGACTCGCCGGTGGGTTTGCGTGGAGCGGGGCCGGGGGGAGCGGGGAGAGGTTGCAGGCGGGCCGGCTGGGCCCGGGACTCGGCCCAGGGCGGGGGGGAAGGTGATGAGTCGGGCCGGGGGTGTTCGGAGGGACCGGCGGGGCAGCGGCTCCACGCGCGGGTGGGACCTCGCGTGAGTGGGAGGGGAGAAGAGAGGAAGGGTTTTATCGCCCTATAAGGGGAGGCGGCTCCATCCCGGGACACCAGCTCGGGAGGGGGTTCGGGGTGTGCGGGACCCGCTGTCACAGGGGTGGGGTTCCCGCGAGTGGGGTCCCCGCCGGTGGGTCCCTCCTACTGATAATTCCCTCTCTTCTCCGACACCCCCGCCCGCCCTCAGGTGAGCCGTGCCCTCCCCCCGTGCAGGCGCCATGTCCCGCCGCAGCCAGCGCCTTGTCACCACCCGCTATTACCCCGGGGATGATGATGCCACGACCAGCAGCAGCGGCACCTCTCTGCTGGGTGGGACACAGCTCCCCTTCAAGGAGACCGCCGGCAGGTTAGTGCGGTGTGGGGGTGGGGGAGGGCCCCCCCCAAACCTGGCTGGGGCTGGGCACTCCATCCCAGGGACACCAGGGACCGGGTATCCTACTGGGTGGGGTGTCGGGATGGCTCGCAGGAGGGAGCGTGACGGGGAGCCCGGCACATTCCGGCATGGCCGCCGGCCGCCTTGGCACTGGCTGTGCCCCTGCTCCAGCGAAAGCCCCGTTCTCCCTGTCCGGGCACCTTTGCCCGACACAGGAGCTGCCGTGGGTGGCTGGGTGCCTCCTCCCAGCTGCAGCTGCCTCCGACTGGATGGCGGGAGACAGAGAGAGGGAGGGAGGGAGGTGCGCTGCTAGTGCCGGCCGGAAAACCGCAGCGGTGCGAGCGGAAGCGGTGCCCGTGGATGGGCGGGAAGGCCTTTTGCAAAGCAGAGGTTGCACCCTCCGAGACCTGCTGCCGTCTGGTGCAGAGGGGAAGTGATGTCGGTCGAGGGGTTGGGGTGAATTCCCCATTTCTCCCCCGTGGGTGCACTGTGATCCCCCACACCGTAACCACACATGTCTGATGAGCCTGTTCTCGCCTCCGGCAGGACGATCAGGAGGAAATCGAGCAGCACAAAGCGCCTCTCTCCCGCCCCCAGCACCCAGACCTCCTACTACAGCGAGTCTATGATGAGCGAGTCCTACCTGGGGGGCAGTCGGGGCCTCGCTGCCCTGGGCAGCTCCATGCTGGATGATGACCTGGACAGTGGCACTTACTGGGGTGAGCCCTTCTACCCTGGAGCGGCACGTGGTGGGGGGGTGTTGGGGCAGCCCCCCAGGGTGGCTGACTGGGTTGCCCCCTGTGGAAGTGGTGATGGGTGGTTTCTCAGCGGGACTCTGTGTTTTGGGAGCAGGTGGGGAGCTCTCTACCAGGAGGAGAAGAGGCACAGGGGACACAGAGTCCAGTAAGATCAACGGGCTGCTGGAGAGCAAGACATACGACACCTATGCCTCTTCATCTGGGTATTCCTCAGAAGATGACTATGCTGGTAGGCATCACCAGCCTCTTTGTAGTGGCAGGGATGTAGGGAGATGTTCCTGGGGGACCGGCCCAGGGCCTGGCCATACCCAGGGTGCTGCCAGTCCCCCCTGCATGCCACCTCCAGTGCAAAGCCTTTGTCCTGGGCAGTGCCCTGGGATGCTGGCTCCGTTGGTGACTTGCTTCTTCCTTTCCAGGTCACTTTTACTCAGGCCAAAGTAGCTCTGGTTCAGGTCTGAGGACTGCAGCCTCCCGGGTGGGCTCCTTCCTCTGGCAGGTGTTCACCTCCCCAGGTGAGTGGAGGGCTGGCAGGGGTGTTTCCAGCAGCAGCATTCTTGTCTGTCAGTGTCTCTACTCCCTAAGTGCTGTGTGTGCTGTTCCCTGATCAGGTGAAGGGGGTTTTTTCCCCTTCTAGGATCATCCCTGGGGGATGGAGGGGACATCTCTACCAGGACCCCTCCTGAGGCTTGTTTTTCCTCCTGGCAGTTCGGTTCATGACATGGCTGTTCTCAGGGCTGGTAGGTGCCTGGCACCGCCTCACTGGCACAGCTCCCCGCCTGGACAGCGTCCCCTTCTCCAGGTGAGTGTGGTGGTAGGACACCAGAAGGGGGAGGTGTGTTGAAAACCTGCAGGACCCTGGAGCAGGGAGGCACACGTCCAGGGGCATGTCTGGTGCCAAAACCCATCTGGGCTTTGCTTTCCCTCAGCCCCCATCCAGAGGTGGTGGAAAGGTGGCTCCAGTCCTACATGTGCCTATTCCTTTTCTATGCTCCAGGCGCTACCCACGTGTGAAGAGGTCCCTGCTTCTGCTGCTGCTCCTCCTGCTCCTCGCTGCTGCCGCCTACGGTAAGCCAGCCTGACTCCATGTGTTGCCCTGAGGTCTGGGGCAGTGCAGAGCATGCCACTGCCATACCTGGGGGATGGGATGGCTCCCAGCTCAGTGCTCATGGCTCCTGGTAACATGGTCCATCTGCTCCTCTGTGATGGGACCTCCTGGTAATCCCAGGGGATGCTGATGGCTGAGTCTCTGAATGTCCACCCTATCCCCAGCTGTGGCCCATTAGCAGCCTGTGGCTTTAACCATCTTATCTCTCTGCATGTCCAGGAGCTTGGTACTTCTACCCGTATGGGCTGTCAACACTCAGCCTGCCTGCCTTCCCATGGTGGGGAGCTGGGAAGTTTTCCTCCCCTGATGTGCCTGGAGCAGGGGACCTGACCATGCTGGACCAGGTAAGCTTCAGCAAAGACATGGTGGTGGCCCAGGTGGGATGGGTACCTTGCAGGGAGAGCTGGAATGATGTGGTCCATGGCTGAAGGATTGCTTCCAGGGGATGGAGAATGGTGGAGAATGGGCAGATGTGGAATTGCCCAGATTGTGGTGGAAATGGCTTCCCCAGCTTGTGGCCATCTCACTCTTGGGCTGCCCCAGGGATGGAGCAGAGGCAAGTTCTGCCTTTTCCTGGGAAGCAGCAGATGAATAAGGTGTTACTGACCCTGGGGAATGGGGGGTATGGGACCCCTTCCACAGGGGTGCTGTGGAGCAGGCACCTCCTGGGGGGGCTGCATCTCACTGTGCTTTGGTTGCTGCAGGGAGGACACCGACTCCTGGCTCGCTTCCAGTCCCTGGAGAAGCGCTTCGAGGCACTGGAGGCTGAGCTGTCACGATGGCAGCTGCGTCGGGGGGCGGCAGCGGTGACAGCAGGAGGAGAACCACCCCCAGGGGACATCCTGGTGCTGCTGGAGGGCCTGGTGAACCGCCGGGATGCAGGGCTGAAGGAGCATCTCCACACCGACATGACCAGCCACCTCCAGGTGAGGGGTGCAGGTGGAACGTGGGGAGATGGAGGTGTGCAGGCCTAGGCTCTGATATTCCACCCTGTTCCTCATCCTGTAGGGTGAGCTGGATGCCTTCCGAGCCCAGGTGCAGAGAGATTTAGATGGGCGCCTGGGGAAGATGGCACAAGCCTCTCAGGTAAGAGAATGAGCATGTGGTGGTAATTGGGCAGGACTACCACCAGCAGCATGTCTCACCCCTTCCCCTTTTCCTGGCAGGAGATGGAGGCACGCTTGCTGGAGCTGAACTCGGAGTGGCAGAGGTAATGGCTGTTGGGCAGAGCCACTGCTTGGTTAGGGGCAGGCAGGAAGCAGAGTGAATTCCCCACAGCAAGGCTTAGGAGGGGCTTCTAGGTCTGGTTTGCTTGGGACAAAAGAAGAGATTGAGAGGTGTTGTCTTGGGGGGAAGGAAGGGATGGATATGTGGGTATGTTGGTATGAGCCAGCAGGGGCCCTTGTGGCTAAGAAGGCCAATGGTATCCTGGGGTGCATTAGGAAGAGCATTGCCAGAAGATCAGGAGAGGTGATCCTGCCCCTCTATTCAGCCCCAGTTGGGCCACATCTAGAGTGCCGTGTCCAGTTCTGGGCTCCTCAGTACAAGTGACATGGAGCTCCTAGAGTGGGTCCAGCAGAGAGCAACAAAGATAAATAAGGGACTGGAGCTTGTTTTTTGTAAGGAAGGGCTGAGGGAACGGGGCCTGTTTAGCTTTGAGAAGAGACAACTGAGAGGGGACCTCATGAATGCCCATCAGTATCTGAAGGGATGGTGCCAGGAGGATGGAGCCAGGCTCTTTTCAGTGGTATCCAGCTGAAAAGAGGCAACAGGCAGAAACTGATGCATAGAAGTTCCACCTGAATATGAGGAAGAACTTCTTTACTGTGCAAGTGACCATGCATTGGAACAGATTGCATCCAGTAAGGGAAACTCCACAACCTCTCTGGGCATTCAAGAACTGTCTGGACACAATCCTGTGCAGTGTGCTCTAGGATGGCCCTGCTCAAGCAGGGAGGTTGGTCCAGGTGACCCTCTGTGGTCCCTTCCAACCTGACCCATTCTGTGATTCTGCGGCTAGCACCAGGGTTACAAGGGTGATTGCAGCAAATGACCTGTGCTGCTGTCATTTTGCATCCCTGTGAGGAATGTGGCCCTTCAGCCAAGGGGTGAGCTGGGTATGCTTTCCCACAGGATGCAGTAGAAGATGTCACTGACACAGGAATTAAAATAGTTTGGATCTGGAGATGGGGTTGAGCATAGGCAATGTGGGATGAACCTCTTCCCTCAGTGTGCAGAGGGGAGCTGGGGCTATTGGCACGAGGTGTTGTTACCTTTCTCTCCACAAAGCTCAGCACAGGAGAGCCTACGAGGGACCTTCCAGCAGGAGGTGGGCAAGCTGGAGCAGGAGGTGGCAGCGCTGAGGAAAGAGCTGTTGGGCCTCAAATCAGACCAGGAGGTGATGGGGAAGCACGTGGAGGGGATGCTGGAGCAGCTGAAGACAGTGCGGGCTGATGTGAGTCCCCAGTCCCCAACCTGCTTGGCAGAGAGAAGAGCAAGGGTTCCTGCTCCCGGACTAAGCTCTGTCCCCACTGTTTCAGGTGGAAACACAATTCCCAGTGTGGATCAGTCAGTTCCTGTCACAGTCTCGGCAGGATGGTGCCGCTGGCCTCATCCTCCAGCGGGAAGACTTGCAAACAGAGCTCCAGGCTCTGGAGCGCAAGATCCTTGCCAAAGTCTCAGAGGACCGGAGACTCTCGGCCCAGGATGCTCAGGCTGGTAGTGGAGTGGCCCTGCAGCACGGGGGGACTGCAGGGGTGACAGAGGAGGTAAGTGCTGGCCTGAGCCCCAGGGACATGATGATGACCTCAGGTGTGAGACTGGGGGCTGTGCCTCATCGTGTGTGTGCAGAGGGGCTTGCACGTGTGCCTGGCAGATGGCAGAGCCATTGGAACAGCCCCTACAGTTGGGATGTTGATCCCAACCCACCAGGCAAGAGAATCCCTGAAGCTCCTTCTTGGTCTGTGCCTGCACTCTGCCCTGGAAGGGGTCACAAGAGGTGATACTTGCACGCCTGTGAGGTTCTTGCTGTCTTAAAATCCAGGCTTCTGCTTGTGCATCCTTGACCCAGAAGGTAGGGCGGGTGCCAGCAAGGATTCCATGGGTGGAGCATCTTGCTTATCCTCATTCTTAACAGCACTGCTGAGTTGTTTGGTGCAAAGCGTTTCAGCAGAATGACACCAAGGGGAAAAAATGAGTCTGCTTGCTTTGGAAAGAGTTGTTGGCAATTCCCTGTGGAGGTAGCGGAGGGAGGGATCAAGCTGGGATTAGCAGTCCCTGCAGTCTGTGCAAGCTTTGTGCACTCTATAAAGTTTAGACCTGCAGTGGTGCTGCAGTGTCCCAGCTCCTTTGGCTGGGTTTGGCTCCAGAAGGATTCTCCAGCCAGCTCCCCCTTTCCTGGATGGGGAAAGCTCCCATCAATCTTGTGGGAAAGGGCAGGAAGGACCAGCAGATGATGCTGAGGAGGACTGGGTGATGTGTCAAGTTGTATCTGGTACCCACTCCCCTCCCCTGGGCATAGCCTCTCTTTTGGGGACGGGCAAGCCCAGCATGCCTGGGTGCTGCCCCTTCATTTCAGAGCTCCTCTCCTCTGGGGTGTTTTTAGCAACCTCTAGCAAGGCTTCCCAGCCAAATACGTGTCCTCTCATTTTTGCCGTGGTGATTCATGCCCCGGCTGTTCTGTCCCCTAGCTGTTTTGTGGGAAGGTCTTTGTGCCCTCTCTGCCCCTGCAGGGTGGAGGTGGATGGGGGGCAGGATGCCTGTCCTGGCCCTTCAACCCCTCTTGTGCCCTCTGCTCCTGCTGCAGCAAGTGCATCTCATCGTGGGCCAGGCCCTGAAGCGCTACAGCGAGGACCGTGTGGGGATGGTTGACTACGCCCTCGAGTCGGCAGGTAGGTGGTGGGGGATGAGCCAGCTGTCCTGGGGAGGGGACCACGGGGTGCTGGCATGCAGCTTACCTGCTGCCATCCCTTCTCTGTGCCAGGGGCCAGTGTCATCAACACCCGCTGCTCGGAGACCTACGAGACACGGACAGCACTGCTGAGCTTGTTCGGCATCCCCCTGTGGTACCACTCACAGTCCCCCCGTGTCATCCTGCAGGTGGGCACCCTCGGGATGAGACCCCACTGAGAGGGAGAACTGGCTGGGTTTTACTGGGCTCTTGCTCATGTGGGTTTTATTGGGCTCTTGCTGTTGCTCCAAGCCAGCAGCTGGACTGATGTCAGGGGGAGAAAAAAGGCGCTGATGGTGATAATATTTCTGGTGTCCCACTTCCATGCTCATAGCCAGACGTCAACCCTGGGAACTGCTGGGCATTTCGTGGCTCCCAGGGCTTCGCTGTCATCCGCCTCTCCAGCATCATCCGCCCCACAGCTGTGACACTGGAGCACATCCCAAAAGCCCTCTCACCCCAGGGGACCATCCCCAGTGCCCCCAAGGACTTCACTGTCTATGTGAGTACCCTTACCCCCGCCTGAGGGAGGAGTCGAGGGGGACATGGTGGGAGGGCGCAGGAAGGGAGAGCTGACAAAGCCCGTACCTGGCTGTAGTGTGCTCTGGAGGGGGTTCGTCTTACCCTGAAGAAGAGGAAGAAGCAGTACTGGTGGGGAGAGGGCTGCATGGGCTGCAGAAAGAGTTTGGAGGGACACAAGGGGAGAGGGGATTCAGTAGGTGTAACTTCTGGTCTTCCTTCCCCATCCCTCCCCACTGATCCCTGTCCCCATTTGTCTGTTTTGGCCTGGAAGAGCAGGAGCGGAGGCCAAGCGCGCTTGCGTCTCCCTCTCTCTTCTGCCCTGGGTGTGCTCATCACCTCTGGTCTCCCTCTCTGATGACCCCTGGTTCTCCCTTTCTGCCTCCCTGCCCCTCCATAGGGCTTAAAGGAAGAAGGAGAGGAGGAGGGCCTTCTCCTTGGACAGTTCACCTACAACCATGATGGCGACCCCATCCAAACATTTTACTTGGAGGTAAGCAAAATGGCCCTTGGAGCACCTAACCCCAAGAAGAAAATGGGGTCTCTGGGGTCTCTGAGCCTTAGAGAGCTCTCAAGGGCTCAGGTTTTTCTTTTCCCTCCTCCCCAAGGGTGACTCTGTAGGCACATACCAGCTGGTGGAGCTGCGGGTACTGAGCAACTGGGGCCACCCCGAATACACCTGCATCTACCGCTTCCGCGTGCACGGGGAGCCGGCGCACTGATCCCCGGTTCCCGAGCAGGATGAGGATGCCGCCAGGCTGACAGCAGGAGCGGATTCGTCTCGTTCACCGCTTCGCACGTAGAAATCCCGGGATGCGCCAGCAGCTGCCCCAGGAAGCTGCTCCCCTGCGGGGAGGAGAAGAGCTGGTGTTTAAGGGGTGAGGCTTTCACTCTTCCAAGGACTGAGGTGGTGAGACAAGAGCATCCCATATGGGTCCTAGCGCAGTCTGGCTTGTTTTCTGTGCATATCGGACTTTTTAACTTTTTGAGCTAACTTTTTATCGGGTCTGCACTGCCCCTTTGTCCCTGTTGCCCTGCTCCTTTCTGATGGTGTGTCTAGCATTGCCAGGACTTGGGAAAGGGGTGTGTAATTTTGCGATGTGCTTCATGCGGGCTTGGGTGCGATACGGTGTATGGGACCGTGGTGCCTGGCCCGGTTCTGCCGGAGTAGGTGGGAGCCACTAGTCCACACAGTGGAGTCCCCTCCACACAGGGTCACTTCTCTTGCCTTGGCATTGGGTTGGCTAAAGATCTCCAGCCCTCTGATGCTGGGCTGGCAGAGAGGAAGGGAGACAGTATTAATGAAGTATTAGCATAGAGCTAACGGTTTGGGGCAGCAGGAGGAGAGAAATATGGCACGTGTTGGTGGCAGAGCCCACGCTGGTGCTGCCATCCATCTGCTCAAGCCCTCATGCTGCCAGTGGCTGTGCTGGGTCTTGGTGATGCTATTGGCCTCCCAGACTGGCTGCCTCCCCAGTGTTAAGCTTGATGATTCTATTGAAAATTCCTGTTGCCTGCTTCTCCTTCGGGGTTTGTTCTGGGCGTTTTTTTGTTTTTTTGAGGGGTGGGGAGGGGCATTATTTTACAATTAGGGTGTTGGGGTTGGTTTTTTTCTTTTTTTGTAGTAACAAAGGGAAAAAAGACTTTTTCCTTGCAATTTGTACTTAACCGGAGAATGTTACATGGTGCCACTTGGGCAAGTGGCTTAGATGTGGAGAGGGCTAGAGCTTTGTTTAGTAGGAGAATAGCGCACATAGTAGGATAAGCTAGAACAAGAGGAGCAGAGCTGTTTGAAATATGGGCCTCGTTGTTGGGGGCTTGGTAGCTGGACCTGGGAGATGGGGTCCTCTGTAGACTGCTGCTGGTGGGGTGCTGGAGGCATTCCTGCCCTCCTTGCTCTGAATGTCCTCTGACACTGCAATGGCTGGCTGTGGCCTTTTGCCCATGGCTGCATCTGTGTATACGTGACTGTTAGCAGCAAGCAGGAACTGCTGCCTCAGTGCTCTGCAGGTCTCTCAGGTGGGAGATGGGGCAGTCTCCAGGGCTTGCAGGTGCCAACATGCTTCTCCTCACTGGGGAGCAGCAGTCACCCCCACCTGCAGTGCTCTGAGCTGCCTCCATCAGCTCCCAGTCCCTGATGGCAGATGGCTGGTGCAGGGTGACCTCTTTTCTCTTGGAAGGGCTGCCTTTCCCTCCTACCTCTCCTCACAGTCATTGCTGTTCTCTGAGCACTGGCTGTGGAGGACAGTGCTGGAGCAGGATGGGGAGTTCTGACTGCAGCGGGCATGTAAATCCTGCCTGTGCTCATGTTGTAGATGGGGGGGAGCCACAGCAGGGGTTTGCAGGAAGGATGCACAGAGAGCTTCCCTGGGCTGAGGAGTGCCAGAGCCATCTGGCCCCTCCACCTCCTGGTTCCCTGCATCACATGTATTTTGGCTTATGTTCTTTTAGCATTTACAGCCTCCATCTTTGTCTTGTGTTTTGTTGAAAGAAAAGCTAAAGGGCTCACATTTAGCGCTTCATCCCTGTCTGATGCTGGTATCATCCTTCCCCTGGCACCATGAGAGCACTGTGTATTGATTCCCACTCTGGTGGTCTCTGCTTGAAGCACTGTAGGCATAGAGGAGGAGGGAAAGGGACTGAGGAAGTGTCTCCCTTCATAATGCCCTAATGTGTTGATCAACAGGCAGAGATGCCGAGCCCTGCCCCCCTCTGTGCCACCCTGAGGGGATGAGGATGGTGGCAGCACATCCCTTCTGGAGGGGTCCACTTGCTCCAAGCAAGGGAAGTGAGCCCAGAGGCCACAGCCCCATCTCCCACAGGTTAAAATTACCCTGTGGAGCCTCCTGCAGAGCTGGGAGGCCCTGCTGCAGGGAGAAAGCTGACCTGTAGCCAGATCCAGTGACTATAAATTCTCGCCTATATTGAGCATAGTCTTAATTCTTGGCATCCACTGCCAAAGTTATTTTAAACTCATCTACAGCTGCCTGCTTGCCTTGGAGTCATGTCCGTGAGTGCCCTGCGCACATGGAGCTGTGCTTTTATCAATGCCTAGACCCGTTCTGGGCTCAGCAGAGCAGCTCCTGTATTTATTTGAATGATAGAGAGAGCAGAGATGAAGCTCTCCCTTTTTCCCACCTCTATTTGGCTTCTGGAGCAAATACCATAACCATGAGGCTGGGAAAACCCCTTCTTTAATGTTTCTTTTGGCTCCCTGGTCTCTGGTTTGGACTATGAGGGCAGACAGGGTCTTTGCCCAAGAAAAAATTATTTTGTGGTAAATCACGCATGCTGGTAAGAGGTGGGAAAAGGGACCTCTTTCCCTGAGAATAGAATTGTAGCACGGTCTCTGCACCTTCCAAGGGGGTGTTAACTGCTGGCTCTGGGTTAGGGAGCATTTGGCTTTACAGGGCAAGCTTGCCCTGTCCTTTGGAGATGAAAGTCTCTGCTGTTCTGAGGTAAAATCCCCTGGAGACACCAGTGAGAGCTCATCCTGGGGCTTTATGCTCTTCTCTAGCTGGTTTTAGAGGCCTCGTGGTGCTGCCTGTGTGAGGATCTCCAGGAACATATGCTGAGGCTACATGTAGTTTTTCAGCCCCCACATTCAGCATCAGTGCTGGGCTGCAGCCTGAGTACCTGTACTGAATGCCTGGGCAGCTGCCTTTCCAGCAGCCACTTGCAGGATTTCTGCAACACTTCCCAGAGCTACAAAAAAAAAAGGGCACATAAAACTGCTGCTTCAGCATGTGCATCTCTGCCCAAGGGTATTTAATCCTAGAGCTGATGCAGAAGATGAGCCTGGTGAGGTAGGAGAAATGCAGAACAGCTGTGGGAGCAGATTTCCCTTATTTACTTCATTTCCCTCCGCTATTTTCCCTCCTTCTGAGTTTCCCCTACACACGTTACAAATTAACCCTGCAGAAACAGATGGTTACAGGCAGGAGTTTGTATTTGATGCTGTAGCCTGTTGCAAATGCTGCACTGTTTTGTTCATTTTATTTTTTAATCAACAGATTGTAATTTATGCCTATGCAAGAAAAAAAAAGACCAAGACAAATAAATTATATCAAAACTATCCTGTTTTGTACGTTTGGATGTTTTGTAAGTGAATTTGCTGTTGGAAATGATGCACAGGTAGTAGATGGACAAAGCTATTCTTGTAGCTCTTCTGAGTAGTCTTATGGCAAATCCTTATTTTTCAGCTTGATGTACTAACTCTAGGGTCAGCAGTTGTCACCTTGTCATTGAGCAGGCTCTGAGATGCAAAACTCAAATTCCTTGGGACTTCAGTGACTTCTACTAGACTTAAGTCTTTGATGGACCATGGCTGTGTCCATTCTGCAGCGACCTCCAGGCCCTCCCTGGGCATCAGTCCATCCTCTGCCTTATCATGAGCAGAGCCTGGCTTGGCCCTCAGGAGCAGCAGAGAGAAAGCCTGACACAAAGCACAATTAAGGGTGGCTGCAGGCTGCTCTTTTCCCTAACATGGGTTGTAAATTACTGAGCAGGCAGGTAAGAGCAAGTAGAAAGGAGATATTTAATTTTCTTCAGCATGAGAAAGTTAACAGAGGCGGCCGCAAAAAAGGGAAATTGAACTCACTTGAGGAGGGTCACAACCTGGTCTGCTTAACCAGGATGGGCTTGGAGGCAGGCTTGTGTTGAGGAGTACCATGCAGCTCCTCCCAGAAGGTCACCTCAGGGCCAGGCTTGCTCTGTGCTGGCCCTGGACCAGCCATCTCCAGGAGAAAGGCTGTGTGGGCCTCTGCTCCAACTACCACCAGCTCCCAGCCCAACACTTACCTATGAAAGGGCTGTGCAGGGCAGAAATAGCCTTCGTGAACCTCTGAGATAAACTGAGGCAGAAAAAAGCTCATTCCAAACACGGGGGAGTCCTGCTGTATTTGGAGAAAGAGGTGAGGTGCAAGTCCTAGCGAGGGCCCAAGGAGCACAATAATAGGCAGGCAGTGCAAGTGCTGTGCTAAAGTTGCATCCTGCAGCAGAGGTTCTCTGATGGAGCTGGCCCCAAATGATTTGCTGTAGCTGCTTTTCACCCGCACTCGTAAACAGCTCACACCACAGATTTAACCACTCTACCACCAAGGTGCACTAAATCTTGTTCAGAGTAAAAGCTGTCAGGGCTGTGCAGAGGCTCAGCAGCGGCTCTCTTGTGCCATGGCATGCCCTCCCCTGCCATCACTGTGAACGCAGCCTCCTTTTGTAGCCAGCAGACTGGTGCCAGGCAAACCTGCTTTGTCTGGCTTTCATCCTGTTTTTCCAGAGGGACAAAAAGCAACAAGACACACTTTAACTTGGAACAAACTTTTTTAAAATTTATTTTATAGATCACACCAGCCTGAGTGATCTTTAAATGCTGGTCACAAAAGAGAGATCACACCACCTCCTTTGCACAAATTGAAGTGAACCTTCTTTCATTCTCGGCAGTCTCCTTCATTTGGAGCACAAGGAATGGAGAAAGAGAAAACCGCCTGGAGCTCCCTGCTCCCCTCAGAAGCAGAGGGCAGTGAAATCAGATGCAGTTTGATGCTGCTACAGGGTCAGAAGACAAAAAACCCAGGCCTTCATGCCCTGCTTAGCCACACCTCACACCCCCTCACAATGCGGGTGCTATTAGTGTTGTAGCCGCCTATAGTTCCTCCCTCGCCAGGAGAGTGCTGGTATTTAGGCACATAGCTTGGAAAAGGACTGTCTGACCTCCCCCTCCCACCCACGCTCAAGCCACTGCAGTCTCTAAGGCAAAGTACCCTCGTCTCCAAACCACGTTTCTCACCTCTCCCGTGCCGCTTAATGCTCTTGGAGTGCTGGTGTTGGCATCGGGAGATGCACTGTTGGCCCCTGAGCCTGCTGCCACTCGGTGTGAAAGCCTCACCTCAAATCACAAGGTGAACTGGAATGAACTCCACACAGAGGCCACAGAGTAAGAAACAGGAACAACCTGCTCAGGAGGGACAGAAGCTTTACAGTCTCCCTCTAATTAAAACAGAAGTCCTTCATTGGAGGAGGAAGCCCTCAGAGAAACCGAGCTGACCACACCTGCTGGGGAGAGCCATGATTTGCTGAGGATGCCACCTCCTCCTCCTCAAAATGCTACCACGCTCCCACAGCTCACCACAAGCTGGCAGAGGATAACTCCTATCCTCGCTGGAGCCAAGCGAAGGGGCAGGGTCAGAAGGGAGATCGATCACTTGCACAACTCAGGGTTAAAAAACATTCTAACAGTAATTTGTAGACTATCCTTGCAGGGCCCTCCTGGAGAAGCGAGAATTTGTCATTAAAATAAAATACAATCTTAAAAAACAATGAAATTAAAAGTCACAAAAATTACTATGTACTTCCAATCCTGAAAGCACTTCTATAAATTTGGTACCAATTCATCACTGCCCTCTTTGGTCAAGAGGAGAGAAGACAAATCCTACCTCTGCCATTGCAAAGTTTGGCCACTGAGTTCCAGGAAAGATTTTGGAAATCTTGGAGTTAACAAAATCAAGGGGAGGTCATGTTAGCCTGGTGTCTCTGTTCCAAAGGTATATTGCCACCTGTGACCTCTGTCCGTCGAGGTGAGAAGGCTTTCTCTGGCTCAAGGGACGGACTGAGTGTTCCTGCACTATATTCTTAATACTGTCAATTGAGATGCTGCAGCCTTGAGAGGCAGGTTAGATGTGCTTCCATGTGCACTGAACAAACACTAGGAAAAGCAGCACAATGGGAAGGGGAACAGGATGGGCATACATCTGCCCACTTAACTCTGTTACTAATTAAAATCTTAAGTGCTATCAACATTATTTGAGAAGGAAATTTAGCATAGGATCCCTGAATTTAACATCAAGAACTGCTTTCCAATTTGTTTCCCTCTTAGATCTCCAACTAAAGAACTTTCTTACCATCTTCTTCAAACTTCAGTCACTACAACATTAAATTAAATCCACTTAGAAATAGTTTAAGAGGGAGTGAATCCAGAAACATATTTGGCACGGGGCCACTGTGGTGAGGAAACAATGCCCCATGGAGCCATCCTAAGCAACGTGTTTTAACCTTTGCAAGTCTGAAATTTCAGGTGTTTGATAACCCCTGGATCTGAGACAGCAAATAGGGGGAGAGCAGCAAGTCCTGTGGACAGAAAGGGGTGAGGAAGGAGGGAGGCAACTAACTGGCTCTTCGCAGTTCTATCCAGACTCCTCTCATCTTCATGCACACAAAATATAATAAAAACTAATAAGAATAAAAACTAAGCCCATGATGTACAAAAATGTGTCAACAGGTGGAGGAGGAAGGTGTCAGTTACTCAGTTCTCTGTGTCTTATCACCTTCATTAGCTTATAAATTATGCTCCTCTCCATCGCTTCCTTCAGGGAGGAGGGATGATTCTTCTGCAGCCAATCAGCTGGGATGGGTTTTGGTTTAAGCTGCTCTGGATCTTTTGGATAAGAAATGAAAGGAAGGGGAGGAATTCCTCAGAGAGAGGAGGAATAAGAAATTCAGCAGCCACTGGCAGGAGTCACACAGGCTCCCTGAGATTTCACTTTATGGCGCTGACCCCCACGTCGCCGGCCTCCTCCTCCGACTTTTGACTGAAAAACAAGAAGACTGACTTTAGTGCAAAGGGACCCCTCAATCAGAGCATCAACACAGCAGGAGTTCAGATGGATCATGCACACATTCAGAGAGCGGGAGGGCAGTTGTGACTGATTGGCTTCCTACCACTGTAGGAAGGAGGTAAGGCAGACAGACACACCATGAGGGAAGGAGGAGAGACAGATGCATCATAAAATTCTGCCTTTCAAGCTGGGAATGATTTGATTTCCCAATTTTCTGAGTGCTTCACTCCCAAGAGAGCCAGCAGGTGCCATGGGCTTCAGCATTCAGGAAATCAAGGCCTCAGGCTCCCTTGACTTTGTGCAGAATGGAAGGAGAGCCCCCCGCCCCCCCCCAGCTCTCTTGCTGACCTGACTCTGTTCCCAATCTCAGGCCAGCAAACCCACTGTTCCTCTTTGAAATCAGCCAAATACCTTATTGCCCTCACGGATGTGGGGCTCTTCATCCAGGGCAGGCTGAGTGGAAGCAGCAAGGAGAGAGAGGAAGAGGTAAGCAAGAACAAAAGCAACAGAGTCTCCAGGAGGGATGAAACAAAACGCAAGCTGGAAGCGCTACATACAACCACAGTGATGCTACAACAAGAAAAGGAGGAGATGGAGGACTAGTGTGAAGCCCCAGGCATGTGCAGAGGGAGAGAACCCCTGCCAGAAGGCTCTTTCACCAGCCAGCATGGCTAAAGATTTGACCAATGGCAACTAATATAGCTAGAGTTAAGAAGGGGAACACTGACCAGGTCTCTTGACAGAGTCAGTTCCTGAACCTTTCACTTACTAGGTGAATACACTAAAAGGAGAAGATCTTTCTTCTGTCAGTAATAAAGCTGATAAATAGCTCCCAGAACCTGCAGTTAGAATTGAGTTTCCATTCCTTTCAGGCCAGAAAGGCTAGGTATCCTTCATTAACAAGCTGAGCTGAGAGGTCCTAACCAACAAAACAACTGGATAAATTTCTCTGGGAAGAGATAAGCCTTTCCTTCTCCTTGGACATCTCCATCCTCCCTCTTTGACAGGCCAGATGACCTGTGACTTATACTCAGGTTGTAATTTCTCTGGTGTAGGGATATTCTACATCTCATTCAGACATCAGAGACCCATTCTGTGACTGGGTGTTTGATGCTTCACTAGTTCAGCTACTGGGTATTATGGAGACACGTCTTCCCTGTGAGCACAGTTGTACTGAAACAGCTTGCCAAGAGAGGTTGTGCAGTCTTCCCTTGGAGGGTTTTACGACATGACTGGATAAAACCCTGAGCAACCTGGTCTGACCTCACAGCTAATCCTACTTGGAGCACGGGGTTTGACTAGACATTTCCTGAGGTCTAACCTGAATTGTCCTAGGACCTTCAGCAGCTGTCTGCTGAAAGGTCAGCCATAGGGTCAGTCATGAGAGAATTATGATTTCTGCTGTGAGACTACTTATATTCCTATTTGTTTCTGTGGCACATTGAATCCCAAGGAGAGTTCTATGCTTGCGCTTTAGAGTGCCCTTCCTCCAATGGATGAAATCAGGATGCAAACAGCTAGGACTGACATGGTATTTTCCTCACTTACCAATGGTTGCAGGGCAGTAGCTGTCAATGGTGCTGCAGCTGCTGAAGGGGCCTCATCCCCAGCTGGTGGGCCTCCAGCTGCCGTCCCAGCGGCGGGAACACCATCCTCTCGTTTTGTAACAGCTCCCTTCTTGGTTGACTGCATCTTGATCTGCTGTGGCTTGGAGTTCATTGGCGAGTTATTGGTGGTCTGGAGTAACTGCAAATTGCAAAAGAAGAGGCCAACCTCAGCATTAAAATAGGTAGGCTGATTTGGCAAGGTTCAATGCTGCTTTTAAACAAAAAGCCTCAAGAGAATTTATACTAAAAGCCATCGAGAAGAATGCAGCAGCAACAGCTATCAAAGAAACCTAGGCCTCTGAGCCGCCCTCAAGAACTCTTACCAGGAGGAAAAGGTCACTTAGCCCTCCACAACATAACTCAAAGGGACCAGCTACAAGATGTCTGAAAGAGACTGAGCCTTAAGAACCAGAGGCCTGGTTCACCCCCCACCTTCACATTCCTTCACTCATACCAGCTAAAGATGCACCACATGACAAAGCACATTGGTCACCCAGAACCCATGTCAGGGCTCATGTTTGTAATTGAAGGACAGCCTCTTCCCTCAATTTTCCAGAGCTACCCAAATCCTCCTGCTGGCTTCTCAGCGTATGAAGTAGCTAACAGGCAAAACCAAGTTGGACTCTTCAGCCTTTACCTTAGTGATGGTACCCACAGCTTTGGTGCGGCCTTCACGGAAGACCAGCCGCTGGTCTATATGCAAGTATTCCGGGGTTTTGATGAAGCGAAAGTGCACTGTGGCTTTGTCCCCTGTTCGCAGGCAGTCCTTGTCCATGCTGAGAATCGTGGCCGTCTGGCGGATGCTGCCACAATGCACTGCGAAGGTAATGCACAAAGGCTTTCAACAGCCAGTGCCAGTAGTGGAACGAGCTCCAGACAGACATCGAAGGCAGCTTGTTGCCCTACAGCAAAGACTACACGGGTCACGCAGCTGCCTTTGTTCAGTCCTCAAAATGAAAACACTGTGATCTAGAACAGTTGCCTTCAAATGGCGCCTGTCCTGAAGCACCCTCAACAGAATCCTACACACCAAGCAGCTTGGCTAGAGGGCAGGACCCAAAATGAGTCTTTCCATCAGCATTTGAAGGTGAAGAATCTTTGCACCATGGAGATCCAGCTCAGGCAGGCTCCAAGTACACTTGAGGGCACACATCTCCTTTTCACCTCCTCCACTCTCCTCTGTCAGCTCCCTCCCCTCTCTCTTACACATTGCTGGGAAAGGCAAAACCAGGAACTATGGCATATACTCATGTTGACAGAGCCACCAGGAGCAAAATTATCTCAGGCTAGAACTGATACCAACTGCTACCACTGGGAAACAAAGATGAGACAACATTGAGGCACATACCCATGGCCTGATATCGTGGGCTGATGGTGGTGGGGTGATGGAGCACCAGAATCTCTGCTTCAAACTCCCATGATGCTTGTGGATTCAGACGGGGTGACACCATTACCATGCCTTTCCGGATGGAAGAGCGCTTGATCTGGAAAGCAGAGACACAAAAAACCTTAGCATGATTCTCCAGGGAAGAAATTTATTTCTCTGGCTGACTGCATCCAGAAGGGTCCTAAGGGATTTCACAGATATTATCTCATGCTTGCCAAAAGGCAAAGCAAGAGCTGTTAAGCAGTATGTTATATATATGATGCTATGTAAAGGTTGCAAAAATCAAGTTCAGCTGAAGTTTCTAAGGAAGCTTTAGTTAGAGTGCTGGGAATGCTGGACACTGACACACATACCTCACCGCTCCTTTAAAAGCAAAACATACATTCTGGTTACACGTTACCCAAGCAAATGATCTTTCCAAAATCACGATGTCTGTTAATACAACACGATAAGCCTGAACACATGAAGTATGGCGTGGTTTAAACTATATCCCCTTAAAATAATTGGAACTTCTATTGACAGAAACCTTTTTGGAAGAGGAATTTCATGAATTTTTGCTTATTTTTAAATCCCAAAACATGCAGCCGGTCCTACAAGCCAAGACGAATAGTGTAAATATACTGCTCAGGATACTAATGCAGTTCCAGCACAAAAGGAGACTTTTCTTGCAGTACCTCCACTTTGTTAGACATCTCCAACACTATTTGTCATTACCTAGGGGCACTGCTATGGCCTGGCAGCTCTCAGGAGGAACAATCAGGATGTAGAATCCACAGAGGTTCTATGGGATTTTATTCCACTGCAAAATGAGGCAGCTGAGGTTTGTAGAAACAGTCTTATCGTAGCTGATCTCTGAGAGCACTTGAAAATTAAAGGGTGGTTTCTTTTGTGGGGGTCTAGAGCAGATCATCTCACCTTCTTCAAAGCAAAGGAGGCAGTCTGGCCTCCCCGCACTTCTTTGACAGGCATTCTCTTGCGGTGGATGGACTTGACAGCAATAGGCAGGAAGTTGCCAAGGGGATCTGGCCCCAGCAGAAGGGTGTCATTTAGCTTGATGAGGCCTCTCAGCGTTGTCCCAGAGACAACTGTTCCTACGCCCTATGCCAAAGGAGAAAAAACAGTAATTGGGGTTACTCAAGCAGGCTGACAGAATAACTCTAGAACTCCCCTCTCTAGAGAAAATACCTTCTTCAATCTGAAAGAGGGAACAGAACATTCTTCCAAAAACCAGGCCCCTTACCGGGACAGAGTAAGTATCATCTATCTGGAATTCTGCTGGCTCTTCTTCCCTGTAACTGGTCCGTGGAGACAAGAGATTAAGAAACATCTTCAGCAAATCTAGGTTCTCCCCGGTAACATTTGAAATCTGGAAAATCGGGCACATCCTGTAAAGGAAAATTGATGAAAATGGAGTTAGTTCACCTTCCTACCTAGGTTTCCACATGTAGGGAGACATCCAAAATCTTGGGACTTGAATTCAAAACACAGTGCTAGGAAGGGAGAGCCTGGCAAGAAGTCAGATGCACAACACCCCATGTTTGAACACCTGCAACATTGCCTCTGCCCTCTAATGACATTTGGAATAATGTGTAAGGTTCCAGGACTGAAGGAAGCCGAATGCCCTGACGTCTTCTGCAGACTGCCCAGAAGCAGCCTCTCATTTCTGTCTCAGAGAGGGGAACACAAGCAGATCAACCTCAAAATCAACACACTCTTATGGAATCGACACACCACATGGCAGATGCAACCTTCACACATCTAGACAATGGGACTCTCTTTCTGAATCTCCTCACCCAGTCTCCAAATAGGATTGAAAGAGAAATGATTCTCCTCTACTCCCGTTACCTCTCTGAGCTGAAGTTGGAGGCTGTTACAATGACATCATCCTTGCTCTGAACCAGCACGGGAATCTTCCTGCACCCTGGGGACTTCAGCAGTCGCTGTAACAGCTTCAGGGTTTCTTAAAGGGTGAAATGAATATTGTTAGGGCAGCATCTCCCGTCTTAACAAATCACTTCTGTGGGGTCTCTCCCTGAAGGGAGACGGGTGCTCTGGCCACAAATAGACAGGAGAAGATGACTAAAGGTGAGACTATGAGTTTGCTGCAACCCAGGTAGGACTTAGGAGCCATTCCATCTTTCATTTCATGCCAGCTAGCCTGCTGCCAAGCGACACCATACACGAACAGACAGACAAGTTTGCATCTGCAAGTGCAATGCTGTGAAGTAGACATTTTATAGCTGTCTATTAGTAGCTTTAAGCAGTTACAAGGTATTTCCTCTTCCTATAAAGGATTTTTCATATTGAATTAAATGAAAACCATCAGGACTCAGGAACGGAAATATTCGAGAACATGTGATTTAGAAATCAATTTTGACCAAACACACCTCAATACATTTTTTCTGGAAGTCAGCTTGCCCTAGGAGGCTGGAGAAGCATGAAAGGTAAAGATCACCATCACAGACTAGAACAGTGTGGGTGGACCAGATTCGGAAATCACTGTTTTGGGACAAATCTCATGGCTCCCAACTTTCATCTTTTGCCTCTTTTTCATGTATTTTCTAAGCCTTGTATCTATGAGCCAGCAGGGGCATTACCTGATGCAATGGCATCAGCCTCCCGCAAAGTGCCTTACAATAAATGAGGAAAAAACAAAAAAGGGTAGTAAGGACTTAAAAGAGAAAAGAATTTATATTCTACAATTGTCATCCAATTAGATGGGTTTTTGTGAACAAATGATTGCCTATGGGAAAGTAATGTTTTGGATACAGAAACACAAACATCTAATCATGCCATCTGCTCTTCACAGATACACTTGAGTCAAATCTTGTGTCTATTTACTTTAAACAGAGCGTGTCATGAGAGTGGCTTCTCCCAGGAGCAGCTCTTCTCTTCTCACACCGAGCCAAATGTTCTCCTTCCTTCCCAGTTATTATCTTATATTCAGGACTTACATTTATTTGCCAGATAACTACTATAGAGACATTTAGATTATCTTCTGTTCACATGCTTCTATTTACCTGAAACATATTTGTGATTTTTACAGTAATGAACTAACCTCAGTCAGTACTGGGAGCATTCACTTTCCAGATTCTTAGGACCGATTATAAAAAAAATGAAAACATTCTTCCAATTAACTACAGAATATTCCTGTGGGTGTAAGAAATGCTTGAAGAGAATTTCAAAGGTGAGAGTTGGTCACTGCCTGAAAAAATGTCAGGCATGGGTTAATGGGTCACTGCTGGGGTTAGAGGTAGTGCTTTAACTGCTGCTGAGAAAAAAAAAGAAATCACTAGCCCCTACTACTCACTGCCATCCCTGCCTGTGTCTAATCCTGTCTCCCATCCTGCTACCATAGCCCACATATGCAGCTGCTTCAAACCATGATTTATTAAGTGTTGGTTGTTCAGACAGAGGAAGGAGCTGCTGTAGTTATGCCAGAGTACCTGAGAAGTGCCCAGGTGAGCAGGATGTAACAAGCAGCTGCCCCTTCACTAACAGCTGCCGGAGAACAAGTCTGACCACAGCGTAAGATCACACTCAAACTATGGGCAAGGAGGAAAGCAGCTTTCAAAAGAACTTCTAGACTTTTCCTCCAGGTTTAAATACCCAGAGAGAAAGCAAAGCCCCAACCCCAACTGTATGCTGCTCCTCTTAGTGTAGGAAACACTTTCAGGTTGCCCCGCTGAGTCCCCCAACATGGGTAATTTTGACATGGTGACTCCAAGTGAAGCACCTGCAAAATGGGCAAGGGAAAAAGGATAGATTGCTGGAAGGTGTTTAGTATGCAGTCAAAATCAGATAAAGCAGCTTTCCTCCAGCAGTAATTCCTGAACCCAAGCAGAGGACAACAGCACGTACAGAGGTAAGAAACAGCCCTGGAGAGAGCCTGGAGGACTCACCTTGCAGGATGTTGGCAGGGCACATGTCAATCTTGGTCACCACAACAAAGACAGGAACATTGAGTGCAAGCGCCAGGCCCAAGTGCTCCTTGGTCATGCCAACAATCCCAGCATTACTGCCAACCTACATCAGGGATATAAGACACAGGGATGTAAATGTTCCTCCTGCAGTAAGCTGGGTTACAGAGAAGACCTTGTGCCAGATGTGCAGTGGACTGTGATTAGGTTGTAGATGTATCACTGTGATTGTATGAGCAGTCCCAGCTCATCTCAAATGCTGTTGGACACCGGCAAAGGACTCATTTCTCCCCATTTTTAACAAGGTTTTGTAGAATTTAGAAATCTTTCCATTTCCAAGAATCACAAACCTTGGGACTGTCTGGGACTGACAGCTTTGTGGCACTTGCCTCAGAGTCCTGGGGAGATACTCGCAGAGGCTTCTGCTCCCTAGCAATGTGAGATGCTGCCTCCCTCCATAACCCCACAGGGACTTTGCAATAGGAAAGAAGTCGAGGCTGTTAAAGCTGTGAACAGACCCACTCCAGCTGGTATGGTACATGTTTCTTGCTACCTACCATAAGCATGCAGAAATCAGGTAAGTGGCCAGTCATGCCAAAGACGGTGGTTTTCAGGTACTTTTCATGACCAGCCAGGTCAATGAAAGTAATGACCTTGGTGGATTTCTCACAGATCTTTGTCCATTCCAAACTGCCACCGTGGCTGTCGGGTTTGTTCACCACGTTGCCCTCGCTGTCGAAGCCCAGGATGTCATTGCCCACGCTGCTGGTGCGGCCTGACTCAATCTCGTGCTTGTGGCGGAAGAGCTTTTGCCGAGCAAAGCCTCGGCCATTGTCTAGCTCGCCATGAGTCAAGACACCCAGCAACGTGCTCTTTCCTGCATCCACATTGCCAACCACTGCTACCCTGGAGGGGAAAGGAAAAAGGAACCTGGTAAAATACAATACCTGAAGAAACAAACAAGCAAGCAAAAAACCCCAAACATCACTGCTCCTGCAAATAACTGTTTTTTTCTCCCTATCCTTTAAACAGAGATTAAAAAATGTTAGACCCTCACAGGCGGAGCAGAGATTCTTTTACAGTTATTTATTAACAGCAGAGATCACAGGCTCTGGGGACTGGGATGGGAAAGACTGTGGAAACATGTCACTGGTGTCCAGCACATAGTCAACTGAACCTTACATTGCCTGATGCCACACAGAGTGTCTCTCTTTCATCTCTGCAATCCAACATATACACTGCAGCGATTCAAAAGGAAGACCAAATCACAACTTGGTCTAGAATACCTCTGCCTTTCTCACATTCCTCATGTTGCAATGGCACCAAGTGCTAAGTAGAGCACAAAAATTGAAATTGTTGTTCCCAGAAAAGCTCAAATAACAATAAAATATTTTAGGAGAAAACCATCTCCATCTCCTACAGCAAGCTATTTCTTTGACTCTGATCAAGGTGGCTATTATGGCTGTCAGCAAATTTTGGAAATCCACTCCATCCAGGTCTGGACAGACTCTCAATCATGTTACATAAGGTAGTATATGTCCATTAAAAGGTGACTTGGATCATCACAGTCTTGGAATAGAACTGAATCCTTAGTCAAAAGCATTGTGTTCCAGCAGTGTACATATGCGCACATGCATACTGCCACATGTGCACATGTGACTCCCTTCTGAGATCCCACATACAAAAGATCCCCAAACTGTGAAGCCCTCACCCAGACAGCAACAGCCCTCTGCTAAACACAGGCAAATTTTCACCAACAGTTTGTTAGCAAAAGAGACAGCAACAACAACAAAAAGGCAATTGCATTAGCAAGGAGTGGTCAAGCTCAATTCCCTTTGTTGGGTAGCTACAACACCCAGACTCCAACCGGCGTTGCTGGCTCAGCATCATGGACTGCTCACACAGTAAAAATGCAGCTGAGCTGCTGACTAACCCTGTCTCCACCTGGCTCCTCACCTGACCTCCAGGAAGTCGTTGTCACCCACGCGTTTCCGAACTAGGTAGTCGCGCACCTTGCCCCCTGCCTCCTGGTGCTCCCGCAGGAGGATCACGTCTGCCTCGATCTGCTCTGCCATGCTCTTCAACGTGGCATAGGACGCTTCCATGTCTGCCTCGCTCAGACCGTATTCAGTCCCGTCTAGTGTGGTGTTGAGACAAAGAAGAGTCAGTGAGCACCACCTTGCAACAGTCAGCAGCAACATCATCCTGCCTGGGACCTTTACAACAATCAGTATTTATACATGGACTGGAGGTATCAGCCATGTACACAGAACAAGCATCCTTTACCCAGAATAAAAAGAGATGGTCTTCATTGTGAGTCTTAAAAGACACTAGAAAAGCACCATCTTTCATGTAGAGGAGTTTTCACAATTTTTACAAGCAAATACTTATGGACTGGCAAGAAAGACACATTTTTGTCTAATTCCCTTACTTCACATGCTGAAGGTACTTTGTGTCCTTCAGTCAGACGAAATATCTCCTCTCGCATTGCAATAAAGGGTAAAGCATTAACAAAATGAAAGCTCTGACTAAAATATCACCACAATTAACCAGGGAATGTGGGACCAATGTAAACAATCAGCTTGTTTTATAAAACCACACCCCAGTACACACTTTCTGCAAGTCTGGCCAGCACCGCAATTTCTTCAGCCCCCATATGCTCCAGTTAAAACAATGTTTTTGGCATGTCTCACTGCCTTCATCCTGGCACTAGAAAAAAATGCTGACAGCACATCGGACCAGAAAAAAACACGGAGGCAATGCTTCCTCGGAACAGCTCACCCAAGCAAAGACCCAACAGTCAGAGCAAGCCAGTGGCAACTACCTAGACAGTTTTGAGGCCACCACAGCCCTCTCTCCTAACCCAGGTGCTGTGAAGGTACACAGATTTCAGGCCAGAATTCCCTCTGTGGGTAAAAAAACACCACAAAACAACAAACAAAGGTGGAGGGCCACACTGCACCTGAACGACCAAAGCTATTGAGTGTGTTTGTGTTCATATGCATGGCTGACTCATCACCTGGTAAGCAGTAACTGCAGTTTGCACGAACTAATCAGCATTTTAACTACTGCACAGCTCTGAAACTAGCAGTTACTGGGTGATTTCCAACCTAGCTCATAAGCTGGCTGAGAAGCTGTTGAGATGGTGAGGAGAACAAAAAGCCTCATGGCTGGAGTCTTGGGTCATAGAATGGGAACAAGAAGTAGGGGACGGGAGAGGGTAAGAGCCAAGGGAGAAATGGAAGAGTTGCCACTGGTGAAACAGTGAACTTCCTGGTAGTCTTCATTCACTTCTCAGTCTGCCAAGTTGGTTATCTGGGATGACCAAAATCAAAGTGAATTAGGAGAGACGGTGGCAGGGATACCAAGATTCTCTGTTATTTATCCCCATCTTCCCTGACTATGCAGCAACCCAAAATGAAGTCAGAAGTTTAACCTCATATTTTAAGAAACAAATGCCTACTTCTAAGTACCTCATCGCAACAACCACCAGTTAACACCTTCACAAGGTATCCTTGAAGAAAAAGCAGGTACTAGCCTGATTAGCTAGATCTCCACTGCAGATGTGGTTATTCCAAACACCAACGAATCAGACTACATATGGGAAGCTTTCCTGGAGGCAAGAGCATTATCCCTGTGATATTTATTGGCTGCATGACCACTGGCTATCTAATTCTGGCTTCTCTTCTATGTTGGCTGCTTTGCAAGACTCCAAGAAAACCCAAAAAGACATGGTTCTGAGGTAACACAGCTCTCTCCCTCCATTTTCTCAGCCAACCCTGAGACCCATAACCAGAGTCCTGTATTCTTCCTCAAACACAGCGAATAGCTGATCACGACAACTTCATATCCATCAAATATCTAGTATATTTGAAACATGCCTTTAGCTTTATGACAGCCAATTATTTTATATTCAGAAAAGAAATTTTTATTTCAAAGCAAGGCCACATTCAATTTTATTTTACCAGCATCAGATGAAAATATTCAAATTGTCAAAAAGAACAAAAAGGTAATCTGTGCTAACTGCTAAAATCTGCAAAGACAAATGACTGTGGTCACACACAAATAATTGTGGCAATAAAGGCCTCATGCTGAGAAAAGGAAAACCTTCTCCTCCATAGTACAGACACACGCTAACAAAGAAAGTCAGCAGCATATATTTTGGCTATCTGAAGTATCTCTAATACATTCCTGTGGGGTGAATGTTATTTCCAATGGAGCAGTGACCAAACCCAGACAGAACAAGACCTTCGTACACACTGAGGACGTCTGTACTAAAACTGTTACTATGTGTTTAGACCATTCGTCTTTTCCTGGTGTGCTCAGACAAGATATGCCTTATTTCCAAAAATGAACTTGGATGATTTTATACAAAAAATATGTTTAGCTCTGCTACATAAGACAGATGCTGGCAGGAATAAAAGAAAAGAATCTGTCCCACATATTCTGCTATACTTTATGGAGGTTTCCAAATTATTCTGGAAAAGTAAGCATTTCCTTCAGCAGCAGTTAGATAAACTAGGTTTTTCTTATAATTTTTGTTGTTTTCCTGAAGAAGCTATACTCACCTGATCCTTGCCCAATGACATAGATGGTCTCCCCACATCCCTCATCAATCCTCTCTGACATCTGCTGGAGCAAACTGTCATACTGCTCTGAAGTCGGACTCACCATCACCAGCTGGAAAAAGATTAAACATCCATTTGCAGGTGCCAAGCTAACAATTTCAAAACCAGCTTCAGTTACAAGGACAATCAATCCATGTGCTTTATTGAAAGAGAAGGGCTCTTTTTCTAGGACTGCTTTCTGGTGGTTTTGTTTTGTTTTGCTTTTAAACCAGTTTTGCTGTCAGCTATTTCCTTGTGACACTACACAAGGTTGTTTGTCTGAGCTCAGAGTTCATTCATGCTGGAAGATACACTTCAAAGCAAGTAAGAATACCAAGCATCTCATTCTGATGTAACCAATGTTTAAAAGCCACTTTTAAATGAACACTCCAGTATGTTTCCATGCAAGGAAAACAGAGAGAGGAGGAGATATTTTCTCCACAGAAATTTCTTAGCTGGGTACTCCACAGTCTCTGCTGCACAGAGTGCTGCTGCTCCCCCAGAACATGATGGGACAGACAGAGGAAGCCAGCCAGACCTCACTGCAGAGCATACCAAGGCACTAAAATCAAGAACATGTCAAAAGTCTTTCACATATTTGATCTCCTCTTTTGTTTTTGAGGGGGCAAAGGGAAAGAAGAGAACATCAATAAGTATTATTTTCAAACTCCTAAGAGAATTTTAGCTACTTTACACTACAGTGCTGAGGGACAGACATATAAAGGAGTTTGTACAAGCACATCTGCAGGTTCACGAGTGAAGAGCTGCAGTTCTGCAAGTCAGTAGTTGTGCTACCAACAAGCTTTGACTGCAGCTATCGCAATAATCACAACTTCCTTTGCCCTGCAGAGGCATCAAGAGAATGAAAAAATAAGACAGAAACAAAGCAGAAAATGAGGCCAACAAGACAGTGTTTCAGGAATGATTTTTCTTAGAACAGAATGGTGTAGCACCACTTCTGGCAAAAACTTGTATTGCTCACACAGTACAGCTGAGGACACTGGCACAGAGCAGCCACAATGGTGGCATGGCAGTGACAGACCAAGGAGACCTCACATCACCCAGTCTACTTCCCCTCTGGACACCTCCATGGTTACACATCTTTTGGTGGCTGAGCATCCTGCTACAGTGGCTCAATAGCTGTAGCAACTGAGGTACGCATTTCTGTTAAAAGGTACTTTTAGTAAGAGTCGTAAGGGTTCTCACCTATCAAGAGTCCCATGGGTAGGCCCACCTATGCCATGCTACAACACTAAATGACATCCATGCTTTCACTGGCTGTCCCTACACACACGTTCCAAAATCACATCCTAAAAGTGCACTTCCCTTGGCTACACACTAAGGCCATCCTGAAATCCATGCTAGATTTGCCTAAACCACATGGTTTACAGCAGTTCACAGTATCATCTTCAAGTCTGCCCAACATTCTGTAACACAGCCTGACTTATTAGCACAGTTAACACAATGTGTATTCAGAGAGGAACTACCTTTACTACCACTATTACTACTACCACTGCATAGTTGATAAAGGCCTTCATTGGAAACCTAGAGTGTAAGGGAACCCCAAAACCCCATAAATAACACTTAAGCAGCTTTCAAATCCATAATGATGCATCTGGGAAACTGAAGCACAGACAGCAGGTGCTAGTTAGAAGGTTTAAGGCAGCCAAAGCAACACTTTCCTCAGATGTTAAGGGTCCCACAGAGCATGAATGTGTCTGCAAGGGCCACAGAGCTACAAGAGAGACAATCACCTTCATGTGCCCCTTTTGGACACATGCCCTACCTAAGCCTTTTAACTACTTGGCATGGTCTGCAAAGGGTACTAAAGCACTCTGATCTGGAAGGCCACATAGTCTTTCTATTTCATGCTACACAAGACTGAATTTTGCCTTTATTAGTTTTTCTTTCAGTTTTGTTTTCTTCTTGAAGGAAATCACCGGATGTAAATGTATTGAGACGGAAATCAGCAACTTCAGAGGCTTGATCTGGGCAGGAATGGAAGGCTGTGTGTTAATGTCTAGGGTTTGTTTTCCTCTACAAGTACTTTCAGGAGTTCCTGGAAGCAGAGCAGACAGGCCAGTACATTAGCATAGGTCAGGGACTCGGGAAGATCTATTAAAGAGGTTGTCACATACATAAAGGTCAACAGAATAAGAGGGGCCACCAGCGCCGAGGCACACTAACTTCAGTGTCTTCAAGTCTCATCACCAGCTTTATTTTAGTCTGAGTTCAAGTGCTTCAACAGTGTGAGCAGGCACGGTGTGTGACAAGTACCAAGGGACATTTCAGCTGAGCAGCTCATTGTACCCTTTCTTCATGTTGCCAGGCAGGAGGGTTGCGGAGTTCAAACAATATCAGCCCATGCATATCAGCTCAAAATACTGTTCTCCCACCCTGCTGCCACACAGAGGTGCTGCTAAAGGGTGTTCCATTGGTAGACTGCCTTCAAAGGTTACTCTGGGGCCCATGAAGCTTATGGCTGATATGACATAGTGGGACATCAGGAGAAGTATGTGTAGATCAAATAGCAGATTTCATGGATCACACTTTCCCATGCTGTTCAGTATTTCTAACTCCTTCTGCAGCCACAGCCTCAGCCAGTTCTACAGTTTTCTGGGCCACTGCAAGACTTGATGTGCTGTTTTGAAGGTCTCTTTAGCTTCCTGGGCAGAGAGAGTCTGGTCTTTGCCATCTCCTTGGTTGGAGAGAGGCCCTTCATTTTGGCCCCTCTGCTTTTTTTTTGCTTTTCACCTTTGAGCAACCCCCTCCATGCTTGCACTACGTATTGGTGTGTTTCAGGGGTTTTCACAAAGTCAAAAATGTTCACTTTTGTTCCTTCCACTTTGCCAGGCACTGAGCAGTTATCAGTAGGAGCCGTGTGGATCTAGCAAACTTCAGATTTCCTACAGGGCAAAAAAGTAACAACCAGTTATTGTTTTATTCTTAAGACAGCAGAAGGAAACATATCTCACAAGTTTAAGATGACATTCTCTAAAGTCCCTTCCCAGTCTCTGGGGAGAGGGGGCTTTGCCCACCTTTCCTCTGATTTGGGATTAACACACACCAGAGGTGGGTAAAAGCTACAGTTGCCTGAGCTTACTCCTGGGGGACAGATTGGACTGTGGCATTCTGCACTGCCCAACAGCAAGCAAGAGGCCATAGCGTTAATTAACAGCAATTTCAAGAGACCAGCAAGATGGAGCTCGGGTTATAGCAGCGCTAATACAGGTGATCCTTACAAAAAAGCATCCTATATCCATAAAGCGGACAAACTATTAATATTGAGGGCAAACCAAGTACTATGTGGTAGGTAGTGCTGCTCTTTATTGGCAAAACAGAGCCTGACATTTTGCATGGCTGGAAGGCCACCACCAGCCATCAGGAAGTCAGGGAAAAGGCACCTTCTGTAATGTCATATTTTGATTTCTATTCCCTATGGATATACACAGTTCAAGTGCTATTAATGTTCTGCTGTCAATGTAGATCTAATATAAGTATCAGTTTCACTAACAGTCGTATGATTTGGTTTTTGACTTAAAAGTTGATTACTGCTGCTGTGTGTTGACACCGATGGGAAAACAAACACCCATTAAGATCAACATGACAATGAATTTGTGCTGATGAATGGAACTGTTTGCTTGACCAGCAGACAAGGAGCACTTGATAACTGAATCCCAGTGTTCCTCTCTAAAAAGAGCTCACCTTACAAATGAACTGGGAGGGGACAGGGAGACAAGTATGTAACAGCCAGGGGTTGTGGATCAGACCAGGACAGAAGTAGCAACTAGCAACAAACTGACTGCAGTGGGAGTTCCCATTTTAAGCATGGACTGGAGGGGAGCAATTCAGCTGGGAAGACAGAATAGAAGAGAGGGATCAGGGGGTAGATGTTAGCTACTGCATTCTCACCATATGGGATTGCTGTTTTGAGTACACAGTGGGAGACTAACTTGGAGAGATGCAGCAGAGCTCACAGTTTTAGCTCTCATACAAGATGGGAATGAATGAAAGGTCCAGGGAAAAGAAAATAGGTGCACAGTGCTGAATGGAAAAGTAAATTATAATAAGGTAAAAAAAAATGCTTACCTACCACCTCCATAGCGCCTGCAGATTTCTAATAATGGAAGACAGACTGACACCACAAATGGAGTTTGTGGGAGAAAAGCATTCTTCTTTCTTTGACAGTGTTTTGGTCAGGTTCCTGGCTGTCAAGAATCAGTGATGCAGTCCTCAGCATCCTCCTTGGCCCTCTTCCACATCAGTCACATCCAAGACAAAGCACAGATCAATATTGGCATCCTGTATAAAAATCTTGTCCAGGCTCATTAAGGCATGAACAGGTGGCTTAATAGATACTGCAGGTTTGATTTCTGTTCTTTACTATCTTACAAGACATCTCCATAATATTTATTTCAATACAGTCCCACATTATAAAATATTCAATCGTCTCCTCGAAAAAAAAAAAAACAAAACCACATTTCCATGTCCACACACTCATTCCTCTCTCTCCACTTTCCTGTGCACAGAGGGTGAGAAAGTCCAGGACTTTGGAACAACTTCAGTTGAAAGCATGAAAATGAGGCATGGCAGAAAACTAGGAGGAAACACCAGCTATGCTGACTTCTGGGTCACATAATTACAAGTGGACCAAACTAAGCTTTCAGGAGACTTTAATGTGGGAGACAGCACTACAGTACATCAAACCCATGGCAGCAAAAGGTATACAGTTACAGAGATCAGCCAATTGGGAAAAAAAAACAGGAGACAGTGTGGAAAGGCAGCTAATGTAGTCTGTGGCAGGCTCCGGCACACACATATTACTACAATGTACCTTCCTGCAAGATGAAAGAGAGAACTGGTTCTGACAGAAATAAGACCACCACACAGTTCTGTCACTGGGACACTAGAAAGGAACTGCACAAGGCGAATCAACGTTTTTACGTTGTGTGCAAGAGCCAGGCACCCCTGTCACTGAGCCCTTGCACTCAAAAGTTATGAGCTCTGACCTTCTTTTAAGATTGTGAAGAAAGCCCCAGGAACTAGTGCAACTGGCAGCAGAGATAACTACAGAGCACCAGCGCGGAGGGAAAACGTCAGCGGGACGTTGCAGCAGCTGTCAGCTCCAAACTCCGCGCTCGCTGAAGATGCTGCACCGGCCGCCGGCCGGCGATCCCCCCGGGTTGCCGCGATGGGGAAGGCGCCGGGCGGAGCAGCCCGCCAGTACCCTCCTGTCCCGGCCGGGCCACGGCACAACTTTACTGCGCTTCTCCCGGCCGCCTCCACAGGCACCGCGGGCTCTGCCGCCCGCCTGGGCGATGCCGGGGCAGGGGGAGCCCTCGGGGGAGCCTCTCGCTCCGGCGGAGCCAGGCGGGCCCCAGCCCCTCGCCCTCCTGAGGTGCGGCCAGCGGACAGGCTGGGGGTGGCAGCCCTCCGGGGCTCGGCGGCCGCCGGGGAGGAGGGTAGAGGGGGCCCGGCGGGGTGATGGCGCTCGCCGCCGCCCGCCCCCCCGCCGGGCCTACCTTGCTGGTGAGGTCGATTTCGGGCTCGCCGTTGAGCGCCTCGCCGTCCTCGCCGTCGAAGGCGGCACGGAGGGGGCAGGTGGCCGCTGCCACGCGAGGCCGTCCGCCCGGGGAGCCGGGCTCCGGGGCGAACATACAGGCCGGCACCGGGGAGCCCCCGGGAACCGGGGATCGGCTCCGCTCCGCCGCCGCCATCTTCCCTGCCCGGCCCTCCGCTCCCCCGCCCCGGCCCCGCCCCCGGCCCGCCAAGGCGGCGCCCACCAATCACCGGAGCTTGAGCGGCGCGATTTGCATGTTGCCATGGCGGCGGTGGGCGGGGTCGTGGCTATTCATGAGGCGAGGCCGCGCCCCCGCGAAGCGCGCGAAGCCAATGGGAGCAGCAGTGCCAGCTCGGCTTGTTTGCTACACATACAGACACACACAACACAACCCGCGCGACGTGTCGGGGGCCGCTGTCCAATGGGAGGGGTGAGCTTCGTGACAAACAACCCCGACAGCCAATTGAATACGGAGACTCGAGTGACAGGGCGGGACTAAGAGGCTGCCACAGGGCCCGCCCCAGTGGGTGGGCTTTCTCTCAGGCTAGCCAATGAGAAAGAGGCGATTTTTCACTGACAGTTGTGTGAGCCAACTGTCTCTCCAGCCCGCGGGACCGGCTGTCCTGGGCCGGCGTTCCGCCACAGCCCCTGGCGTGGGAAAAGGGCCCCCCCGCCCCTCTGCCCCGGGCTCCTGGCAGAAGGCCTCCATGCCATGCGAGCCCACGGTGTTCAGACCGTCTGTGGTGCCCGCCGGCAGGCAGGACGCCAGCGCCAAGGAGGAAACCTCTCTGGCTGAGGGGCTCTGTGGGCCGGCAGGTGACCCCTGCAGAGCGGCAGGGAAAGCCGTCCGTCCTGCTCCTCCGCCTGGTCGCACGTCCGCTCCTCCACCGCCGCAAGCTCCAGCCCGCGGCACAGAGCGAAACTGGGGGAGGACTCGCGTTCGTTTGTTCACCTGGCGGTGAAACCGCTCTCAGCTGTGTCCCGGCTCGTTTTGGCGTGACGTCAGAAGGGTGGGACCGCGCCTGCGCGCGGCGGTGGCCGCGTTCGGTGGGCGGGGGCGGGTTCCGCGCGCGTGTGCGTGCGCGAGAGCGGCGTGAGCGCGGTTCGGCGCGCGCGTGCGCCGGTGGGGGCGGCCCAAGGGGCCGAGCGGGCGGTGAGGAGGCGGTGGCGGCGGTACCGGCCCGGCCCGGCCCGGCGGGGCCCTCCCGAAGGGAAGGGCGGGCGCCTCGGCCCGGCCGCGAGCCCCGAGGGACTGGGGGGGTTCAGGCGGGGGCTTCTCAGCGCGGTGGGCTGCGGTGCTCGCTGGGCTGCGGTGCTCGCTGGGCTTCGGCAGCGGGAAGCGACCGCCGCCCGGGTGGTTGTTGTTGTTGTGGTGGTTGTGAGGGCGCAGGGTGGGGAGGGCCGAGGTGGGAAGGTGCGGGGCAGGCCGTGGGGCTGGTCCCGTCTGTGCTCCCCTCCCTCCCACGGGCTTTGTGCCGCCTCCTCCCGTTGCTAACGGAGACTTCCCTTTGTCGGAGCGCAGGGTGACCTGTGAGGAATCGCCTTCCCCGCAGCTTGGACTTGGGCTTCTCGTGGCCTAGCAAGAAGCGGTTTCTTTTCTCGAGCTGTTGGCATCTTCCTGCCAGGATTCATTTGTTCCCAAAGGAATGGAGGAATGCAGCTGATAAGTGCTTAACCACGCTGTGCCCCCATAGGCAGCACCAGGAGCTGGCTTTATCGTCACCACTTTGGCACTTTGGGGTGGGCTTCTCCTTCTTACCTGCTCTGGGTACCCTTTTACTGTCACTGTAGACCAAAGGAGATGGAAGAAAAGGAGCGATGTGATAAATTCCAGCTGGTACCGAGACGCTAAGGGGAATCGTGTATTTTGACTTTTTTTTTTTTCCTTTTTTTGTTTTCTGTGAAGGGGAGGGGAAGTATTACATTTTATGGGGTATGGGAGGAGGGAGGAAAAATATGCTGCAGATCTTCATGTGGTTTTTAAAACCAGCTGTCAGAGGGAATTACTGAATAAACTGAAGCACAAGAGGAGGGTTTGTGAGCTGGAAGCAGCGCTAGCCCGCCAAAGAAAGGGGCAGTGAGCTGCTGTTGTGACTGTGGAGGCAGAAACTTCAGCCTCCTTCATTTCTCACCAACTACTCCACATCCACCCATCGAGAAAATGAGTTGCGTGCCATGGAAAGGTGACAAGACCAAATCAGAATCGCCGGAGCCATCCCAGCCACCGCCACTGCATATTTACCATGAGAAGCAGCGCAGGGAGCTGTGCGCCCTCCATGCCCTCAACAATGTCTTCCAGGACAGCAATGCCTTCACCAGGGAAACCCTGCAGGAGATTTTCCAGAGGTAGGATACTCTCTGTATTGGTGGTAGCTACCCCTTGTCCTCTGTCGATTGGAGGAATTTTCAGGTCTTATTTGGGCAAATGTAAAGAAAAGGAGGGGTTCAGACTATGCCACTGCTTCAAGATGAATGTGTCTTCTTTTTTTACGCCCAGTCTTTTTTTTTTTTCTCTATGCAGAAATTCTTTCTCTTTTTACTTGTTTCTTAACCTACTCTGGCTGCCAGTTTTGGGTCCAAAGGCTTTATTGCAGATGCTGTCATGGGGTTGGACTGCTGTCTTCTTCCCTACCCACCGTAATGCCTCTTCTACCCATCTTTCATGTTTTTGCTCCTGACTTGTATGTGTTATCTTGATGATAATAACGCATTTGGGGATTCCCTTGGGAGAATGAAGGCACCAGGAATGACAAATAGGTCATCATAAAAACTCACTTAGTATCACAACACTTCTGAGATTTTTGAAAATTAGCAGCTTTGCAAAATGAGCGACTCCTTATTTGAGTGGTTCAGTGAAGGTCTTCAAATATTACGTCGGGTTTTTTTCCATGCAGCAAGACCCTGATTTAATTTCAGTAGCTGGACCCCTTTTTTCTGTGGCATTGGTAAATGTTTCCCAACCACTTCTGACAATTAAAGTGGTTAATGTAATAATAATTCCGATAATTCATTCCGATAATTAAAGTGGTTTTGAGTTTTAAAGGATGAATGTAAATTATTAACGTAGCCTGTGCAATAGCTCATGCTTTGCTCAGTGTTTATTTTATGCTGTTTCGATGCTTTGTGGAAATTGTCCTGTTCGTGCCTTTAAAAATTCTGGTGATCTTTCATTGGTGGAACTAAGTGATCATATAGGAAAAGAGGTGTCCTTCGATACTCAGCCTGCAGATATTGTAAGTCACGTAGCTTATGCTCAGCAGTTGACAGCATCTTGTGTTTGTGACAGGTAGGAAATACCACGTCATGGCAGTGGTTATGTAGTTATTGTGGGACAAGGCAGTTGGGATGCCCTGTGCTGATGAGCAGGGAGCTGTGCACCTCTGTCACTGCTCTCCTGAAAACTAGCAGATTTATGGAACTGGTGCTTGACTCATGCCTGTCTTTGGCAAAAGAAATGTGGTAATGGACAGTAGCAGATATCAGATTGAAATGCTATTTACAGTAGTGTTGTAGATAAAACTCCTGCTGGTCCATGGCAGGCTCAAGGCACTCTTTGTCCACTGTAAAGACACTGTGGTTTTGTTCTAGAGCAGCAATTGTCAGAATCTTAATCACAGCTGGATTGCTGTTGGCCTGAAGCAAACAAAGGCAGTTCATGTGGTAGAAGGAGTGTGATGATCTGGTTAGTTGGTTTTTGTTGGGCTTGGTGAGACAGAATTAGTGTACAGCATGAAACCTCTCAGAAAGAGATGGGATGTTAATCTTGCTGGACCTCTTGCCATAAAAGGGAGAGTTTGTTTTTGAGTCCAGCCTGGTGGTGTTCCATCCTAATATTCAGATGAAGATAAATTGATTCAGCCCTATGGTAGTATGGAGATATACATGGAAATTCCTCTTGGAAATGGATGAGCTGTAAGCTATGTGTCAGAATTGCCACTGCCTTTCCATTTCTGTTGGATTACTACTTGTCTGTAGTAGCTCTTTGATTTGCCTTTAAAAAGCGTGGATTTAGTTGCCTTTTATATATCGCTTGTCTTTTCTGTGTCTTATCATATTCTGTATGTTGATAAAGGACTGATGAATATTTTTAATAAGCTACAAAAATGTTGTGGTATGATTTTTAAACCCAGTGTTGACAAGGTAGTGAAATCACAAGTAAACTTAAGCTTTCTGTAGCTTTTACCACATCCCTTGGAGAATGATTGAACCACATCGCTTAATCATTAGCTTCCCTTTTGCTGCATCCTATTGTGAAAGGCCAGTCTTGATGATTATCATCTCAAGAGTATGCCAAAACTTGTTCCAGGCACCCCTCTGATTTTGTAGTCCTTCCCTTTTCTTTAATACCTTTTTGATGTTCCTCTGGCTTTTGTTGCAGGAATTAAGATTGCCTGTTCCAAGTGTTGTGAGGAGATACAAACAAAATTACTTCGTTGGAGTCTGTGTATTGAGACCTGATTAGGAAAGACAGCTGCATACAGGAATCTTGGAGCCCCTTGTGTTAAGACGATATGTTGATGAAAGTTTCTGACTGAGATTACCTGGATTTCTGTCCAGCTTTGTTAGTCTTTCTCAGCTCAGTGTCTAGATAAAAAAAAACACCAAACAAAAAAACCCCAAACAACCCCCTCCCCCGCCAAAAAAAAAACAAATAAAAAAACCAAACAACTTTGGGGAGGCAACTTAATTCCTTATCTAGTAGAATCCTTCAGCTGATGATTGTGGACCCCACTTAAGTGTGTGTGTGGATAGCCACATTGAGGCAATTCTTGGTGCAGGTTTGGTCACAGGTGCCACTTCTTTGAGACTGTCACCTGTGCTGGTCTCTTATTCTCATTTCTAGAGCTCTGCAAGTTACGTGAAGGAACAAAGATAAATGCGTTCTTTCAGCTCTCAAACTTGTATCTGGAGTACGGTGCAAGGAGAGGATGCTTCTGTAACCCAAAGGGCTTTCTTGATTGTAAGGCTTTCCTAGCTCGCTGGTGCTCATGAATTAGGATGAAGCAATGATTTTGAGGAATTAGTTGTAGCCAAGTAATCTTGCTTTATGGAGATGCTGGAAGAGCTGTGACAAGCTACAGTTGCATCTCTGTGACCAGTAAATACAGCAGAGCTTTGAGACTGGAAACCGTGAATCTCTGAAAATGTCACTGCCTTACTCGGGAATGCCCCATTGTGGATATTAACAGCTTTTCCTCTTGCCATGGTGTTGTGGACTCTTCTCCATTCTATAGTCAAGTTCTCCCCACCCTCCTGTGGGGAGAATGCTGTTCTGCTGCAGTCTGCTCCAGTGCAGGAAAACACAGCTGAAGCCAAAAGCTACCTGTCTCCAGACTTTGTTTGGTGTGAAACTCCCTACTCAAACCACTGCTTTCTTCTTCTTGTCAAATGCCTTATGCTGTCAGGGCAGGAATGCAGAAGGGCTGAGGGATTTTCACTGGATGAAATATGCCTGCAGAATGTGCACTGTGCTAAAGGCCAAGCAAAAGACGTGTAGAAACATTAGGAGTTTTGGGGGATGGAGTTGACAGGAGGGAGAGGCAGGTGAAATGTGGGTGTTTGGATCATATGAAATCTGAACCTTGCACAGCAGAACTAAGGAAGTCCTTACCAATCAAAAGAGCAACTCATTACAACAGAACTGATGTCAGGCTTGACTTTCTTTAGATTGGCATTGCATGACCTTGCTGTTCTCTGCTCCCAATTTCCCCTGTGCTTGGTTTTCCAGCTGTCATCTTCATCATAATACACCCCATCATCATTTTCCCTCCTTACAAAATTTCTTGGGGGGGGGGGGGAGAGCATAAAACAATAAAAGTGGATAACAGGTTTTTTTGCCACATATCTCCATGTTTTGTGTCTCACATCCATTATCTGAAGCTGTGGAAAGGCCGTCTTCTATTTTTGCTTGTAACCTCATAGCAGTCCACATCTTCCTCACAAGGGGAAGTGGAGGGACAGGCACTGATCTCTCCTTTTTGGTGACCAGTGACAGGACCCAAGTGAATGGCCTGAAGTTGTGTCAGGGGAGGTTTAGGTTGGATATTAGGAAAAGGTTCTTCACTCAGAGGGTGATTGGGCACTGGAACAGGCTCCCCAGGGAAGTGGTCACAGCAGCAAGGCTGACAGAGTTCAAGAAGCGTTTGGAAAATGCTCTCAAGCACATGGTGTGGTTCTTGGGGCAGTCCTGTGGGGGCCAGGAGTTGGACTCGATCCCTGTGGATCCCTTCCAACTCAGGGTATTCTATGATTAGATGAACACAATAGAGTGTGGTTCTGCAATTTCAGATGCTGTAATAATGGAAGTGATGTCTAAGCAAGCTTATAGGTCAAAGCTGAAGAGATTTGTTCACAACAGGATTATCTGTTTAGTTACTTACAACAACAGATATTTTTTACCATCTAGCAAAAGCAGTGCTTTAGAGAGCTCCCAGCTGCAAATGTCTTTACAGCTTTGTGTCTGAATACTTCTTTCATTTACCAGTGAGAGGGTGGGGAGAACAACCTTTTCTGCATCCAACTTCCCCTGCCTCTTTTTCTCATCCAGTCTTCAAGACTGGTGTTGACTGTTGAACTCTCAAAATTGTAATAGCCTTTGTCCTAAATGGCAAACTGGCATTCACTCCAACTGTGAATTGAGGAAAAATCATAATTGAAGCATCCTTCAAAAAGTACCAGTTCAAGGGAGTGTGGGGGGAAAGCTTCGTGGTCCCTTTTCGCATCAAAGGTAGGACCTTTGGAGGTTTTGTACACCAAAATTATTCTTAATGCATTACTTAGTCCCCTCAGCCACTTTGATGAATGAAAAGGGGGAATGGAATAGTTTGTATTTAAACACAAACCCCCCGAAAATGGCCTTCAGGTTGTACAGCAAGTAGCCCTTTGTGGCTGTAGAATACAGGTTCAGCAAGCGCCTGCTAGAGCAGTCCCCTGTTCTGTTTGCAGGCTGTCTCCCAACACCATGGTGACCCCCCACAAGAAGAGCATGCTGGGAAATGGGAACTATGATGTGAACGTGATCATGGCAGCCCTTCAGACCAAAGGCTACGAGGCGGTTTGGTGGGACAAGCGCAGGTACTGACAACTTGGGTAATTCTGGAGGTGGCTGCTGTTTGTAAATATGAGAAAGAGATTGAACTGAAAGCACCAGAACATAATCTTACTGCTGTCCTGTTTTCTGCACTCTTTCAGGGATGTTAACGCCATTGCCCTGTCTAACGTGATGGGCTTCATCATGAATCTGCCCTCCAGCCTTTGCTGGGGCCCCTTGAAGCTCCCCCTCAAGCGACAGCACTGGATCTGCGTCCGGGAGGTGGGAGGCACCTACTACAACCTCGACTCCAAGCTCAAGGTGCCCGAGTGGATTGGAGGTGAAAGTGAGCTCAGGTAGGATTTCCTCAAATCTTTCCCTCTTGGAGGTGATAAATGTGTCCTTAAACAGTTAGTGATTGAAACATGTATGGTTGACCTTCAATAGTAAATATTTGAAAGTAATAAAGTTTTTGTGCCTCCACTTGGATTTATGCCCCGTTTGGACAGAGCTAGGGAAATGCTTTCAGCAGTGGCAATCTCTGAGCTCAGGAAAGCCTGACTTGGCCTCTTAATGTGTCTGGCTCTGTCATTAGTGGTAAAGGCAGAGGCCAAGTCTGGTATTAGTGGGTGACCCCTGCAACAAGATGTGCTGTGCCCTGCTCCCTCCTCGAAAGTGACAGTCTCAGCATTCCTTGCCTCTTTAGTAACAGTCTGTATGTTCCCAATAAAAGGCTTTCCAGACTAGAAGTGCAGCCTTATTCCTTACAGCAATGAAAGCTGTTTGTTAGAAATCACTTTCCTATGTAAGCACTGACTTGGCTCCTCTTCCCTCTTTAATCTTAACATGAGATAGTTGCTGTAAATGCTTTATAAAGTCTCACCTGCTCTTGGTTGTTGTTTAGCTTCCATTCCATCATGTTGTGAATCCTACTAGCAGCCTTGCTGTCTTGACTAGACCTGTGATGAGATAGGGATTGCACATCAGCAGTATTTGCAGAGCTCACCATGCCATTGAAGTTTTGGTGAAGGGAATGTCAGCCTTCTGTGAATTTCTGGGATAAAGCAACACTGGAGTGTTTTTATGGAACTACTGTGCAGAGGTTCTGGTGGATTTTATCCTGTGTGTATTGTTCTTCAGCAGTAAATATGGGCTTTCTGTATTGGGAGTTTTGGAAATCTGGAACAAAAGGTATCAGAGAAAACATTGATTTGACTTTCAGATTTATTGGAAGTAATCCAAGTTTGGTATTAGAAAAAGCTGAGGGGCAGAAAGGGGCTAAAGAACCATGTCAAATGACCAGGTGCTATGACCTGTGATAAGGACATCTCAATGATGGGCTGGTTTTTTTTCTGCGAGTGTTCCCAGATTTGTTGGAATTATTTTAAATTACAGTGGGATTCTTGATCTTGGAAATCTGGAGAAATTGAACTTGGTTTTAATTCTATTTTTGCTACCTTGGAAAGTGACATCTATATAGACTTTTCTCTTCTGAGATTAAGATAATGTCTGTCTGATTCTGAGATAGTTTTCTGGGCAGAGGTGTGTTGAATGTATTGGGACAAGTTTAATATTTGTTTGGGGTTTTTTTCTGTTGTAAAATAACTAAAGACTTTGGGCGGGGTGTGTTTCTCCCATTTCTTGTCACATCTACATAGTTGCATTAGTTGTTTTAGAAGATGATAGAGTTCTACATTCAGTAGCACTTATTTCTATTTCTCTTTATGATAGGAAATTTTTGAAACACCAGCTGAGAGGAAAGAACTGTGAACTCCTACTGGTGGTGCCAGAGGAGGTGGAAGCACATCAGACCTGGAGAGCTGACGTGTGATCTGGACCGACTCTGTCCTCCAACTACAGCTCTTCCCCTTTACCAAACTCCTGATGTCCTAAAACCTGGATAATGGATGCCCCGACTCTTCCTGTCTGGAATTTCCTTTGTTAGGCTCTTCTCTTCCTTCCTTGGTGCAATAGGGCAATGGTGCAGGATGTTGGGGGTGGTGGGTGGGGAGAACTGAGGCCAGAGTGGAGGAAACTGGAAGCCAATCACTTTAGTTGCAAGGTGGATAAGCTGCGTGCCCTTTGGCCAGCGGGAAGGCATCGTGCTCTTTAAAACTGGGCTGGGGGCGAGGGTACCTGGAAACCTCCGGCCTCCCTTTCCCCACGTGGCTCAAGGTGTATGGTGGGACCCTGCCCTGTCCAGGGCTTGCCAGGGAGGAGCAGGGGCCAAGCATGCTGCCACCTCTTCACAAGTCTCTCCCTCCAAAACAAGTCACCATGAAGACATTTGCAATTCCTAAGGATCTCTCAGGACACTCAAAACACTAGGAATGGTACGGTGCTCAGCACGACCCTCTGCTTCTTAGGGCTGGTTTGTGCCAGAAATTAGGAAACAATAATAAGAACAGTGTCATCTTCCAAGAAATTCTTCGGGTAGCTAGAGGATTCTTCCCCAGTGTCTCCAGGGATTTATGTTATGTGGTGAGTGGTTCTTTGGCAGCGTGTGGCTGGCTAAGGTGACATGGAAACAGCAAGCACAGGCTGAGGAGTATCAAGTTTCTGGACTGGAGAGAGGCCATAGTCTGCTTGGGTTTCTTCGTGCTGTGGTGTGGGGGGGGATTATTTTGTTTTACTTTTTAACACCTATTTTGGTTTTCTGCACGGTCACCCAGTAGTTTAGAGGCTGCTTGGAGAGGGGAATAAAGCCGAAGAGGTTTTGAGAGAAATTTCATTCCCTTTTATTTCCTTCTTCAGAAGCCTAGCCCACAGTCAGGAATGTCATGTGAAACGTCCCAGAAACAGGTCAAGTTACAAAATAAGAATGAGCTGAGGAGGGAAGCCTTCATAACAGTCAGGTTTGCCCTTTCATAGTTAGTAGCCACTGGCGTGGGAGCTGCAGAGGGTCCACCAGAACTTTCAGGCATTAGAGACACCCTGACTTAGTAGTTGAACCAATCTCCCCTTTAGTGTTGGCCGACAAACATTCCATTAATGGATGAATTGCTTTTTCCTGCCTTCTGTGGGGAAGAGTGACTAGACATGGAGACTCTAAGCAGAATCCCTACTGGCTGTTCCCAGTCACCCAGATGAGCTGTAGCTCAGCCATGCCTTCCATGGCAGGAGGTGGTAATGCTGAATTTGGAACAGACTTCATTCTGTTTAGCACTTCCTGGTGAGCTGCTGTTTGCTTCTTCCCTCTTTACATGTCCGAGTTGAACAGCAGCCTCTGGTACCTGATGGAGCTTGAAGGATCCTGCTCCATCGTGCAGGAAAGTCTCATTACTGATGTTTGAGCTGGTGAAAGGAGGGCTTGTAATGATCTTTTCTCAGTTATTTTTCTCTTCAGAGCTCTGCAAATGCATGAGTGGGTGCTCGAAGTTGAAAGACCACCAAAATGGCACCTTCCCAACCGAGAGGCCATATGAGGATGGGATGATGGTGTTCACTGCCCCCTGGACATCTGGCAAGCACTGTTTTGCAGTCCTTTGAGCACAGCCTCCCACAGTAAAGGGCAAACGGCTCTTATGTTTTAAAAAGTCCTATTTCGTAACACATTCCAATGACCAATACCAGCTGGCAGAGTTTTTAAACACTTTCCAGGCAGGATGTGCAGCCTGCAGGCATTCTGCTCCTGACTTGAAGCCATTTCTTCAAGAGGGGTAAAAATATATCTCAACAGCGACATTTTCTATGCTGATTGAAGTTGCACTTTGGAGAAAAACTGTTTGCATGGAAACTGCAAGCCAATGGACAGTGCACAGTATGCAAAGATGTTTTAAAATACTTTGGGGCTACTTTCCTCTCCTTGTACGTCAGCTGCTTTCCCATGGGAGGGAAACAGTGTGATCCAGCTGCTCAGGTAAAGGGAAAGTGTACGATCACACCCCTGTGGGAGGCGAGGCTGCCGTGCCCAAGGGTGGGTGAGCCGGTCCAGTCCCACCGCTCAGGAGTGGGGAAGCCCCTGTTTGTTTTCTTGCTTGTTTGGTTTTGTTAGAGCCTTGTCTTGGGTTTGTTTACAGAGATGTATTTTGTTTAACCAAATATTAAAAATGGGGAAAAAAATTTTCCATATAAATGTCCTATCACTTCTGTATGTTCAACTGAATTGTTCTGTAACAAAGTATGTAAAGGATAAATAAATTTTTTTTCTTTGGTTATAAAACCACCACCCTTCTGTGAGTTTAGAACCTTGAATGTTGGTCACTAGTGCTGAGCACCTCCCTGAGAACTCCCTTAAGCCATGCAAGGCTTCCCCCCCACTCTGAGGGTGACAGAGCCATGTCAGTCCCTTCCCCGTTGCCAGGAAATGCATGAAATGGAGAGGTCCCTACCCACAAAGCTCCCAACAGCTCTGAAAGAACTGAGCCTCCCTCAAGGACATCTATTAAAATCACACTGCTCAGGTTGGATTTATTTAATATTCCATACAAAAAAATACGCAGCTGATATCTGAAGTTCTACTTTATGAGGCAGAGAATCTGCGTGGATGTGATCGTCTCAAACCTGGCCTGCTGCTCCCTCTGTTCTCACACACACACAGAGCTACAGTGAAAGTGTTTCTGCAGACACATCTTCCCAAAGAGTGTTTTCCATGGGGTATGGATTGCCACCTGCACCCCTCCTTCCTCTGCTGTGAAAGTCACTCCTCCTGCCACCAGTGTCCTTCAGCTCCAAGTCAGGCAGGAAAGAATTTGTCCTCTCTGACTGCTGCTTTTCAAAGCCTGACCTGTGCCCCAGGGTGGTTTTGGGGGGGGGGCAGCGGCAAGAAAGCTGGCAGAGGAGCTCCCCCAGTCCAAGTCTGTACCTGGTTATGGCATAGTGATTGAATAAAAGGAAATACTCATGATTTCTACAGGAGGGGGGATGCAGACAGGAACCGTCATCAGGTCCAGAGGAGGGGCTTCCCCCCCTCATTGTGAACAGGTCAATGTCCCAAAGGAGAACCAAAACCAAAACCAAACAAAAGGAAAAAATGCCCTGACCCAACAAATCAACAGTTCAATATATCATAATCGCGAGGTCTTCCCACTTGATATGAATCCAACTCAGCTTTCACAAATTACATTTTTCCAGACAGCGGAGGCAGGGCCCCTGGCATTCCCCCTGAGAGCCCTGTGTTGGGTCCAAGAAGGATCTGAAAGGAAAACAATTGGTTGAGTGGCTTCAAGGACACAGGAAGGATTCCCACCCTGTCCCCCCTCCTACAGGTACTGGCAGTGCCACAGCCGAGGTCAATGTCTGACCACAGCCCCTGTTTCAGCTATTCCAGCCCCTCAAGGCCTATCTCAGCTGGAGAAAGCCAGGTTGTGCTTGCCAGAGAATGCCACCAGCCTGACGCTGGGAATCGGCAGGACTGTCCCACTGGAACATCCAGCTGGAGAATCTGGTGTGATGAGTGATGCCGCAGTGTGTAACAGTGCACTCCTCTCCCCCAGCAGCTGGTCACAGGGGGAGGCACTGGCACCCCCAACCTACTTTGCAGGGCTAGGAGAGAGGGCTGGGCCGTTCCTGCCTCACCTGTCGCTGCTGCAGCTGCTGCTGTTGTTCCATCTGCAGTTTTTCCGTTTCAAAGACGACAGGAAGAACCAGAATCATGAAGGAGGTG
Organism: Neopelma chrysocephalum; assembly: GCF_003984885.1. NCBI lineage: Eukaryota > Metazoa > Chordata > Aves > Passeriformes > Pipridae > Neopelma > Neopelma chrysocephalum. The sequence goes on from NW_020897714.1 coordinate 18,415,178, forward strand.
GTCCCAATCCACAGAGCTGCCCTAGAGAATCTAGCAAGGAGAAAGAACATTAGGATTTAGAATCAGTTCTTTAGCCACTTCTTACCCACTTCCCACGCTTCCCTTCTGTGCCTCGGGCAAAAGCCTTCCTCCAAATCCACCCCCGAGCTCCGGGTGGCACCTTACCCCCGCCCTCCTCGCGCCACCCAGAAACAAAGAGCGCGGCCCCGCCGCTGCCCGCCGGCCCCGCACTGCGCTACCCGCGGCCAAAGCCGCCCCGCGCCCCGCTGCGCCAGCCGGGCCCGCTTCGAGGGGCTCCCGCCGCCCCCTCACCTGTACATCTTCTGCGCTACCGTCAGCGACAGGTCGAACGTGGCCCCGGCCGCCGATCGCACGCTCTCGGGGAACATCTCCGTGAGCCCCCACAGCCGCTCCGCCAGCGTCTCGTCCAGCTGCGGGCGGCACCAGCGCGTCAGGCCCTGCCGCCCGGCCCCGCGGGGTCACCGCGCCCGCTCGGCCCGCCCGGCCCGCCGCGCCGCCGCCCGCCCTGATACCTCCTCGTCGTCCTCCTCTTCTTCCTCCAGCTCGTCTTCCAGCTCCTCGGCCTTGCCCGCGCCGCCCTTGGGCAGCAGCTCCTCCGGGGACAGGGACGCCGCGGCCGCCATCGCCACCAGACAGGACGGAGGGGAGCGGCGGGCGGAGCGCCGCCGGAAGCGAGGCAGCCCTCCCGCCGCCCGGTCCGGGCGAGGCAGCGGCCCCTGGCGGCGCGGAGGAACGATGGCCGCCCCCCCGCCCGGCCGCCCCAGCGCAGCGCGACCCGACACAAACACCCACAGAACCGTGTTTTAAAGGCGAGGTTTTATGTAGATTATGCAAAACCCTCGAGAACGAGCAACTCCAGCATCCCGCTCGCCCAAGGCAGGCGGTGAGGCTTGTACGAGCCTTCGCGGGCTCCCCGTGGGGGGACAGGCTGGAGGGGGCAGGGGTTTCCCTGCCTTCCTAAGGCATGGAGGAGCCCGCACGGAGAGGGATCTTCTCCACCGTCCTTGTCCGGCTGCCTTGGAGAGAAGGGTATCTATGCTGGGCTGCTGCAAGGTAAAGTGCTCTGAGAAAAAACGTGTTAATTTTAACAGTGCTGCGGTGCCAAACCAACCATCAGCAGCATCACGGCACTGCACAACGCTGGAGGCATCTCGTCACTCTTGGTCCCATGAAACAAAGTACCTACACGCAGTACCAACGAGGCTGGGAGGCCCAAGCCGGCCCTGGCATCCTGTGCACCAAGACCCAGAGCCAGCCCCATTCTCCAGCCACCTCTTCTTCACTTCCTCCTCCGGCTGTGCTGCTTCAGCTCCTCCAGCTCCTTCTCCATCAGGTGGGACTCAGCGGTGGTCTCGGAGAGCTGCAATGCACAGCAAATGATGACAAGAGTGAGTTAAAAGCTTGTGAGGCTTCTCTGACTTCATAGCACAGTTGAGATTTACCACTGCAAGCCAGGACCTGCAGAAGGGAATTTGTTCCTATTGAGCAAGGGGGAAGCTGCCATGTCACACTTCACTGAGATCACCCGGAAAACCTGGAGAGCAGCTAGGGTTTCTGCTCAGTGCTCCAGCCACAAAAGCCACTTGCCAGTTTCAAAACATGTGAAGAGTAAGGAAGGAAAATAAAGGAATGAGTATTTGTCCAGACTGACATAAAGGCTAAATCACTTAATAGACGGAGAATACACGTGTGTTCTATTTCACTGAAAGTCTCTCCAGATTTTAAGCACAAAAGTTGTGATCTTAGGATAAGGCTGAATTTTGGTTTATTTAGGGCTTGGGAATTCTTTCATCCACAGGTTTAAACACAGAACAGATGTCATGCCCCTCGTGACAGCAGATGGAAGCTTTAATCCTCTGTGACCAGAGGGTGGCTATAACTCAGTTTCACAGTTAGGGCAGAGGCCAGAGTGGCAAGAAAAATGCCATTCTCTGTGCAGAAGGGGAAAGAGGAGACATGGCGCTTGCAGGCACTCTCCTCTCCTCAGCCACAGCATTCACAACAAGCTCTGGTGCAGGGGGAACCTTTCCCTCTCCTCACAGAGCAGATCAGGCTCTACTCCCACAGTCACTTCACTGTTACATGAACGTTGCACAGCAGGGTAAGGCAGAAAGCAAGGTGCAGTGGGAGCAGCCTCCTTCAGCACTCCCAGCACCCTTCACTTGGGCCTTTCACCGGGGCATCTCCACTGCTATGGGCAGGCAGGAATAGGGTGAAGACTCACCATGTCCAGCAGAATATCCACTTTCAGCCGAAGGAGGTTGTTTTCTTCCTCTAGCTGCTGGTTTCGTTTGCGCAAGCGCTGCAATTCCCTGCGATCCCCCGTGAAGGTTCCTGATTCTGGGAGGAAAGAAAGAGGTCAAAATATAGATTGTCAGCCAACCGTGGCTACTTCAGACCAAAACAAGCTGAGCTGCACTCTACCTGACACCCACTGGCCATTTTCAAACTTCAGGCTCTGGCCAGCAAGGTTCATGGAGGGGGTGCCATACTCCAGGCCCAGCTCAACCTCACGGGTGGATCTATCCAGCTGCAGGGAGAAGATCACACTCAGCATTCCACAGAATTCCAAGCCACCCCCTGCTCTCCCATTTCATTAAAATGGAAAATGCTGGTCCAAATGGCCCTGGATCCTGGAATCCTGCTTTGGTCATGTACTGCTGCAGTAGACAACTGGCTTCTCTCACTACCATCCCTGCACTTTCTCCCACCCAAACACACACTCATCTCCCTGGGCTGGAAGACCACTGGTGAGGAGTTTTCAGTGAAATGGTTCTGGACTGCATGTGGGGTAACAATGATCTTTTCCTGAGCTATTCCATTTCTAGTTTTATATATAGTCACCAGTGATCAGAAACAGGGCCGCACCGCAGGAAGAGAGCAGCACAGCTGGAATCCTGAGTTTGAAGGACCCCACGGGGATCGAGTCCAACTCCTGGCCCTGCACAGGACAGCTCCAAGAATCACACCACGTCTGAGAGTGTTGTCCAAATGCTTCTTGAATTCTGTCAAGCTTGGTGCCGTGACCACTTCTCTGGGGAGCCTGTCCGAGTGCCTGACTACCCTCTGGGTGAAGAACCTTTTCCTCTCCCAGAAGAAGCTGGGAGCTCTTGTAAGGGTTACAGTACTCACAGCAGGAGCCACCCACCCCGGTTACCAAGCAAGCACTCCTGCAGCAAACCATGGGCACTGGGACTTACAAAGTGCAGGTTGGAGAGAGAGACCCATTTCCTGGGGGGCGTCTTCTTCGGGCTGAAGGAGTTCCCAAACAGGGGCATCACGTGCTGCTGGCCGGGCTTACAGGAGGCTCCCTGAAAGAGCAGGAGGGATAGGGCTGGTCTGAGGCTGTGGGACAGGAGCAGTGATGTGACAAGGCAGCTACGTTGCCACGGCTGAGGTTTGCTTCAGCCGCCCATTTTCCAGCACTGACACTGCCCGGTTTCCACCCAACACCAGCCCTCACACCCCTTCTCCCCAGGCAGTGTCCCCCTGGCTCTCAGAGAGGCCGAGATGGCGGTTTGGGGGGTACCTGGCTGCCACCCGCCACCGCTGCCCGGCAGCACCGGCCCTCCACGGGCACCTCCCTCGCACCTCTGTTGCCACGTGAACAAGCTGGGATGGGGGACAGAGGGTGCAAAGCGTAACAGCCCCTCCAGCCCTCACCTGTGCCCCCTCCCAACCTGTGCCCTCTCCTCACCTGTGTCTCCTCCCTACCCGCGCCCCTTGCCCTCGGCCGGTACCCCCCGCGCCGCGCGGTATCCCCCGGCACCGGCTGGGCACGGGCCGTACCACCCTACGGGCACGCCGAGGAGCTGCGAGGGGAGCACCGCAGGGCGTTATTCCCCGCACGGGCCGCCATCGGGATGCTCCTTTGTTCTGTTTTCCCTCCCGGCATCTCACTGGCGAAAGCAGCGGGCTCGGCGAGAGAAGAACCGATGAGGAACACCCCCGCCCTGCAGTGGTAGGGTCAGCCCCGCGCTGCGGGGGCGGTTGGGCCGGGCTGTTCCATCGGGCTTCGCCTCAGTGACGGGGGGGGCCCCACCTCTCCGTTGGGCCGCGCTGGCTCCCGGCGCTCCCCGTCCGTCCCCGGTGGGATCCGCCGCGTGTCCCGGGAGCGGTTTGCGGCCGCCGCGTTGCCGTGGCGACGGGATCCGCCGGTCCGCTCCGCCTCCCGTGGTGGGGGAAGACGGGGGCGGAGTGGCTGGGGCAGTGGAGATGGGGCTCCTCTCGCGTCAAAGTTGTGATGCGCAATCCGCGCTTTCCCTACACCCTCCCGAAAATGCTTGTGTCGGTTGGAAGACTTTCTAAAATTGTTTTGGGTGGGTTTTTTGTTTGTTTGTTTGTTTTTCAGATAAATACCTATAAGCCATTAGGCAGAGAACCCCTCCTTGCTTGGGAACATGGGAGAAAAAGTGGAAGAGGTCTGGAGTCCTGGACTGCGTGTGTTCGGGGGATGATGGGTGAGGAGCTGAAGAGGGAAGGATCCCACAGAACCACAGAATCAATTAGGTTGGAAAAGACCTCTGAGATCATCGAGTCCAACTCGTGACCGAACTCCACCGTGTCAACTAGACCATGGCACCAAATGCCATGTCCTGTCTTTCCTTACAAACCTCCAGGCACTGTGACTTCCCAGGAGCAGCTCCTCACATGCCTTTCTCCGAAGCAGTCCCAGCGTCCTGATTTCCTGCACACATTGCAAAGTCCTCCCTTTCAGCACATGATGGAATACATTTAGTTTTATTGTGTTACTTGCTGGCTTGTATTCCATGGGAGGTGGCTGTGGCAGTTAGTTTGGATAATATTTTAAATGAACAGCAGGGGTATGTAGCAGATATCACCGGTACTTTTTATATTGCAGGGGAAAAATGCCATTCCTAAATTATAAAATAATTCTCCAATATGTTAGAATTTAGTTATCTGAATTTACTTGCTTCATTGTTAGAAAAGCTTCTGTTGAGGACTTCCTGGGGCTTTCTTGAAAATTTTAGATGAATGAGATACTAAGATGCTGACTTTGGTTAAAAGGGAACAATAAAGAAAAGAAGAAAAAAAAAGAGGGGGCAGGCAGATAAAAGAAGAAGAAAAGAAGAAAATCACCAACCTTTTACTTTGGTTTGTACATGTATTAATACTCCAGGGGAAAAAAAAATCCAACAGTCTTTCATTCTCAGAGTGCTTAATTGGCACCCTGCCTCAAGTGAACCAGAAAATGACTCGCTTGGAATGAAAATTGAGAAGATACCACAATTAAACCCAGTGTCTGGAGACAAGAAAAATCTCTGGTGCTGCACTATCTTCTGGTAGTCCAGTTAAGCAATGTCTGTTTCTTGCAGGATACGTGCTATAAAAACAGTGGCCTTCTGACCTGGTGTACCAGAGTCTGTGCACTGGAAATTAGTGATTTTTGCAATAACAGAAGCAATTATATTGTGTGTGGGGAAACCAACACCCTTAAAAGCAGAATAAAAACTTGCCATCCTGAGCAAAGTCTTTGTGAAGTAGTCATGGCTTCTATCAGCATTTAATACCCATTGGATAAGAAATATGAAGGTCCAGATAAATGAGGGCAAGAACCTTGGAAGAAAAGCTGAGGGAATGTAGAATTAGAATTTTGAACTGAAAAAAAAAATGCAGCTATCCTGGGTGCTTATAAGAGCCAAAGACCACATAGGATAGTGAGGGGCTGAGATCTTAACACTCACTTTCTTTTTTTTCATTCGTTATATGCACTATAACGAATACTCAGTTATACTCAGATACTCAGACCTGAAGAGCTCCAGGTGAGAGATGCATCTCCCTGAGTTGCTCAAAAACAAAGGCACATATGTTTCCTTTGTAAACACTTAAGGAGTTTCTTATTGCGGGGGTGGGAGGGGGACCAACGACAGATGTCAAGAAGCTCTGGTCAGGACATGCCCTGCCAATAACACAGGGGGAGTAATGTTCACCTTCCTAGAAGAAATCTCTGTGTTTCAGCCCACTTGTTGCCTGAGTTCTCCTTGCACTGAGCAGGATGAGTATTGAAGTAATACATTATAGTTACTGTAAAACTAAACTGTCTCATGTATCCAGGGTCTCACCGTGATTCCCTGACAGCCTCTTTCTGTGGAACAGAGACTCTCAAAAGGCCAGGCTGCCACCTGGCCCAACCCTACCACTTTGGCATGTGGGGTGAATGCTTCCTTCTGTGTGTGCCTGATGGCTGTGTGTGTGGTGGGTAATACCTGTGTGAATAGTCTCACGGTTGGTAGGGCTTGTGAACGAGAGTTCAGAAAGCTTCTCCTGGAGACTGAGAGAAAGAGGTTCAGCGTCTGATTTCCTCTCTGATTTGCTTAAGGAATCTTTCTTCTTTGGCATGGCATTACTAAGTTTCATTTCTTGCCAGACTCCATTTCCTTGAAAAATGCTGTGGAATTTCCTTGCTGCACCAACCTCCTGGGCTATTCTGGAAGCAGCTTTTCATAGTTGTTTCTCTGCTCACATCAGGTAGATACCGAGACGAGAGCTGACCATTGCTGTTTCGAGCATTGCCTCTCGATGTATTGCATTGTTCTCCTGCCGGGGGTAGTTTGACATATGATTTTGAACAACGTTGAAAGCATCATGGCATAGCACAGTGCATCCTTTTGTGCCTGTTGCTTTGTGGGGAAGTGAATGCCTAGCACACACTCTGCCGGGACAATAACTAGAGATCACTTAGGTCCTGCAAAAGCTCATTAAATGGCGAAGAAACTGCATATCACAGTCATTGTGCAAGGAAGCTGTGTATGTTCTCATGAAGACATCTTTGGGAACACTGGTGGAAGGTTGGGAGATTGACAGGATGAAGATAGGGCTGCAGCACATGGCAATGTGGAAATTTTGGAATAGACCCAAGCTGTTCTTGGTAGCCTAATTTGGAGCATCTTCTTTGGCTTTTTTGGTTCACAAGCGATAGAGAATCTACAGCTTAGGTGGTCTCAGAGCTGCTTTTAACTCCATAGTGTTTCTCTTGCCTTTTTTCATATACACTGTGGGATTATTATTGTTCTCTGTTATATCAGTAATTTTAGGGAACCCCCACTGACTGGCGAGTTCAGTAGGCTTACTCTAAGCTTACTCTGATGTAAAAAAGAGTATTTATTGTAATTATTGCTGCTTGAAACTTGCTACATTGCCTGGTGGGCTAAATGAGACTGATTTTGAAACCTATAAAACCTATTTTGGCATATTGAAATTAATTCCCTGCCCAACTAAATTTTTTTTCAGTAGTGAGGTAATTCCTGTTGCCTCAGTGCTCTGCAGTTAATGATGTCCTTTCTTTTAGTATCCTAGATGTTAAATACAACACCTATATTTTACTGACAAAGCGGACACATCTTTTTCTCTCTGTGTTTCTTCTTTTCATTATAGCCAATTCAAGAGATAAAAGAACAGCCGTTTCACTGCTTTGCAAAGAATTGTGCTTTCCTCCTGCTTGACTGCCGCCGATTCCACCACCAGGAGGCCCTCATTCCAGTGCTTACGGCTAGGCAAAGAAAGCACAAGGACAGCAAAAAGAGGTAGAGAAACCTATCCCCACAGGAGTAATCTGAAATTAATACTTATCCTATAAACATAGATATTCAGAGTACTGTGCAGGCATCTATTATTAGAATCTATTATTATTGCAGGAATCCTAATATCCAACTATTAGTTGTACTGTAACTTCTGGGAATAATGGAGTGTCACAGATGGTATCCCTGCATTGAATCCCTCAGCGACAGCCAGGAAAGTTTACGCCTTTGTCTTCTGGATAGTAAAGTTCTTAGTGACCTAAGTAAAATAATAAAATGGAGTAAAGCACAGGTTTGACTTTTAGTCACTCCCGTCTGCCCTCTATCACCCAACGAATATGCCTTCCCCTTCTTTGCCTCTGCCTTCTCTCTTTTAGTTACTTATTCCTGGGTTCTTCATTTTCTTTCACTTTTCACAGCTGGCTTTTATTGTCTCCTAAAAGTTCTAAATATCTGCACTAACAGTCTGTCTGATTGTTCTGTTTTGCTAACATGACCTTTAAAGAAAGGGGGAAGGAGAAATGTTTTCAACCTTTCTTTTTTACCAAATCATGTACTTCTTTCCTTAATTATTGGCTCTTCAAAGCTGCAGTCATTGCTTTGGCTGAAATGTAGGTTTTGTTATTCAAAAGAACAGTGTGTCTGTGATCTCTTAACTAAAAAATATTTAGAGTTGCCTTTTTTTTTCCTTAAACCTTATTTTTTTCTCTTCATTGCTGAGTCAAGCCTTGTATATCTGCTTCTTTGCTGGTTTCCCAAGATCACGTTTCAGTGCTGATGAGTCCAAGACACAGCTTTGTAATGCAATTTCAGAGTGGATGATAGGTAAGAATAGTTTTGCTCCTTGCAGGAAATGCGGCTCCTGCAAGCTGTAGCCTGCAAACTGAGTTACCCCTTCTCTTTCAAACCCAGTTTCTGCCCTCCTTCCCTGAATTCACACATATGCATTTCACATGTTTACATTTGTTTACTTGGACCTTTTCTTATATGTACTAACGTGTAAAACACATATCCTCTGCTCTAAGAAGCAGAAAAAGCATAAATGAAGCCATGATGATGTATGCAAAGTTCCCAGGCCTCTAAGGTTTCCCAATCACCACTCACCATTCTGGCCACCCTATTCACTTAAAAGAGTTTACACAAATACACAGGCAGTTGAGCCACTCATGCACTCTGGAAAGAATCCATCACTTCCTGACAGAGTTTGCCATGAGGCTGTCCTTGGTGACTGGGAGACTGAAGGCTCAGAGAATATGTGCTGCTCACAGAGCAGTGAAAACTCGTGTTAAGCTCTATTTCACTCTGTTCCTACTACCTGGCTACTCTTTGCTTGCTTCCACATCTGTATTTTCCTTCTTCTTTTTGTCTCTTACTTTCACAGTCATCTGTTTCCATGGATCACTTAACATGTCCTTTTTAGGAAATGATGAAATATTAAACCTCCAGTCTGTAAGTTCCTGATGAGCGGATGCAGGGAAAGGGAATACCAGGGAAAGGGTCTCAAAGATCTCTGCATATGCGTTGGTGTTTTGTGCTCTATTGTAACCCTTCACAGCTGGCAGATGCTGGAGACAAGATGTTCAGCCTTCAGGCTTCACTGCTGTGTTGTTTATAAGGGAGAGCAAACAGGGCCTGTATTCTAAATCCCCTTCTAAGCTGATTTTATATCAGGCCGTAGGTGAACATCAGCTGTGCTTTGTCCATACAAACAAGTGAGATACTGTGAAGCTCAATGTGTATAGCATGCTATGGAGATCGGAGAGAAGTGCTAACTATTCTTTCTTCTTCCATGTTCTTTAACTGTTCCTTCTATGCCTTCACTTAGGCATGCTATGAACTCCAAGAACTGGAGACTATTCTCAGCTGGAATCAGAAAAATTCAAGCTGAACAATCTGCTGTCACCAAAGTTATAGGAACGCTGATGTAAGCATTCTCCCTAGACCCTGCTATTCAAAATAAGGATTTCATACCCAACCCAGGTGGTCATTTTTCTCCCCAGGATGCCTTGATCTATAGGTCTTAGTCTGCACTAATTGCTTGTGTCAGAAAGGTATGCCTGTGGATAGCCTCTTACCAAAGGCAAAAGTTGGAAGTAATGTGGTCTTTAGATGATATGGTGTCTGCCGCAACATGACAATGGACTGTTTGGCCCAGTCCTTTCCAGTTCTGGGTATCTGCTGTCAGCTCTTGTGGTTGCTTTTCAGGCTTTTGAGGAATGCAGAATACTGGTCACCCATGGTCTGCACTACCCAAGGGACAGCAATTTAAAACCCATTCCTATGAGGCCTGAGAAGGCCAGGTATAGTAGTATTTACAGCAGTAAATGGGAGATCCGGTTGGTTTTTGTTTCCTGTCTTAATTCTGGGTTGTTTCCTGGCGTAGCAAGGGATGCAAATATGAGACATACTAGGATCAGGTAGAAGGCGGTCTTGATAGCTCAACAGTTGCCATGTAAGTAGCTGTACCTTGTCAGTGTGTTCAGCAGCAGTAAAGCACGATCTTCATTTGTTCACGAGGGAAAGCAAACCCTGAAAATATAAATTTTGAATTTGCATTGAATGCCCAAGCATAATGAGCCTTAATGGAGGGTGCTCTCTCTGCACAAACTTAAAATAAAACATAAACTAAGTCTTGGATTCTAAACTTAGGAACTGTGTTTTTCACTCTGCCTCCCTTCCCCAGATTCTTTCAAGATGGCAAGCAGTCCAGAGAAGACTGGTAAGCACTCTGTACAAGAATGCAGGATAAAAATATATTCACAAATATGTGCAGCCAGCAAGTGGATGTGTCACAGAAGCTAAGGCTTTCATTAGAAGGACTCATTACTCTTAAGGAAACTTTCCAGTCTGACCATTCAGGACCTACTCTGTCAGTCACACTCGGACCAAAGCCCGTTTGCAGCAGGCAGCTCCACGGAGTCAACGGGTGCCTCGCCTGACTCCCTACACATCCCACACTCACACAGTCAGACCAGGTTTCCTTACTGGCTCAAGCCGGGGTTTCCCATAGCAGAGGCTCAGACATCTGGATCCTTAAAATAATTTAATCTTTATGCAATAACAGAATGACAGCTTGAGCGTGGTGCCTCCGAGGAGGGACCCCGAACAAAGGAAGCCCTGGGTTTTTATCCCCTCACAGTCTTCATAAGAAAGTCCTCAGCAAGTGTTTAATCATCTTAATTTCAAACACATGCCCCACAAGCACCTTTTGCACTTCATTTGCTCTTCAGGGATTTTTGCTCATTGAAGGTCATCAGTTCCCCAGCCAACACACGCTGCCTATATTGTACTCTCCAGCCAAGATCCAAGATACAGCAGACATTTCCTTTCAAAAGGAAGTAAAAGAACAATGTGGTATAGGGAAATTTATACTTAACTTCGACTGTGCACCAAATGCTTAAATATTGTAAAGAATCTCATCTTTTTAATGGGAGGGAAGGCATGTCATATTTAGAAAGTGGCTCCCAGCTCACACATCTGTGTAGTTTGATTCATTTTGGAAATAAAAGCAGATGAAAATCTGAGTCTCTGAAGATTTAAATCTTGTCAGCCCGAAAGAAAGTGAAATTGTTTTCATGGGTCAGCAGACAGGCTGTTCTCACAATTCATTCATTCATTTACTGCTGAAGTAATGTGCTACGTCAGTTCCAAGATTAAACAACTGGTAGTGATAACTTGTTGTCAGGGATCGTGTCAGGATGTCAAGCCTTGTGTAGAACACAGGAAAGCTAGTAATGGAAATTGAGACAGGTGAGCCAGTGTGCAATGGACTGCAAGTAGGGATAATCAAGTCAGTAAAAAATGGGGATTGCAGCATCCAAAACAAATATCCAAATTTGATATTTAGTCCCCTAGATAAGTAGTGACACTCTCCAAAATGCTCCATAATAAGCATTTATCTTGCAGTCAATTGGAACTGCAAGTGCCTGACACTTAAGCTTTTGCTCTTTAATTATGAGAGTCTAATTTAATTTCTGGTTTGATTTCTTGGGACCTGAATGACCTAGATGATGGACTATAATGCCACAGCATTACCACTATACTTGGATAGAGAATAGCAAATTACTTTGAAATGTCTAATAGAAATTCACTGGATCTTTAGACATGGTTTTTGTTAGTGGTTTAGGAGAAAGGAAATAATGCCTGTTTGTCACACAAAGAAAGGAAAGGTTCTAAGCACAGAGAGCAAAGAAAGTAAGGGAGAAAATAAAAAAACAAGAGACAGACAGTTGGGCAAAGTGGCATGGAAAAATTAAGAACAGTGGAAGAAGTGGTAGTGGATAAAGGTACACAGAGGCTGCATTGAATCAGAGGCTGGAAATGCTGAACTGGATACAGAAGCCAGTGAGATATTCAAAGCCAGTGCTGATAGAGTCAGTAATTTATTTCTCTACAAATGCTTTGGAAAGAAACTGAATTATATTGCTCTTAAATTGAAGTTAAGAACAATGCCAATATTGTTCAGCACTTTGTGGTTTTCTGGTATTGTACATAGAAGTGAGGAGGGGAGGTGGGATGGGGAGAAAAAACAGGTGATCACTCACAAGCCTGTCTGTTAAAATCTAGAGCCTTTGAAAACAAGCTGTCAGGAAATTAGTTATTCTCCCTAAAGTCTGAAATTAGGTATAGCAAATATTTTCTTCTATAATTACTCACGCTGCAGATGACTTCTCTTGACATAACACACAATTTACTCAGTTTGCAATTTGCTGATTTCTACATATTTTTGTAATGGAAGTTTGTGATGTCACGTCTGTCAACAAGTGGAAGCAACATCTTCTGCTTCTCTTGACCAAGCTAAATTGAGTTTGGTTTATTTTTTATTTTAATAGACATTATTAGAGCAATGCTGCTGGGATCCAGGTCACTTTTTATTCTTTGGAATTCCTGTCTGTGCTTATATTTAAGTATGATCGCAGTGATACTGCCATGCTGCCAGTCACATTGCTCCTGCCACAGTTAGGGGTTTTGCCATTATAGTATTAGAAAACTCCCCCTTACCAGTGCTGCTTTGTCACTGTGGAGTGGCAAGGGGAAAACATATTTCACTGAGGAATTATGGGAAGGGATATTTGGGAGAGATTAGTTTGCTTATAAAACTGGCTTAGAAAAATACAGTAACCATGTGATGTTAGAACCGTTTTTTACCCAGTTCCACAGACTGAAACACACAACTGTGTTGTGCTTCGTTAATTTTGTTAAAGCAGTTTATAGAGTCAATAAATCTTGAGGGAAAAAATGTTCCAAAATTGTTTCTGTTGGAGACAGCTGACTTGGCTGTGAGTTTTATGAAATAGTTCCATCAGTTACTCTTTACCAGGTAAGGGCATTACCCTAGTGTCACTGCTATTTTGGAAGTCTACAGTTGCCTTCTATGACCCTGAAATTTCTCCTGCCGTTTCAGCAGGAGAGGATGTTTTTACTTCTTTTCCCATGACTGCAATGTGGTTCTGCTAGCACTACTGGCTGCTATATTTTGCCCTAGAAACAGCTATATTTCACTTGGGGGTGGGCTACACTTTTTAAAAGGAATACATGAGAATTAAGGAATTAATCCTACTATTGTGGTAAATTTCTGAATTTTTTTCTGCCTTTCATTTTTCTTGAAGAAACTGAGACACGGAGAAGCTTCTAGCAAGTACCAACCTCATCAAACAAGCAAAGTCTTCCAAGTCCAAACAGGTAAAATACAAACCAGTGACTTTTCCACGTACAGAATGGAGAAAAAAAGGTAAAATACTATTTCTTTTACTAAGAATTTGCAGGCTTGTTGTTGTGAAGACCTTTGCTATGCTATAATATGTGCTCACCATATGAGTGTGTGTACATAGATGTGTATGTGTTTGTCAATCCCAGACCCATCACAGCTGGGACCCATCACAGCTGCTTATGTGCACATGTTCTTTTGTGTGCCTAGTTAGTGCAAATAACTTCCTTAGGTATTCTTTGGATTCACTGACATGTACTAGGCAAAAGGAATATGGAGTGCTGATATTTAATATTTCAGACCTCCACACCCAAGATGCAAAGCTTGAAATGGATAAGAAGAAAAGCATTTGGAAGCAGTCTCAACATATGCTTGAAACGAGAAGACAGAAATAGCACCTCATTCTAGAGAGGTGATGCAGTGTTTGGAGGAGGAGATGATGTCATAGGTGGAGTTAATTTTTCTCTCTCCAGCGGACATAGCTGATCTTGTTGGCACCCAAATATGCCCTACAGTTCAAAAAAAAAAAAAAAAAGATTCTTAATGGTAGTTGCTCATATAAAGGCAATGTGGAAGTGGGATTGCTTTGCACATTTTAGTGTTGGGGTTTTGTCAGTTTTTCTGCATAGATTCTGTCCCTAAGCCACTAAGGTCCCTTGTCTGTGCCCCCTTAAAGCCTTTTGTCTTACTGGGAAGAATGGGTGAGAGGACTTTACTCCTTTTACTGGAAGCAGGTCCTCTAAGAGAGCTTAAGGAACTTCTGTTGCATTGAATTATGGGCAAGTACAGCTTCCAAACCTTCGTGCTTTGGATGTATTTTTAGTCTCATAATTATGACAGTTCTGAAGACTGTAGCTTTGTTTGCTTCTCAACAGGCTTTCTTCACCAGTTGTTCTTTGGGAATTTCAATATAGTGTTGGTGACAAACTATATACTGCTTACTTATTGTGCCTGTATCTGGAATTGCCTTCCCTGCCTTTTTTTCCCTATCAAATATACTTGAATTCCTCCTGAGGCAACACCCAGAAGAGTCCTTCGCCCAGACAGTTCAGACTCCTGAGCTGATTTATAGGTGCTTTAACTTTAGAGAGAGTTCTTCAAGGCCACTCAGGTATTTCTTACAAATGGCTGGGATGCAAGATTGTTGTTGCTCTCTTCATCTTCTTACCTCCAATTTGCTTTTGCTGCATAAGCACTGTAATAGTTGAGGGTGGGGAATAGTGGCTGGTCAGCTGGGGACATCTCATGGCAGTAGTCCAATATTGAATACTATTTTGAAATCAAATATTTGAGTGTTGTCTGATTTCCTTCTTGTCTGATACTCATTGCCCTAAGAACAGAGGTCATGTGTGAAATTTGGCATCAGAAACTCTGACCTATTCCTCTGTCTTGGATTGCCTGGCTGTTAAAACGGGAAGTGGTGCCTTAATAATACAGTGGAAAAACAACAGTGAGGGACAGACAAAACAGGAAGAAAGATTGCACTAGGAAGTACTGGGATATATTGAACCCCAGTGGGATTTGTTATTGAGTGGGAGTTGTGCATCTGCACAGAGTTTCAAAGACACAGATACATCATTTATAATCACCATTCAGCAAAAACACAAGGAGGAGAAATTAAATGCCTTTTTTCAGATATGGACAAAGAAATGTTTAATAAAGAAACCCTATTCCACTAAGGCTGATAAAGAAACCATGGTAATCAAAGGAAAGAAGAACAAGGGATTAAACAAGAATAATCAGGCTAATGGATCTCTGAAGTTTAAAGGTTCAAGACTGAAAAAATTATTAGCTTGAACATTACTGAAAATTAAGGTTCTATGCGTAGCAAAATCAAGGAAACACAGTATTTTAAAGACCATTACAATTCCTGAGACCTTTAAATATTATAATAAAGTAAAAATAACTGTATGATGATGCACTCAATGCCTATCTAAGTTTTGGGATTTGAAAAACATACTGCTTATGATCTCTTCTGGCCACTAGCCTGGCAAACATATGGAATACAAATGGAGCAACATTGGGGTTTTTTTTGTAGTTTACACACAAACTCACTTGTGGAAGCAGCAGGCAAAGCCAAGAGTAGAAAACTGGCCAAATAAGAGCATGTTCAGTTCTGAAATATGATTGGTTTAAGAGAAAAGCTGATACCAACTGAGAGGCTGAACTAGAAAACCTTAGCTTTCCTCATAAGGAACGTGGAGACACTGTCAAAATTATTCATTTTTCAAGTAGAGGCTCTTCAAAGTTTGGAGCATTTTTTTAAATGAAGAAATGTCTCAAATACTAGTGCTGAACCTCTTCTAAATGTGAATTTAAAAATGTTTTTTTCTGTAAAATGCCATTTTTGATGTGACCAGTGAATTCCGCTGTGACCTAGAAATTTAAAATTTTCTATCAGCTGCACTTTAAATACATTCTTCTTTCTGAAGCATGCCAGTGAAAAAGCTGTCCTGAGTACAAACGGAGCAGTGTACTCCAAGTCATTATTCACCCTACTTGACAACAGAAGCACTCAGTTTCTGTGAACTGGAATGCATTAAAGGGGAAAAAAAAACATTCAATGATTTATGCTTTTTTGAGCTGTAACACTGAAAACTCTGCTGTCGTATGTTTGGTGGACAAAGCTGCTTTGCTTCATGTCTTTTTCAAATTAATTTTCAATTCTGGTGTGTGAATAAGTTAGAGAAGCATTGATGCTTTTGGCCATAACAGTTAAGACAGTATTTGCAGTACTTCCAGCTTGTTCGTATTAGGAGTCGGAATTTCTTTGGTGTCAAGATTACACACACAGTCCTGTGTTCTGCAGCATGTAGATGCATCTGTGAGCAATTTTCTTGTTTGAACTCCCTTTCTGATGAGTTATTCCAGTTAAATCAAGTTTTCTGACTCAGCTTCCTGCTAAAGTAGTAACCCCTGTTGCTTCTCTCATTTTCTCTCATGCACTAATGTGTTCAGCTGCCACCAGGCAAATTCTACCCCATGTATTTGCATTCAGTCCCAGAGAAGTCCCTCTGTCTAAAGGAATGGTGAGAGTCCACTAAATGGCAAAACTGATCCAACACTGTCTCTCTTCCCCATCTCCCAGCTGCCTGATCTCATCTTTTCTTCTTTATTGTTGAGATAAGCACCTGAGGGAATACAAATAGGGAAAATGCAGAGCATAATGCCCTGCTAGGTTAAAGCAAAGATCTGGCTCACTCTGAGAGCTGGAATGTTGGGTGTTAGGGCAGAGTGGGAGCCTGGCCATGCTCTGTAGTCTGATCAGGCCTAGCCCTGGAGCCAGACTGGCCATGTGATGTACTTCATTCCCTTGGGGGATGGCTTCCCACTTAATCTGTGAGCAGAGGAATATTTAGCCAATTCTTCTGGTTTACTTAGTGAAATGAAGATATTCACCCGTGGACTTTAACCAGGCCTATGACTGAGCTTTAATTCAAATGCAAGCTTGTCAGTGTCATTGTCACCAAATTTGAGGACTGATAACAGTTTCATATCAAATAAATTTTACTATTGCTTTCTTCATCCTACTTTTATCTGATCTTGGAGGTCAATTCAAATGAAAAAGATATATGTAACTGCAATTGCTACTCCCACTTAGCTATATGTGTGGGCAGTCTTATTTCATAATTAGTCTGTTACTTCTGTTTATCATAAAGTTAATATTAAGCTGAAGTAGAACAAGGTGCACTTATTCCAAAACAAAAATCTACGTATGTGGAGTTAGTCAAGAGCAGTTATTTTGGAATTTGCAACAGCTGTTTAGAAAGCTCTCACAGTTTAAAAAAAGACCTGTACTTCCCAAAGTATACATTTCATGATTCAGACTAATATATTTTACTGACTGCATTTCATTTTTTTCAGCAGAGATTTTTGTGCAGAGATTGATAAACTGTAGAAGGTCACAGCACCGGCCTCTCAAGCAGAAAGAAATGTTGAACATTAAAAAGCTGCTTAAAAAAGATATATTTTTAAAATAATTATTAGCATAGGTCAGAAATATGCTCAGTGATAAGATTTTTAAAGGACTGAATTTTAGCTGCAACCAGGACATGCACATAATCCATGTCTGTCCATTCTGCTACTGATCTGCTTGTTAGCTCAGGCAATCCTTGAGTTTCCTCTAATTTATCAGCTAATAGTGAAAATAAGAAGTATGTCAGCCACTAGTTAGTGACGTGATGCTACACTCAACAGTTTGCTCATGGGCAAAGAGGAAGCACACCTTATGTATAATTAAAGTCAGGAATTTATTGTTAGTATAATTGAAATCTTGAGAGTTGAATGATTATTGATCCAGATACAACTTATAGAAAGAATAACAATACAAGAGTACTTCTATAAAATGGTAACACATACACTTCTTGGATTCTACCTCTTTCCCTTGTATTTCACTCATGTGTCCACTGTTCCTGTGAGTCATAAGGTTGGTGGTTTCTTTCTGGTGTGTGGGTGATATGGGGAGTTGTCAGCACCTGGAGTCCTTTGCTGGGAGAATATGATCTTCATGTTGGTGGTGTCTCCTTCCTTGCTCTAAGATACACTTGGTGTCATTTTTTATATGCTTGCTAGCACACATTTACAGCTTTCTTCATTGGTCTGCAGTGCCACACTATATCTGATTTTATGGTATGTGGTGCCCATTACATATGTTAGCTGTTATTTTTTTTGTTCTCTTTGTTACCCCTAAATCCAGCTCCATGTCAGCATTTCTTTGACTGATCACTGGTGAGTTGTTCATAGCCATCCTGTCTGCAGGGCCAAGCCTGTGCCTCACCTGTTACATTTACATCCCTGTACTCCTCTGCCCACTTTGTGTCCCCACTTTTCAAGGCCTCTGCTGTTGCACCATGCCTGTATTTCTCTACACTGTGTGCTTGTGCTAGTCATAACTCTCTTTCAACGCAGAATAACTGTTTGTTACTTCTATTTATATAAAATGATGACTGTACCACACACAGATAAACAGAAGTAAAACAAATTAGACATAGACCTTGTTAGTTATGGAAACTGTTGTCACAGCTAACCAAGTAAAAGATACAGAAGGGTCAAGAGAAGTTCAAACAAAGCAAACCTGACAAGCCTCAGTCCTGAGGCCTTGCAAATTCAGTACAAAGGTTATGGCAAATTACTGTATTACAAGGCTGCATGGTTACAGGGTTTTAGACTCAGAAGTCATGAGCAGGTAAGAGCAAGCTGTACACACTACCACATGCTGTACACACTACCACATCATCCATCAGGTTAGGCCGTTTTTTCTGGAACTGTTTAGAACTGGATATGCTGGCATTTTTTCTCTTTTGGGGTAGAAAAAACATGAATGCAAGACTTAGAATCTCAGTTATCTGAAATTTTAAAACTAGAGGCTAGTTCAAAGAATACTGCATATTTTTACAGATAAAATTGCATGACATAGTGAAGTGGAGAAAACAAGGGTAATGGCAAGGATAGCCAAGCAGTGGAATTGTCTGATTCTTTCTCAAAAGATGAAAGAAAACCCACAGCCTCCCCAGGCAAACAAACATCTGATTCAGCTTTGAGCTAGATAATCTCTTGATGTTGCTTTCAGTCCTATTATTTTCTATTACTAGTCTGCTTTTTTTATCTTAATAAAAAACTCCTTGTGCATTCTCAAAAGGGACAGCTTTTCTTATGTCTTTTGTCTTTTTGATAGACCATATGTGATATACTGATGCATGTCTCCATAAATCCTCTAACTTGGCTTAGGTTTTGCAAAGCTTAATAGTGGCCTTGTTTTTCCCAGTTTGCTTTTTTTTAATAAAGAATTGCTAATTTCATAATCATCTATTAAAATAGTGAATTTTATACTACTTGGACTGCTATCACTTACTGTGTTTGTATAGCTGACATACAGATTATTTCTTTTTCATTTAGAAAAATACCCATTCCTGAATTCTCTGGTTGGTGTTTTGATATTAATGTTATCTTTGGCATCTTTTCTTCTCCAGTCACATATAATTTGTTGTGTTCCTGACTTGACCTGGCACCTGTTTAATATCAATGGGCACAGCCCTCTAATTCATCATTTCCTCCATAGCTGCAATTCTGAACCATGGTCTGGACAAGACATCTTGAGAAACAGAAGGGAGATCTCTAATCCTATAACATATCCTTAGTGATTAACTCAAAGTAAATTAGAGGCAGCAAAATCTGTGTCTTTTTAATGCAGGATCACTCTCAACACTGTAGTATAGAGTACTTTTTCAAGGCTTTTCTAAAGATCTCAAGACTGCAACAGAGACATAACCGTCTCCCACTACCATCTCTATTCCTTCCATTAATTCCATTTTAACAATAGAGCTCTCCTGTCTGAACGGTGAAGCTTGGCTGATCTGATATTTTTGCCAGTCCCCCTGAGACCCATTGTATGCACACAGCTTTTGCAGTTCATCTTAGTTCTGACCAAAGAGAAGGAAAACACAG
The DNA here is from genome assembly GCF_003984885.1 of Neopelma chrysocephalum. Classification (NCBI taxonomy): domain Eukaryota; kingdom Metazoa; phylum Chordata; class Aves; order Passeriformes; family Pipridae; genus Neopelma; species Neopelma chrysocephalum. Next base: position 18,434,888 of record NW_020897714.1, read on the forward strand.
GCAGAGTTATTTCCTTCATGTAAAACCTCAGAGTCTACCCCAACATATGCAGGCACAGTTTCAGTCATATTCCCAAGATGGACATGGAATTCAAGGAACTGTACCAGAGAGACTGCAGATAAATGAGGAATTTGGACATGAAGTGGCAGGAAGATAAGCAAGAATTGCATAAGCACAAAAAATTGTGTGGATTCATCCTACTGTGTTCTGATAACCTGAATTCAATTCTGCTATTCTTCTCTTTTGCTAATCTGGTATGCTTTTAGACTATGCTAGTCTAGTATACTTTTGTTAGTATAACCCCTTAGCTAACAGGGGTTTTCAGAAGAGCTTTCAGGTGTGAAGAAAGAGGAGAGAGTTGCAATCTGTGGTGTGAGTTAGTATAAATTCCATGGGGCACATTTAAACAATGTGGCCTTTCCTTGAGACTGACCAAGATGGAATCTGTGTTTGCGCTTCCTCACAGAAAGTTTTTGGCAGATTTTGTTTTGGAAGCAGTGATTGTTCACTATGATGTGACTAAGGGAGTAGCTAAAGTGACACAGCATTGCATGGCTATCATGATTTAGGGATTTGGATAGTTTTGGGAATATAATAGCTAACCTAACTTCCAAGGTGGTGCTGCTATTTGCCCTGTATATTCCTTTCCTGTAAGAGACACGAGAAAAGTTTTTTGCCTTGTTAATATTTGAATTGTCCTTGAAATATTCAGTATTCTTTCTCCCTCTCTCTTCTGCTTTCCCTCTCCACCTCTCGCCCCCAACATGCATTTTACAGGGGAAAAAATCCAAACAATGGCAGCTAGAGAAGGGAGAGCTGAAGAATATGAAGAAATTGCTGCACCTTTGCCCGGAAGCATTCAGCAATTCTGTGAAGATTTCAGATATCATATTATTTTATCCTGGTTAGGAACAGGTAAACTGCCAACTTGAAAGTTCAGAGAAGGCATTAGCTCCTATATTTGACTTTAGTCCATTTGAGCATCATAAATATGGATCAAAACCAGGTAATCAAAAAAGAAAAAAAACAACCCAAAAGCTCAAACCCAAACAAAACCCACCACCACCAACAAAAAAGCCCTCATGATTTCCCTGTTCTGGATACCTAATACTTTTATGGTAAGGTTTTGACTTGGGTCTTATCCTGTCCAAACTGGTACAAGATCCCACGTAAGAGGAAACGCAGATAACAGTGGGGTGTCTCATTGCCAGCACCTCACTCCCAGCTGGAGATGCACTGGTCAGCAGCAGAACAGTTAAAAGGGAAGGAGCAGACTGCAGCACACCTCCACTCACTTGGCCGGTGTGTAGTAGGATGTGGTATGTAGGGTTATTGCACAACACCAGCTGGAAGCCAAATGAACAATTAATGATCGCACAACATTTTGAAGCTGTAGAATGGAATTTATTGCCCAAAGTAGCACTTTGGAGTGGGAAATAATCTTCAGATCCTGTGCATTCATTGACCTTTCTGGGAACTATTTTCCAAACTAAAAAGATAATGAAGGGAAGGTTGTTTACAGAGACATTAGCTGCAGCAGAGGTGCTCTGTAAGACCAGAAGGGTCACTCTCTGCATGTGCATTCTGTTCTGGAATAAAAGCATACTTTGTGAAGGAATTCGCCTTTAAAGGGCTGTCTGCCTAAGTGCTCTTCTGGAACAGCTCTTGTGGAATAATGCAGTTTTCAGAAGCAGTGCCAGCCGGTTCCTCAATATAGACAAAGCCTCAGGGCTCCCAGGATTAGACTTTTGGTACTCATGTAAATTGCTTGATGTCTCAAATGGGGACCCTGCGAGCACTCCTGTGGTGTGCTGATGATGGCTGAGGGCCGTGGGGTTTGTTGCTTGGTTTCCTGACTTGGCTAAGAAACAGCTTGGAAAAAGTGCCCTTAACCTCCCACAGACAAAGGGTGGGTAAGTTTTCACAAACACCTTGAAACAGGCTGAGAATGTTGCTCCCATCCCTTCTGCCATTTCAAACCCACACAAGGGGTGGCCAGGAACTCCTCCTGCTCACAGGAATCCGCGGATGTCTCCTTGACATGCAGCCCCGTACTGACTGTGCTACCAGAGGCAAGCTAAAATGGGTAATTGCTTTCCACATACTGCCTCCAAGAAGACTGCAGATGTCTCGAAGTGTTCATATACTAAAAAGCACCTTTTCCATCCTTTTAAAATGGCAGATTAAGTAATGTGTGTGACTCAGCCTCATTTTCTTGTCCTGTGACTTCAGGCAAGTCACTTCTCTTCCAGCTCTCTGACGGGTTTTGGGCATCCAATCCAAAAACGCCGTGTGCCTTGTTTAGGAAGATGCGTGAGAGGCACCCTGGAAAAACAAAGGCAGAGCGTGCTGAATTGAATATCCTCCTAATCAATGCCATTCCATGGTTTTCATTAAGGCTGCCTTTCACAGCTGTAAAACAAGGGCAGTGCAATATTCCTTAGAGAGAGCGAGTATAGTATTTCATAAATCATAGATGATGAAATGATTAAAGACAGTGATTAAAATGTATTTCAGCGCGGGACGGGGCTGAGGGAAGGGACGGCCCCCATTCCTGCCAGGAGCCCGTGCCCTCCCTCATGGCCCCGCCCCTCGGTGCCGGCAGGAAAGCGGCGGGTCCGAGCCCTCAGGAGGAGGAGGGTGAGAGGCTGGGGAGAGTTTGGAGCCTTCGGCCTGGGTACTGTACCTACCCGCTCCCGGAGCTGCCCGGGCATGAGCTGGGGTTTCGTTATTGTTGTAATTTTCGTGGGGAATTACGGTGCTCAGCGGGAGAGGGAAATTCTGCGGTGCCTCACCCCTTGGGAACAGAAATGTACATCCCATGTGAAGGCAGCTGGCAAGGAAAAGCCAAATAAATCCGTGAGTTGATAGGCGATTAATCACTTATTTTCCTCTGAGTCAACAGATGTGAGATCACACCATGGTGCCCCTTGGGGCAGGTCAGATCGCCTCCTGCCCCTGGCCCAGGGGGTCGAGCTCTGCTCCAGCCATTTTGTGTCAGTCCAAAAACCCAAGGGGAACTGCTGGGATCAGGTCCCTGTCACACCTGCAGCCTGGAAGGGGTGCAGCATCCAGGTCTTCATCACCACTCTTGGGCACCTGAGGTGGCACAAGATTGATGGTGTTTCTTCATAGATTTGCTCTTTTGTCTCAGACTTTTACCCTTTTATCTTTTACGTTGCAGGCTGTGCTGACTGAAATCCTTCAAGTGCGCCAACACACCAGCAGCAGGAGGACCCTCCACTGAGCAGGAGGATTTTGTTCATACCTAAATTTTTTAGTAGGGTGAGGTATAATTTCTCCGTTTTCCCTTGTAGCCTGCAGGAAGGCACAAGTCTGGGTCTGCCTTGTTTTTCTGCTGTGAGATGCCAATTGCCTCAGGATGGGGAGTAGGAGAATGATCCCATGACCTGCTAAGCATTATTGAAGTGAAGGATTATGTGCATTTCAGGAGGATGTTTCTAATGAAGAAGGGGATTGTAATATAGTTTTAATACCTTTTGCATTACTTGTTTTTCTTCCTTCAGTATTTGAAGTTAAGGATTTTTAAAAAACTCTTATTTTTTAATTAATGTTTTACTGTAATTATGCAAAGGCATGATTTGTCATTCCATAATTGTCAGTGTTCTGAAACAGAAATGAAATATAACCTGACACTATCAGAAACAACTGATTTTATAAGAATATTTCCATTAAATATTAACAGAAGATAATACTAAAATTCTGATATTTTGTTTCTCCCTTTCCCAGCCTCTGTATACAGAAGATTCTTGCAAGCAAATTAGGCAGATGTTAAATATCCATTTAGAAGCTAAAAAAAAGGCTCTTTGCAGATATTTAGTCTAAACTATCCTGACCTCTATTAGACTCGCAAATCTTACAGTTTGTGGATTCTGTTAGGATGACCAAGTAAAGATATACATGTACCTGGATGAGATGGTTTACAAAACTTTTGATCAGCCATAGCTAGAATAGCAAAGGTAAACTCACAATTAAAACAGAAGCAACTTGCCTATTTACAAAAGATCAAAAATGATTACAGGTTATAAGGTCATATTTCTAAGGAACTACTTTGTATTTATTTTTCTTGCATTCATACAATTTAAGGAGGTCATATTTTGCTTCTTGTTTAACCATGCTATCACTAGGGGGCCTGTTCCCGTTCCAGGCCTTGCTTATAGGAAGTCACATAGAGAGGGCAGTGAAACAGTGGTGAAGTAGAGACATGGCAAGTTAACAATGAAAAAACTTGAAATGAGCTCTCTGTATATGGTTTTGCATAGTAAAAGCCTCAGATTTTTATTACCCTTCCTTTATTCTCTTTATGCAAGCATACTCCTTACAGGCATTACTTGCACGTCTTCAGCATTTATTGGTCATTCTGAACCTCAGCAAGAACTTCAAAACAAATACAGCTTTAATAGTCTACTCTCAAGATATATCACTAAGGAGTTGTAGCCTTCTCAGTAGCACTGTTTTGTGGGTTTTCTTTCACATAAAGATGGGGAAGCTGAGCTGTTGCATAGCCTTTCCATTAACCATTCTGTCTGTAACTATGCTGACTTTTGCTATAAAAATACAGACTGCCTTTAGCATTCTTTCCAGAATAAATTTCAATAATGATAAATCATTTTAAATGTTCCCACCTCCAAAAACTCATCTCTGACCCAAGATTCTCACATGGGAATGAGATCTCTTTTCCTAATACCTGTGAAGCTCCTTTCTAGCCAAACTGGTTCATCTTAGAGTAAAGCAGTAGATTTTCTCCTTTTGGTCTGATATATCAGATAATGAAGAGTTGGAAGCAGAATCCAAGTTTAAATCCATATATGATGACATACTGACAAGTTTCTGTAGTTCAAGGATTTCTTAAAAGTACTTTTACAATCATTTACTCATTTATTGCCTCCCCAATACTGTCATTGTTTGCATTTCCCAGCAGTGATCAATACTTTATTGCCTGATCTTTCACAATGAAGGCCATGGAGGATCAAGTAGTCCAAGAAGAACCAGGATACCAGGATGATGAGGTAAATTTAAGGTTGGTTGGAAAATATGAGCAGCAAACGTTGTTTGAAAGTAATTTGATAGTGTTAAGAAATCAGTGGAGAGACAGGAGATCCCCAAAGACCATCAGGGAGTTCAATGCATTTAAAATTTTGCTCTAATCTATTACTAAGAAAATCTCATTCTCTTAGTCTCTGTACAACCTGGCTCTTCAAGTACTCTTCTTTAACGTTTCAAAAGCTATGCACAATTTTTAATGAGATTATCATTATTTCTTTATATTTTGTGCTTCTATATTAAATGCAAGAGGACTATCAGTTAATCTTATGCTTCCGAGGAATGGTCATCACCATGAAAAGACTGAGAAACTGTGGCAGAAAAGCTCCAGATGATGATGATAACACAAGTTTTATTAGCATAGCAGAGTATTAATTGCCTGTGAAGTTACACTTTATGGAGAAGGTGATAGGAAATGTTAAGGCCTTTTTGGCTCGCTATGGCTTTGCCTATTTCAGTTGCCCAAGAAGTTAAGTATTATTGGGGAAAATCAATAAAAGTTTACAAATTTGAAACAGACACATAATGAGATACACATAATAACAAGAAAATAACAAGAAAACCAAAAATCTATTTTTTTCCTGCTATTTTTTTAGGAATCCTTTTTTCAGGATATTGACCTTCTACAGAAGCATGGAATTGTAAGTATTAGCAATCACTTGACCACACAGGGTTGTGTATGTAAATTGTATGCACATTGATGCAAATAGCTGAAATTCCTCCTTGCAATACATTCAAACTCAGTCATGTGGAGACAAATTTTGCCTCTGGTGATGAGACAAATTTTTAGAAAATCTCATTCACATCAGATTCCTAAATAAAGTGGCAAGACACTCAAACTATTTAGCACCTAGCACTCTTGAAAAACCAACTGCTTGCTAATTTATTTGAAAACTGTGTGATAGATTATTTCCTGTTCCTGCCAATCTTTGTAATTACTCCTGCATTTTTGGTGCCTGTGAGATTACACTGTGACAATTGTTGCTATACTATTTTCAGCATGCTGGTGAAGAGGGGAGAGTAGGAGTGAGGAGAATATTAGTAGCTGGAGAAATAAGTGGTTTTCTTCATCAAATATGAATTCCTATCATTGTTATCATCATCATAATTATCACATAAACATCACCTATTTATTTGAATTACTATTATATGTTTATCTAGGAGTCTGGCTCATGGATTGGAATCCTATTATATTCAGTTATAGGAGCATAATAAAAGGTTGGATTTGCCTGAAGTAACATAAGATTTAACTCTAATTTAAATGACTACAGGCAGATACAGATGGGAAGGACACAGACACAATGAGTCATCATTAGTCAGCACTATAGCTACTGGGCTGAGCACGTCAGCAGTGTGATTGTTGACAACCTTTTTTATTGGCAGTTTTAGAGTTCTGAAGAAGGGTCACATGATTGGGAGCTCTAACTATGGGGCCACACAGGAAAAATACACAAATTATTGCGTTAAAAATTTAACAAGTTGATCAAAGATGCTGACCTGAGCTGGAAGGGAGCTGTACTAGCCTGTCAGTATTAAATAAGGCACAGCATTCACATAATGATATGAATGTATGAAAGATCTTGAAAATAAAGGATAATGACTTAGGCTGGTTTTCTTGTTTAATAGGGCTATTCTGCTCCTTTTCGTTTTTTTCTTTCTTCCAAGTGGGTATTCTCACACCTCAGGAGAAGGTTTTGTTCTCAGCTGTGCCAGTTAAAAGCTTTGTGCGAACATATGACGACCCACATCTGCTAAATTAATTTACTTGAAGAAATAATTTTTGTGGATTTAGATTTTTTTTCTGAGGAGTAGAAAGAAAAATATTTACTAGATCTGACCGTGTAGCCACAAAGAGAGTCAGAATAGCACAACTGAGGTTGTGGTTCGATGATCAAAGGTATCTGGTTGGAATTAAGATGCTGTGACCCCTCAGCCTTTGCTGAGCGTCCTACATGTATCACAGGATGAGAAATAAGCTCCCAAATGAACATGACTAATTTCTCACACAACCCTCTCCCTTCTTATGCTCTATGCACTCCCACACTCTAGATAAATAGATGATACGTCCAGTTCATAGTTTTTTTCAAAGGAAAATCTTGGCCGGAAATGGTAAATTGATGTATTAGCCCACACCTTTCACACAGTATGTTTTCTTGTGAGTAGACTGTTTGTGCTTTTAAATTCCCAGTGATGTCAACATCATAAAATGAGGTGAGAGGAGGCAAAATGTGTCAGTAGGGTGCTATCTGAAGTTGTGCTGTTCCCAATTTATGAAAAACTCTAGTAGCTCGTTCCATCCCAAAGTATCAGTCAGATCTGGAAGATACATGTGTTTTAAACTGGACATAATTGTGAACATGCAAAAACAGCACAGCATTTAGACTCAGCTTCCAGTGATCCTCGTGAATCGGCTCCCAACTATCCACCCTCAGATTATATGGTTTACAGATTATCTTGCTAAGGGACCAAGGACACACTGAGTGTTATAGGGTTTCCTAGGATGGGCTCCATGCTATCTGTAATAATCCATACTGTTTCTTTACTACCAGCTTGGATCTAGAAAAACTGACACTGAACAGGGACAAGTAAATACAACTGGACCCAGACACCTTTCTCTCAAAACCACCAGGAGCTGCTTTCTGCACCATGATCCCTCACACCAGTCTTACTCAAAATTTTCTTTTGTTGGTGTCACAAACTACACAATGAATAGTTTACTGTGTAAATCTGTTTATTTCTTGGTGAAAACCCACATGCATATGAATATATAGTACAATATGTTTCAAAGTTGTTAACTGTCTGAATGCTCACAGAAGGGAAATTTCTTTACAGAACGTAGCAGACATTAAAAAGCTGAAGTCGGTTGGGATCTGCACAATCAAAGGAATCCAGATGACCACGAGACGGGCGCTGTGCAGTGTAAAAGGGCTTTCAGAGGCCAAAGTGGACAAGATTAAAGAAGCTGCAAACAAGCTTATTGTAAGTCACTTCCCTGAGAGTTTAAACCTATGTTGGCCTCTCCGAAATGCTGTGCAACATTTCTCTTAACAGATTTTCCACCATATCATTAAGATAATTTTGAAAATTATTCTGTTTGTTACTCTAAAGGGATAATACTTTATACTCCACAACAACCAGATAGTGTTTTTCATACCTAACCTGGGTGAATGAGGCTAGAGCAGAGCGAAGATATTTATATGGGATATTGCACTTTAACTTCAGGATAAAGCTAAAATAAACCTCTCATGTTGTCTTTGGTCTTCCTTAGGAGCCAGGCTTCCTGACTGCCTTTGAGTACAGTGAAAAACGGAAGATGGTATTTCATATTTCTACTGGCAGCCAGGAATTCGAGTAAGCTTACCTCTAAAATCCTTCCTTCATCCAAATGTTTCCAATGATTATATTTATCGTCCTTAATGAGAGACAGAAGTATAAGGGAATAAATACTCAGCTAGGACAAGTAGGTCCCCTTGCATTTGGAGCTAGTGCTGGCTCAAAGATTCCTGCATCAGTAAGCAACAAAGCAAACTCCTTTTCTGAGGGGAAACTGAACTTTGTACAGTCACTGTAAATAAACATCCAGAGTTTGCATCCCAAAATCCTGAATGTATCATCATTTTTTTACCTAGTCAAAACAACCTGCAGATCTCAGGTCAAACTTATAAGTGTTCAAGACCTCCCTTGAGATATTTATCTTTTCAAATGTTATTTTTTTCTCTTCTTTCTTTCCAGTTATAATTTCTACAGATCTTTCTCTTGCACATAAAAAGAGAGGTTAAGACAGAGTTAATTCTTTAGGAATCAGGGATCATTTAGTGCCCTGCACTTAATGCAGCAAGTGAGGGGCTTTAGGGCAGAAATTACTTTTCTTAAAGTAGCAAAAATGTCTCTTTTTTTACTTTCCTCTTCTGATTTTGTGGGTTTAACTACATCATAATCCTCTCCCTTTCTCCAGTAAACTTCTGGGTGGTGGGATTGAAAGCATGGCAATCACTGAGGCCTTTGGAGGTGAGAGAACCACATTAAATGAGTGTTACCGAACAAAGACCTGAAACTTAATTTAGATTTTAATTCATAAAAAATTGATTATTTCTATCAAATTTACCACATCATACTCACAAAGATGAGGACCTGCATGAGTGCAAGAAGAAAGAATCCACTTCTCTTAGTTTTTTCTCATTTTCCCTCTTCCTTTGCTTGCAGACTAAGTTTGAGCTGAGTAATCATTAGACTTGGGGCATGCTGATTCAGTAAAACATATCATTATTAACACTATTACTAAGGTGTCAAAGTTCTGATGCAAAATGTTCCTTTCCAGTAACACAACTGCCACAAAAGGTATGCACGCTTACTGTACATTGTATTTCATGTAAGATTTTGAAATTACAATTAAGCTATTATTATAGTACACTTGATTAGTTTGTGCTTAACACTTCAACAACAACAAGAAGAGTTCATAAAACACAGTACTCTTCCCTTTAGAAAAGATAAACTGGAGACTAACATGATAAACTTGTAAACTTCTCCTTGATCATTTTACTGAAAATGAAACTGGCCCAGGTCAATAGAATCAACCATTTCTTACCCCACCTGTCCTCAGTTAACACTTTACCACAGGTGCCATGTGGTTTTAACTTCTACACACAAGGGAATAAATGACCTTAGCAATCAAGTGCAATCAAATTAAAGCATTTCAGATTTTGCTTTTCATGTGACACATCTCTCTTGCACAGAATATGATTTATAAATTGAGGTTAAATGATTTAAAAAGATAGAGATAGAGGTGAGTTTTGTAAGTGTGTTCCTAACTGCAGTAATGCCTGAATCTGGCAAACTTGGAAAAAGAGACCCTGACTTGTTTTTTTCCCTTTTCTTTATTTAACAGAGTTTCGGACAGGCAAAACCCAGCTGTCTCACACTCTTTGTGGTAGGTGTAATACCTTAAAAGAGACATGTTTCTTCTCAGTGAACGCATTCTTTACCCCTATATCAGAATTAAACACATAGAGACAACTCAGAATCTTTTATGTCCAGAAATACAGTGTAACAGACCTTGGTGACTCCTACCTCCATTAGCTGTGTTTGAGTAGAGAACTCATAAATGATTACTTTTTAATACTGATCACATCCAAGTAAATTTTGCCATAAGGAGAGAGATGATAATAGACTGCCTTAGATAAACCAGTATAACACACCATCTGGAAAAACAGAGCACAAATAGGGTCATATGTAAATGGGAGGCATTGCTCAGAAAAGGGCAAAGGCAAAGGTTCTATCCCAGCATCTCTTTTATTTTCCTGGTTTCCAGAGGTTTTGCTGAATATGACATTCTGGAAGGGCACTGAGGGGATACTACTGGCTGTCAGTAACTGGATAAACAAATACTTTGGCAGTTACAGTATTCGGGCAGTGCCAAATACAGCAGGACTGTGATTTCCCAGAGATATCTCTCAATGTGTAAATAGTAGTAAAAAATAACTAATCTAACCATTAATGCTGCTGGAATTACCAGACACTGGGTAGGCAAATTCCCTTAAATGAACCCTACATTGTATAGTGAAATATGGCATGTTCTGGAAAAATAAGGCCTCTTCTAGTTAGTACAGTCTAATGGCCAGCAGAGTCATACCCTTTTGCACGAATGATTACAACTGGATTCAATATTTTAGCTTATTCACTCCAAAGAGACTAAACCCACAATCAGTAACTATTCATGTATCAGGAAAAATTCATATCCAAAGAATTTTTGATCAGATGAGTTACAGCTGGAAAAAACCCTAGAAAAACAATGCAATCAGTTTGGGCAGAGGATTAAGACAATGCCTTGTGTATAGGAACTTATTAATAATATCCTTAAAAGACACAGATGTAGTTAGAGTACTCAGTAAAACACAGTTTTGATAGCATTTATTAGATCTCATCTGATCTCCAATCGAGAAAAGGGGCTTGAGTTTATACTCAAGATGGCAGTAAAACTTGAGATACTCCTGATTTCCACATTGATTAAAACTGGTGGTTCTTTGTGATATGAATAAGCAGTTGTATTTTATTTTAAAAAATAATAATAGAAGGAGCAAGAAAATATTTTCCCCACTTTTTCATGTTGATCTTCTATGATTCTCTGCAGTAACAGCTCAGCTCCCAGGACCAAATGGCTACACAGGTGGAAAGATTATCTTCATTGATACTGAAAACACTTTGTATCTTTTTGACTGTTAAAGCTACAGGTATGACGAACTTGAAAGACAGTTTATTTTATTATATGGAAGCAGGAGTCTCCTGATAGCTTTATATATGTAAAACATTATGAGTGGCACAGAAATCCTGAAGAGCACAGTGTGTAGTGGCCCACAAGGAAGTGACTTTTTCCTCTGTCATTTGATGTAATTCAACCTGGAAAAATTAGAGTTAGGATTTAGATTTTATTTTAAATGAGTTTTGCTTGTGTGTGGGTTTTTTGGTTTTGGTTTGTTTGTTTGGGTTTTTGTTTTTGTTTTTTGTTTGTTTGTTTGTTTTTGGGTTTTTTTTTGTTGGTTGGGTTTTTTTTGTTTTGTTGTTGGGTTTTTTTGGTTTTGTTTTTTGAGGTTTTTGGTTTGTTTTGTTGGGTTTTGTTTTTTGGGTTGGGGGGTTTTTGGTGATTTTTTTTTTTTAAGATCTAATAGGCCTCCTATGGGTGATAGCAGCTTTTCTGTTCAAGATAAATTTATCTAAGTACTAAACACTATTTTTAACACTTCACATCTGCAATAGACTGTGTATAAACAGGTTTTGCTCACAGCTAAATTCCTAGAGCACAGATATTCATATGCCAGCCCCCCCCACCTCAAACCCTAAACACAAAACAATTATCATCGTGAGCCTTAAACTATCTTTAGGGTACATGGGACAGCATGAAGAGAAAAAGTCAGTCTTCTCTAGGATCAAAATAAGTATTCTTCTTTCCCACCCCATCCCACCCCTAATTCTATTTTGGAATGGAGTTTTATTATTTTCAGGGCATGGTTTGTATAAAGAGAAATCCTTAACTCTGACTAATGTCAGCCGACCAGACCGTCTTCGTGACATTGCCGATCGCTTCAGTGTTGACCATGAGGCAGTACTTGACAATGTGCTGTATGCACGTGCATATACTAGTAAGAACAGTATTGCAACTGGCATGATATTTATGTTTTTTCTCCAAGGTACCCATTTTAACATTATCATTTTATCAACAGCTCCAACACACTCTGTCACAAGACACTGCTTTAAAACTTAAGAAAGTTTTAAATGGGACTTTTACTTTGAGAGTGCAATATAAATACGATTAAAACAATTTCTGTGTGTCATTTAATTCAACATTAAATTGAAATGTTTATATTGCTTTTCAGTTTCTTAACACAAGAAAAAAAGTTGTCTTCTTGCATACTTTCATTGTGAAGCTTTTCATAAAGAAGTGTTGTGAAATGGGCAAGTGGAAACTGGAGCCTGGAGAAGCACAGGCACTGTTGGGTATTGTAGATCGTTACTGGACACTGGATTTAAAACTGCTGGCAGTGAAAATATAAACAGTGCAAACATCTAAAGTGGGATTTTAAAATTCAGGCTTTTGTTCCTTCAGAGCTCTTTCTGGTCCTAATTTCACTTGGCAACTCTACTCTACTTCCCACCAGGTGAACATCAGATGGAATTGCTTGACTATGTAGCAGCCAAGTTCCATGAGGAAGCTGGTATCTTCAAGCTATTGGTACAAGACTTTTTGGTTTTGTATGCTTACTGTTTCAGAATAAGTTTTCCTATTTTCTTTCACTATATTTACTTATCTAGCATAATTACAATGCAGATCATTGACTCCATAATGGCACTTTTCCGTGTGGATTTCAGTGGTCGTGGAGAGTTAGCTGAACGACAACAGAAACTAGCTCAGATGCTGTCAAGGCTCCAAAAAATATCAGAAGGTTGGTAGCACAACCACCTAGTAGTCCAAGTGTATTATCAATCAGGCACTGGCCTAGGAATCTTTCCTCACTTTACACCTCTGTCTGTTACCAAAAAGGTCAAACTGAAAATATATTAATTCAAGATGACAGATTGAGAAAACTTTAGAACTTTTCAGCATTTAGAGTTTTTCTAGAAATACTGTCAAGTCCTAAATGAGAGAATACATTGTCGATCTGGACAAATATCCAGTAAGAGAAATTGTCTTCCCCAAATTTCTACAGTCTAAATACAAAAGAAACACAAAGAATAGAAAAAAGGATGAAGGCACAGAGAGATAAAAAAGCTGTGCCCATCACCGCTTTCCCAGGACTTTGCAATGCTCTGAGGGATGATGACAGGATGAATAGAGTTTCTTCTCTTTGGAATGTCTCAGAAATGTTGATGAGGAATGAGTAAATGCTTTTTTTCTGTGCAGTAAAACAAAAAAAAGGCAAACAGAGAAAGGGAGGGAGAAGGGGCTGAGGGCAGGGTGCCAAGAGAGAAGATGGGAACTGAGAAAGACTTGATCACTGGAATTCTGAAAAGTGCTCATTTTTAGTGTATCTCAGCTGAAGCCATGCAGGAGCAAATTCAAGTTGACTCCTGATTAACTGCAGCCATCAGCCATAAAGAATATTTGCTGCTCGTTCATTTGAAATGTGAAGTGCTTCAGCAGCAGCCGCGCTTTTACTGTGGATGGGAGAATATTTTGGCATTCTAATTGGCTGTAGTCTACCTTCTTTGCATTGTTTTCCATTGCAGAATATAACGTGGCCGTGTTTGTGACCAACCAGATGACTGCTGACCCAGGAGCAACTATGACGTAAGAGAATTTTTCTCCCTCTTTTTAAAAAATTTCTCCTATTTTGTAATACATATTTAACAGAGATGAGAACTGAGATTGGATAGAGCAAGTGGCACTGAAATGAAGGTTCAGATTTTTTATTTGTTCCTGTGGTATGAGGAATCGTTCATGGATGACACCTCTAAGTTTCTCTCAGTTTTCATAATGTTTTTTACGTTTATCTGCTGCCTGGTATGATGGTATGATTTCACTGTGACTTGAATGAAGACACAAAAGTATTGTGTATGAATCTACAAAGCATGAAGCTACAAAAAGTATTGGAAAAGCATCCCATTTTCCTTTGGAAGAGCTTATATATGATGTTTAAATTGTGCATTTCTTGAGCCTCTTGAATTTAATGAGAGGCAAATGATGCCAGCACTGACCATCTGAACATCCTATCTTGAGGCAAGTGTGTTAAAGTATTTTTTTAATATATTGACCTTTTTATCGTTCATTACTGAGTTGAACAGGCCTTGTCTGACAGTTAATCACAGTATTAACCTCTGGAATTTGCACAGTGAATCACCACCATTTTCTTGCTACTTCAGCTTTCAGGCAGACCCAAAAAAGCCCATTGGGGGCCACATCCTTGCTCATGCTTCAACTACCAGGATCAGTTTGAGGAAAGGGAGAGGGGAGCTGCGTATTGCAAAGATATATGACAGGTAAATGACTTTTCCCTTACAGCAAGGAACCTGCATTAGGAGCAACCAGAAGGTGATGAAGTTCAAGGTACTGAAACTTTCTGTATGGTAAATTGGGAGAAAATCTGAAAGGACAAACTAATTATCAGATTAAACAACTAATTAAAGTTGTCTTGCATATTACATACATTAAATTACGTGATCTTTCATCATAAATCCTACTAAGATGCTCAGCTCTTAAAGAAGAAGTTTGGTAAGAGTGGTGCTCCAGAGCTGTGAAATTACTAAGTTTTCCTGACATAATTATTTCACTTTTTCGGATTGTGATGATATTGATCACGTTTGCACATAGGTATAAAGGCACTGAAGTGTTCCAAGTCACTTAACACCTACAACATTTTGGGGACTGTTTCACAGCTGCATTTAACATGGAGAAACCCACAAGTTTCTTGGTTGTTTTTTTCTCCAGCCCTGAGATGCCTGAAAACGAAGCTACATTTGCAATAACCGCGGGAGGGATTGGGGATGCCAAAGAATAGGTAAAAAACCAATGTAAATGTACTGCTGGGCAAGTTGGGATGAAGATTTGTGCATGGCCACCAATCGCCTGGCTTTACTTCTAGCTTTTGAGAACTATTTGAGATATTTTGGGAGAACACTGGGATGAACTCTGTACAGTTCAGTTTTACTGAATTTGGTTCATTTAAGGTCTTTGTTTTTCAATTGAACTTTCAGCAGACAACGATTCAGGAAATAAGCTTGTGAATTGTTCTCAGAATCCTTTTCCTATGTTTTGTGAAAATCAAAGCTGTTCTTTCACATGAGATTAAATATAGTCTTTCTTAGTTTATTTCAAAGAGAATGTCTAAGTGGTAGAATTTAATGGAGCAAAATGAAGAAGAATTGGAATAAACTCAGTTATGAAATTACCATAAAGAGGTAGAAAAGGCAGTGGGAGGAGCAACAGCCCAAGAACTTGAGGGATTCTCATGTACTGCAGAAGAACAAGTAATTTTAAAAATATGTTTTTAGGCATTTTTATCTTGACTATTTTTATCTTGATAATGCTTACATTTTTATTTAGCAGTTTTTACTTTTTGAAGAGAATGTTTTAAAACTGTTCTTATTAAAGTTAAAAATAAAGACTGAATTAGAACAGAGGTCTGATTATGTTTGGGTGCTTTGAATTAAACCCTCCTCTCAATAATCCCATTGATCTTTCATGAGAGAAATAATCTGGGTGCAATCCAACATTTTAAACCTATTGTCTAGTTCTCTAATGGGACAAACTTTACATAATTGGCTTGTCATTCTTCTAACAGAAGTAAGAATACTAAAGATTACTATTAATTATTGTTATCATCATCATTATTAAAAGGAATAAAACAATTCCAGTGGCTACATAGGAGAGAGAGGCTGGCACTGTCGCTTACACTGAGGGAAAGGCATTTAGGATTCAGTTTGCTGAGGGAGCACAGCTCCAAACTAGCCAGAGATGTAGGTCATGGGGTACAAAAGAAGAAGCTGGGAATAAAGAAAGAAACAGGGCTCTGGGGGACAAAATAATGATTCAGTTTGCAATACCTCTGATGCTCATGGAATGGCTTGTTTTAAAATAAACTCAATAATTTATGTATTTATAAGGTAAGGTCTTACTTTGTCCTCTGGTAATGAGAATGGTCTAACTTTGGTCAGGGAGCTTGTCCTCACTGGCACAAGAATTTTTTCCATTTAGATTAACAAATGCCTGTACAATAACACGAAGCAAAAAGGCAGTGATGACCAGAAACTCATCCAAGAGAAGCCTGATGCTGTAGCCAGACTTTTCCTTGTGAAAGATGCGGAGGGCTTGTCTTCCTTAAGTGGTGTCTTTACAGAGAGTTGGTATTCTTCTTGAGGTAAAGCACTATTTTTCACAGTGGAGAAAAGTCTAGAGAGACAAAGGCAGGGAGGCTGGCTGATCTGGGAGAGCCAGGAATGGATCAGCTATTGTCATTTATCTAGTCCTTTGCACGTGTCATTCCCACACCAGGCATTCATATCCAGTGGCCAAGTACCAGGTGTGAGAGTGTGCAGTGTCACTTGACTCCCTCCCACCTAGAAAGGCCCAAGTTTCTTTCAATACTTTATTTTAGGCACCAAGATCGCTTTTTGCTTTCTCACGCGTGCCATACATACATACATACAGCACATAAAACTAAAATGGTAATTTGTGTGCTGTTCCAGGCTGTTACTTTTATTCAAGGGTCTGGAACTAAAAGGGACTCACTTTCTCTTCTGCCAATACAGCCAGTTTTTGATAAGCTGACGGCCCAGTAAGCACCAGTGATAGCGCAGCCGCCGTTTGGGCCGGGGCTGGGTCCGGCTGGTGTGACCCCATCACCCACCCAACACGGCCCCTGGTGCCGGGACATGCTGACCTGCCCCGTGGCGATATTACAGGCACGGCACAAAAGAACTTATGGCCAGTGCCACGTAATCGCCTCATGCATTATTCTTTCATTCGGCGAAGAGTCCCTGGTTGATCTGGGGAGTCCTCTCCCGGCCTGCTGGTGCTCTGGCGACACCAAACATCATGGCCGCTGTCACTCTGCTCCTGCCCCAGCTCCGCGCCAAGACTCCCCTACTAGTCTAATATGGAAAAACCTAGACCCGCCGGAGCCGCCATGGAGGCCCGAGGAGCTGCTCCCGCCCCGCCGCCCCTCGCCCCGTTATTGTCCCTCCATTGTGTCCCCAGCCCCGCCGCCACCTCGGCGGAGCCCGCGAGCGCGTAAGCGACAGGTCGTATTCTTCAAACCCCCTGCGCAATCAGCGTAGCCCTCCGGCTGTGCTTGCGCGCTCCACGAAAGAATGTTACACCAAGCGCACGGGCTCTTCCCGCCCTACGCCGGCCTGAATTACGCACCTTGCGTACGCCGTCCGTTTACGTAACGTGCGCCCCGGCCCAGGTTTTGCCTGCAGAGCCGAAGGCGTTACGGAGCGCGCTCCTTGCGCAGTAGACTTTGGGGAATAGCGTTGCTCTCCTTCTCCCGCCCGCCTTCCTCGCGCGGAGCACCGGCTCTAAGTAAAGAACTCCACGCACCTTTCGTAGCCCGCCTGCTGCTGCGCGGGGCGGTGTTTCGCCGCGCGAGCTTCGTGCGTAGCTGGCTTCCGTGAATAGGCGTAGGCGTCTCGGAGTGCCGCGGTTTGCGCAGCGCCGCGCCGCCCGTAGCGTAAGCGGAGCGGGCCGGGGCGGCGGCGGCCATTTTGTGCCGGGAGCGCGGAGGAAGAAGACGCTGGTGTCTCCACACTGCCCGGGCCCTGGAGCCGACCGAGAGCCCCGCCGTCCCGGCCGCTGACGCCCAGCGGGTCTCGGACCCACTGACCACCTCTTCTCCCTTTGTGTCCCACCAAAGAGGCGAGGTGGCGCAAAGCGAGTCCTCCGAGGCGCAGCCGCCCCTGGCTGGACCCTCTCCCCGTACCCCCAGCCCCTCGCCGTCCCCACGGCCGGCGTTCCGCTGCCTCTCGCCCACCCCTCCGGGGGCGATGAGAGGCTTCGGGGACCGGGGCCGCGACCGAGACCGCGGCGGGTAAGGGGGGGGTTTGTCACGGCCGGGAGGCGATGGGGGGAGCTGAACCGCCGCGTTGGGGGCCTGGGGAAGGCGGAAGGCCGGAGAGAGGGGGGTGCGCTGTAATAGCGGTTTTGGGAGAGCGAAAATCCCATATGTTGGGATTTTCTCCACGAATTCTCGTGTGGAGGTTGGGGGAGCTGACAACAACGTGGGGTGGTGGGCTTTTAAAATTTTTTACTTAGCTTTTCTGTCGTTCGTGTGTAACTGTGAGCCTTGCTTGCAATTTTAAGGCCTGCATCCACAACCCCTTCCGCCCCCAATAATTTTCTGCCAGCCCTCTTCTTTACCCTGCGACCCCCGTACCCGCCCCCCCTGCAAGCTACGAAGGTCTTGGTGTTCCTGTCAGGGTTGGTTGGTTCCTCTGCCCTTCGGGTTGTCATTGCTCCTTCTGGACTTTCTGGAAGGATGGCACTGGGGGAAGATTTCAGCTGCGCTCCGAGGTTTATCGTGAGAGGAAGTGGGATTGGAAACTGCTGCCATGCGGGGGACTTCGGTACTGGGGATCACGGCGAACGTGGCCCTGGACCACACTTGCCAAGCTTATGTAGCACAACAGGAATTGTTCGTGTGGCTCTGTAGAGACCCTAGTACTTGATACTCTTGAGTGTATTATTTAAAGGAAGTTTGGCTTGGAAAAGGCTTTTGCAGGTTTGATTTGATGTGATTTCTTGTTTCTGAGAATGATAGCAATAAATAAATACAGTGGTATTATACTACATAACTGGATTGAGGCTCGAGTTTTTTAAGAGCTGAAAGTAATAAGGCATTTGTGCCAGACCTTTTTAAAGAGAAAGTTGGAAATAATTTTGGAAAGTGGCATTTTCTGTCCTTCAGATCACGAGTAGTTAGGCCTTGGTTCTCAAGGATTAGCAATAAACATATCATGTGGGTTCTGTTATTCTTAATATGACAGACTAGATCCCAGTTAATAAGTCTTCTCTCGGTTTTTTTTTCTTTTCCCCACTTCCTTTTCTTCTTGTTTTCCCTCTCCACAGAGGGATTAAAGAATATTTTGCTGCATGTTGCAATGCACTTTAACATTTAGTTTCTGGTCGTCTGTGAAGGGAGATAGTTATATCATTGCTTTATCTTACACCCACATTTCACGTTCTGAAATTAAAAGATACTTTCATTTTTTTTTCCACAGAGAGGAGGGTTCTGGTGTTTTTCCGCTATGAGATTTCCAGCTCAGTTTAACACAAGGACATTGGAGTAAGCGCTTTGGCAAGTCTGAGATAGGTCAGACCCCAACTGTTTTTGGAGTTTAGTCAGTGAGTTTGAGTATGCAGATTTATTTACAGTTACTTAAAAGAATACAGGCCAAAGCGTTGACATGACACTTGATGTGCCTTAAAATTAGTGTAATCTCATTTTATGTAAAGTCTTTGATTATAGTGGATGCTTCTCTTTGATCAGGGGCTTTGCATGAGTAAAAGGATTGCCTACATGCTTTTTTGTGAAGGTTTTGGGCATTTGCACGAGAAATCTTTTTTTTTGGCACATTATCCTGGAAGTTTTAATGCATTAGAATTCAATTTGTTATATATGTCCTTTTAAGGTGTGAGAATACTTGTAACCGCTAATAACCATCATACTTCATAAATAAGCTGTATAAAATTTCAGGCTACCCAGTGTGCTGGTTCAACATCATTTGAAAGTTTATCACCAGTTGTTTTGTAGGCTAATGAAATACAAGTTTCTGGTTCCCTCTTGTCAGGAACGAGTTGTAGGTGACTACTTAGGATGAAAAATTACAATGTTTTGCTCTGGAATGTATCAAATTTAATCGGTTCTGTCCCAGAAATGATGGCATCACTAGTATGTCAGAAGAATGTTTTGAGCCAGACTGAATTTACACTTTAAAGAGAGCTGTTGGCAAATCAGGGTAATATTCCTAGATTCAAATCAGTTTACTTGGAATTGGAATCTCATTTTACTTGTAGTCAGAATGTAAAATGTCAGTTACTGCCAGTTCAGTAGATAAACCTCAACAGGCAGGTTCAAGGGCTGCTGTAGGGCTCACGTCTTTCAGGGCAGTATCTGGGCATATTGTGTATAAGAATGGAAAACTGAAACTATGTGACTTCAGTGTAAAATACATCGGTTTTTCCCTCTGGATAGCTGCGGGACAAATACAGTACCAGCTGTTCTAGCGTCCAGGCTTGCAATCAGCCCTGTCATATGTTTCCTTTCATGAGGGAACTCATTAACCCTTTGAACCTCCATTGGACTTCAGTGAGACTATGGGTTTTGTAGGGACTACTTGGATACAGAAATAGTTGCCATTTTGACCCGTTAGCAAATAAGGGATATTTATAAGAAATGGAAGATGCTTAATGCGCAGTTGCAACAAAGCAAACATTTTAAAACTTAGTAGATTTTAAGTTAGATTATATCTACCATACTTAGCTTTTCTGACAATTTAACCCCTTCTTCCTGTTAAAATGTTGATTTCAGTTCTGTTTTCTTGGTCTCTTAGTCACTATAATTTGTGGTTTCCATTGGGAAGTGATTTAAAGAACATATGCCCTTAATGTTTGAGCAGATAGTCTTTTACCTAAGATAATTCAGATCTTGTTTATTTTTTAGCAACTCTTCCTCCCCTTCCTTCCCCCACAAGTTATTCCTGTAAGAAGGTTGCTTTGGGGTTTTCGTTGCTTTCAGTTTGTTTCATTAACAGTTTTTTATTTACTAGTGGACTACCTGGGAAAGATGCAGACACTTTAGATTTGCTGTCTAAATAAGAGTTGTTTCAAATGTGCATGTCTCATGAATTCTATGTTTAGCAGAAAGCTATAGCTTTAGGACAAAATTTGACCTGATAGCATTTGGAAAAGTACCTTCTGCTGAGTTTGTATGATACTAATAGAAAAGCTGTAACTTTTTTTTTTGGTGGAATTTTAAAATATAATTCATGATGTTTACAGTAAAAAATAATTTCATGCCGCTAGGTTTTTAGTTACTCTTACAACTTATTACCATGAGCTCATTTTGCTTATTGCATTAGCCAGTCATTACAGTTAGTTCTTAACCTTTTGAAGTATATGAAATAACTTGGATTAAAAACACTTAGAGCAATAACATTTGAATTGTTATGGTAGTTGGAAATTTTTTTGTAAATATGAGCTTCTCACTCCTTTAAGTCTTCATCAAAATGCATTTGAGAGGGGATGTGGTTTTCCCCAGGTACTTTTTTGGCTTTTTTTATTCCTGTTAGACTGTGTTTTAAAAATAATTTTTAATTTTTTTATTTCATTGGTTCCAGAATTACAGGTGGACTTGCAGGCTTGGCTGGACTTTCTGTTCTTTACTCTGTTTTTCATTTGAGACGTACTTTTTGATAAGAAAGGAGAGGAGATATAGAGGGGGAGATAATGAAGTAGCTATTTTGTGTAAAACTAACTTGAGAGAGATAGAAGGAACTTGTAATTAGAGATTTTTTCATCCTTTTGATCTGACCATGTTGTTAGTGCACTGTCACTTTCAGGACAACCTGAAGTTGTATAGGTAATGCAAGTGCTATAGGTGTACCCACAGCCATGTCTTCGAGACAGAAGCTTTGAAGGGGTGATGTACAATAAGACGGTTTGGGGTTCAGAACTGACTTAAAGCAGTTTTATGTTATTTCAAGAAGTTTTATACCATCACAGTGATTTGAGGGGGGTGACTTTTGCTAGAATATTGTGCTCATGTGTCAGCTTGGGGAAAAGAGAATGGAAAATGGTTAAGAAAACTGCAAATTCCAGTGATTTTGAAATAGTTTTTAAATATTAAGTATTTTTTTTAATAACTAACATTCACATTCCTAGGTTTGGAGCAAGTCGCGGAGGTCCTCTTCCTCCAAAGAAATTTGGGAATCCGGGAGAACGTTTGCGTAAGAAAAAATGGGATTTGAATGAACTGCCCAAGTTTGAGAAGAATTTTTACGTGGAACACCCAGAAGTGGCCAGGCTTACCCCAGTAAGTTCTCAGATTCTGTCTGTTCCATGTTGCCAGCAACAGAAAATGTCACAAGTTGAAAAACTTGTCCTGGGAAGTCTGGGACAGATTATAATAGAACTGCCTCTTCATTAGGCTTGTTTGATGTGTGTACCAGCTCTTGTTCCCTTCAGTATTTAACATTAGCAGAGGTGATGCTTCTGTTCTTAGATATTTTATATTTTGTCATTTGTAACTCATCATCATAGTGCTGGTCTAGCAATTTGTCCGTGGAGACAAGACTTAAAGAAATGGAGTTACAGTATTGGAGAGGCCCTGAGATGACATAAAATAATGAACTAAAAATGGCAGAAATACATGAGAAACATTTACAAGTAATATTTTATTGTAAAAATAATTTGGGCTGAAAGAGACCATGGGGAGATATATAGTCTAAGCCTCTGCTCAGAGCAGGGGAAACTGCAGGACTAGAGCAGTGCTTTATCCTTTTAAGTATGAATCCCGGGGATGGGAAGAATTTATATCCTCTCTGGGTGGCTGTCTCAGGGCTTGATGTTTCTCGTGGTATGTTTTCCCCCCTAATAATTATCTGCAACATCTTCTCTACAGCGACTCATCTGGTTAGAAGTGGTTGAAAATAGCAGTTAAATTGAAGGTTGAAAATGGTTGAAAGTAGCAGTTAAAGGTCACTGTAAGCCTGCTCTTTCCCGAGCTAAACAAATCCAGCACTCCCAGTCTTTATTCCCAACCTGTACTCCAGCCTCCAGCTTTCCCCATATAATTGGACATGCTCTGTTAAAACAGTATCCTGTTCACACTGGGGGCTCAAAACTGGGTGCAATACTTTGTGTTTACTCTGTAGTTACAGTAATCTTTTCTTCCTATCTGACTTCAGTCTAGGGACTTTTATTCTGTCTGTAATGCATTTTTATATTAGAAATTTAGAGATTTGTTCTTAACATGAGGCAACAAACAAACTGTCATTATCCAGTTACATAGACTTACAAATCCTTATGTGAAAAATTCATCTGGCATAAAGGAATTGAAGGAGGCTTTGACTTCTGAAAGATACAACCTGAACTACTGAACTACAGTTAGCATTAGCTGCTGTAGCTGTCGTTGACTTAACCAGCGAAAAGGATTTTCACATTTTCCCCACTTTAACTTTTCATTCAAGCTCAAGAGATTCTCACAAATAGTCAATCTGTTGCTGTGAATAAAGTACCTGTTATTGATGTGTATCTCTCTATTGATTTCTAATGAGCATTAGAATAAGGTCATGAATTGTGGAAACGTTGCAAAGGGCAGTTGGACTTGGAAGATAAAGTGGGATTTTTTGGTCTAGATTTTCTGATTCTAAAATTACGCTTATGTGGATACACATTTCAGCAATATTACAAGGAGTTCCATTACTTAGAAAAATTGTTAGGTCTTGGGTTATCATAATGGTGCTATCTGGGCTTCCTTCACACAGAAATAAGTGTTGGTTCCGAAACAGTTCCAAGCAACATTTCTCAGTTGCAAGTTGTCCAGCAAGAACTCTGTATTTGGCCACCTGTGGCATGTGTTAATTGAAGGAGAAGGACTGTCCTGCCTTCGGTTTATTGTATATTAGGTCCTATTTAGTTTGTTTAATTCTTAGCATTGCCACATAAAGCATGTTTCTTATCCTCTGTTTGTAATCTCTTTTGAAGCTGTTGGTTGTTTCTGGCCTTTGGAAACAGTATGGTTCCTAAAAATAGTCTGTCAATATACTTTTCATTAAAAAGGGCTGTTTATAAGAAGACAGAGACAGTAGTCCTTCTAGGCTACTTAGAGAGCTCATACCTCTAAATGTTGCAGAAACTGTACAATAACTCAATCTTAAAATAAAATCTTAAGGAAGGTAGTTTTTTTAGATCTCTGTTTCAATTCAGTTCTCTAACAAAGCTGTTATCCAGAGGTGTGAAGAGAGTTAGCAGTTAGAATTATGCAATTTAAGTCTCTGCTGACATTTGGCATTTTTCTTTTTTTTCCCCCTCAACATAAATAGTATGAAGTTGAAGAATTGCGAAGGAAGAAAGAGATAACAATTCGAGGAATGGAGGGCTGCCCCAAACCGGTGTTTGCCTTCCACCAGTGCAGCTTTCCCCGTAAGTATTTTGCTGTTTGTTAACATCATGAGGATTACTCAGAACACACCTAAACAGTTACTGGGTCTGTTTTCTAAAAGGTCTTGTAAAACCTCAGTAATCT
This sequence comes from Neopelma chrysocephalum, assembly GCF_003984885.1. NCBI lineage: Eukaryota > Metazoa > Chordata > Aves > Passeriformes > Pipridae > Neopelma > Neopelma chrysocephalum. The sequence goes on from NW_020897714.1 coordinate 18,459,184, forward strand.
TTTAACAATTTTTTTCTTTTCTACAATTCTTAAGAGTATGTGATGGATGCCTTGATGGACCAGAACTTCACAGAACCCACTCCAATTCAGTGCCAAGGCTTTCCACTCGCCCTCAGCGGTCGTGATATGGTGGGCATTGCGCAGACCGGCTCTGGGAAGACTCTGGCAGTGCGTATTCTTTCCTTTACTTAGCTAACTTTCCTGGTCGCTTTGCAGAAATTACCTGTGCGTTAGTAGTTTTTAGGCTTGTCAGTACTACTTGAATGAAGTGAGATGATTACAGGTTTTTAAAGTTTTCTTTATTGCATCATGGGGGAGACTTAAATTTCAGCTCAGCTAGCCTGTTGTACTCACAGGCTGTTGTGACACAACACATACGTCACAGGTTATACACACAGTATTTTGTGCGTGTCTTCGATTTTGGATGCTTAGTCACTTCTCTTTGGTCTATATTTGCCTTGCAGTTTAAAAAACAGGATGTTCTCTTTAACATGTCTTTCATTAACCAGACAAGTTAAAAGTCTTCAAGGTATACATTAATTTAAACTGCAGTGTTCAAAAGGATTTTTATCCTTTATGAAAAGCAGTTGTTAGGGCCAAGATTGCTCGATTTGGCTGACTTAGACTCCAAATTGAAATGAACCTTCCTTTCAGTGGTGCTGAGCAGCTATATTTTGTGCTCATGTCAAAGCAGATATGGTTGGTCGGCAGCTCTGAAAATCTTCAGTTCTGCTGGATAAATGCAAGTATATTTTTTTCAGAATCCTGATTTTTAGATATTATATAATACTGTTTTCTTCTGTTTCAGTATTTGTTGCCTGCAATTGTTCACATCAACCACCAGCCATATTTGGAGAGAGGGGATGGCCCAATTGTAAGTGTTCGTTGATTCTCTTCCTTTTTGTGTGTATGGCATGGCATCGTTAATGAGATGTGTGCTTTATTTAATTGATGTATCAGAATAGTAAGTGGAAGAATGTTTACCATTGCAATGTGAACATCCCACTCAGTTGAAATTCTGTGCAATTTCTAGAGATTCTGTGCATGTTCTAAAGATATTTAAATGCTTTAGCTAATAGAGAGCAGATGGTCCAACTTTGCTTATGATTTTAAGTTAGGAATGTGTATGCAGCTTGACTGTCCTGAATCAATTCCTTTTGCAGTGTCTTGTTCTAGCACCTACTAGAGAGTTGGCCCAGCAAGTGCAGCAGGTGGCTGATGATTATGGCAAGTGTTCAAGACTGAAGAGTACCTGCATATATGGAGGAGCACCTAAAGGTCCCCAGATCAGAGATCTAGAAAGAGGTAATTTTAAAGTGGGTGTTTGCAGTTTCTGGAGGAAGTGATATTGTAAAAGCTCTGTAAAAATACAACTCTTCTCAAAATCTATTTGGAAGGTGGTGAGAGTGAGTGAGTGGCTGGCTCTTTTTCCTGTTATAATGAGAGTTCGTGAGGTAGTTCTCTTCTTTGTTATATAGTGACTTGGATGTCAGATTTCCTTTCTGTTTTCTCTTTGAACTTCGACTTGTGAAGGTCACCAGGATGTAGGAAGGGGAAAAGGAAACTTCCCAGAAAGAGAACAGGTTATTTTGAGGAAATGCAATACCAGCAAGTTTAAGGAAGGATTTTGCATAAGGCATATTTCAGGTTTCCTGCCTAGGTTTGTTCAAGTAATCAGACTTAGTTTCTGAATGTGTAGAAACTTCTTTACATGGTGGGAGAGGGTGTGTTTCTTTTTCTGGTTGGAATTTTTTAAATTATTGTTTGTTTTTTAAATTGTTCTCAAGCGCTAAGCCCTATTTCTCTTCATGTACCCTGTAGTGTTCTGTAAATGCCTTTGTGTACATAGCACAGGACTGGAGTTGGGAATGGTGAGGAACCGTGGTTGTACAGCAACCATTGTAGCACAGTAGTGCTGAAGTGTCCTAGCCCTCATTTCAAGGGCCGGTTGCATAAAATTTCAAATGCAGGAACGTGATGATGGCTTTCATCTTCACTAGATTAAAAAAACATAATTAGAACTATGTGAAAAGATGTAAGAAGTATTACCAAGGTAAGCTTATATATACAGATCTATTCAAGACGTCAGAAAATTTCACTTACCACTGCAATTTGCAGAGTCATTATTGAAAACTGCAGTAATGGGATAAAGGTGTGCATGGTAAAAGTCTGTGGGGTAGCTCTGAGAAAACTGTAGTGCATTCCAATTCAAAAGTAGCATCTTAATGGAAGAGTCCAAAGTTACATGAAGAATCCTTGGGAGGATCAGCTTACTGGGTTTTTGTACACCTTTCTGGAGTGCTGTAAAGTAGATGTTCTGCTTATGAAGAAAACCTTTTTCATGTTCCCTGTTTCACTAAACTTGCCTTCTGTGGACCTTTCAGTAACACTGAAATACTAACCTGAGAGATCTGGGAATTGGTGGAAACCAGACCCTCCTTTTAAGGAATGTGTGAATTGCCAAAGTGGATATTAGTTTATGAATATTTAAACTCTCTTTTTATGCTCATGAATACAGTCAGGATGGTTTTCTCTCACTATTGGTGCATAATTGCTCAGTATTAAAGCCCATGCTTTGACTTTATATATTTTTTAAAAAAAGTGGAATTTCTTTAACTCAGAGAGCAGGAGGAGCACTTCATGTTTGATTAACATGGGAAGTTTAGCTGGAGTTTGCTCTGATTTTTCTAGACACCTCTCTAGACTGCATAATTCTGGATGAAGATGGGTCAGGATTGAGTAGAATTTTATTTAACTTCTGATTTTTGGACAGCTCTTCACTGGTGTTTTTCTGACAGTAAGCTTTTAGCTTCTGTACTGCATTTATTATTCTAATGGCACTGTAACAGTAGTTTCAGAATGGAAAAAAATATTAAAAGAAACTAGGGCTTCTACTGAAATGACTCAATCTTGGGTACGAATGAGGGTGGTGCTTTTTTTTTTTTTTTTAAAACAATTTTGCTCTGGAAGGTGATTCATTCTGACTAAAAATACCAGTTGACATTCAAATGAAGAGCCTTACTCTTTTTCCCTATTCTGTTCTGAAGGTGTGGAGATCTGCATTGCTACACCAGGTCGCCTGATTGACTTCCTTGAGGCTGGAAAGACCAACCTTCGTCGGTGTACGTACCTGGTGCTGGATGAAGCAGACAGAATGTTGGACATGGGGTTCGAGCCCCAAATTCGTAAAATTGTTGACCAGATCAGGGTGCGTGACCGTTGTAAAAGCACAGCCTCCTTTGTTTTCCTATTCCAAGCCCAGTACCTTTAATAAATCCGTTTTCCTTTTTTCTTAGCCTGACCGACAGACTCTGATGTGGAGTGCCACCTGGCCAAAAGAAGTGCGCCAGCTTGCTGAGGACTTCCTGCAGGACTATGTTCAGATCAATGTGGGAAACTTGGAGCTGAGTGCCAACCACAATATCCTGCAGATAGTGGATGTATGCATGGAAAGTGAGAAAGATCATAAGTAAGCTAATTTTCGTACCATTTCACTTTCTTTGGTTGTATTTAAAAATCCACATTGCTTTGTAAGCCAACTAGAAGTTTCAAATAGTAAAGTACTTGTAGTATTATTTAACCTTAGAGTGTTACAAAATAAGTAAGCCCTGTGATTGACTAATCTTTTGTGTGTATTCTGACCATACCATTGTACAACCGACTGAAATTCTGTGTGATACTGACCTATGTGGATGTATGTTGTGTATGTACTCAATGTTGGCTGGGAGGGAGCTCCTGTATTCTGGTACATGTGGACATACATCTTAGTTCTTAATGTCTGTTTTAGACTGATACAACTGATGGAAGAAATCATGGCAGAGAAGGAAAACAAGACTATCATCTTTGTGGAGACAAAGAGGCGATGTGATGATCTCACTCGAAGGATGCGCAGAGATGGGTGATTAGCTTCCTCCCTCCCTCCACTTTTTTCTAGTGGGAAACAGAAATTGTAATCAAAAGCAGTAATGTTTAAGTGTTCATGATGCTATTGTTGGGAACAACTTGTCCATTATTTTCTTGGCTGAATTCAGTCATTCTTTCCCAGAAGATTCCAGTCCATCAAAGCATTAGTGCAAGAGAGAGTATTTGTAAACAGTGCAGGTTTGTTAGTGTATTGGAATCCTGATATGCTGTTTGAGAGTGTATCAGTATGGCAAATGTGATTTGGCTTTGATGGTTGTTTATGTAGGTAATGGGTTTACAGTACACATGCTGGGTAGATAGAGGCCAGAGGAGGATAGGGAATAAAATATTTCTTAAATCTTATGGTTTTGCATTTTAAACAAAATGCCAATAAAGCGTCCTGTTGCCTTTAATGTCTGTACTTTCTGTCCCTACTAATGTACATTTCTGTTTGGCAGTTGGCCAGCTATGTGTATCCATGGAGACAAGAGTCAGCCAGAAAGAGATTGGGTGCTTAATGGTGAGTCCACAACTGAGGGGAGAATAACTTGGGCTGCTGTACCTATTTTACCGAGACATGCTTTTCTCCAGTCTTTTTTTTTAACTCCAGACCCAATAGATGCATTTAAAAGAACTTCCTTTGCCTTTGTACTCTTTAGTTTCAGTACTTGTATTTGCCTTTTTTTGTTTGTTTGTTTTGACAAAACACAATGGGAAAATTTGTTAACCCAGAGAGATGGATTTTGAAAAATAGTTGAGGCATTATATCCTGACTTGCTGGGGTTTCTGGGATTGACCCATCCTCCCTAGCTTCTGGAAAATGAGCATTTAGTGTAAATCAAGTTCAGGTAACTTTATCTTTTTTAACAATCTTTCTTCATAGCATGCTTTGTTTTACAGAGTTTCGTTCTGGAAAGGCTCCTATCCTCATTGCTACCGACGTTGCATCTCGTGGGCTAGGTTTGTACACATAGACCACTCTTGCCTACTGCTGCATATTTTTCTTCTTTGGACTGAAAAATGTTTTCTTTAAAAAAAAAAAAATTCAAAGCGTGATTTTCCCCCACAAATGAAATACGTTTTTTAACATTAATCTTTTTTTTTTTCTTTCATATTCAAAGTCTCTTCCTGCTCCTAATGAACAGGCTTTGGTCTGCAGCAAGGCCTAGGCATGACCAATCGATCGCCAAGAGGGAGAAGAGACGTCCAATTATGCAACCCAACCCTTCCACCACACTCACTTCTTCCCCAAATCCAGCTTTTGTTGCTGGATAGTAGGGATGGATTGCTCTCAGTTCAGAGCGTGTCAGATAAAGTTCAAGTAGAAAGTTGTGGGAGAGCATTTCGACAGCAAATAGCTAACATTCTCCCCATATGACACACCACAGATTTGAACATACCAACCCCAGTGTACATGCATGTTTACCCTGCAGATGTATTCACATCTGAGAAAGCACTGCTCCAGATCTTTGGTCTTGACATGTAACCTTCCCTCCTCTGTGTTCCTTCTAGGCAGGACCACTGAGATGATATATGGCCTTTAACAGATGTGTAATTGAATCAGAATAGCACAGCTCTGTTCTGGTGGTATGAAAATGATCTGTCTGGATGCATCAGTTGTGCCCCCTTTTATAATAAGCATGTTTGTATTGCGAAACACAGTGTGCTGAGCACAGTCCTTTTACATCTGCCCACCACAGAAGAGGAGGATGGCTTCTGAAGCGCTCCGAGTTTTAATAACAGACATTGAATACTCTGCCCACCCTGGGTTTGGTAGAGGATAAACTACTTGGGGATCAATGTCTCACTGTAGTAGATTTTAGACAAAATTACTGCAAATCAGTGCAGATTAACTCGGAGAATAGTTTGTTAAAAGCCTCAGTTACCTGAGTGTTCTTCATATGCTGACAGGGTGGCTGTGCTGTGCATCATATGGTCACTTTTTAATACAGGCAGACCATTACTTAGACTTGGCAGCCTTTGTTCACACAACCTTCACCCTTCCTTCCCCTTCCCCCTCAAAAAACATCTGTCACTTCCTCAGGAAGTGATTATATGGACTTCAGTCTCTGCCCTCTAGGGTCATGTCTGGACCTGTGCAGTTAGAACTTGGGCCTGTTGGGAGAAGGGACTGAGGCCTGAAACCAGTTTGTATGAAAGAGAGCTGCTTTCTCTAGCAGCATTTTTTAAACAGGCTTGCTATGTGCTGGTAGCTTCTTTGTGCATCTTGCCTAGACATTTAAAACAGCCTCACCCCCCTCAAAAAAAACCAAACCACTCCCCCCAAAACGACTCAATTGGATAACACTTCAGAAAACAGTCTTCCCACTTCCCATCCTACACTTCACCTGAGCGAAGGGGGAAAGGTCTCAGAGTCTGTTTCTTGTTACTGAACAACATCTCTGCTTGTTTTGGGGCCCTGAGTTTGCTGCTTAAAATAAGTCACTTAACTGGCAAACTTCTGGACGACTTCCTCCAAGATCCTGGAAAGTGAAGGCTTCTACCTAAATAACATAAAACAGGGGCGCGCGCCTTTTGGCTGAGTCACCAGGGCTTTCCCTCTTCCTAATGGAACATTGATTTCAAAAAAGCTTCTTCCAGGTAAGTTCTGAGTCCCGTAATAAGTTCTTTGTGATAATTCCCTGGAGTGAGGTCCTCTCTCTGCACTGATTTTTTTTTTTTTTTTACTTTATTTTTTTGTTCAGTCTATTAAACTAAAAACATTGAATTTGTTTTGTTTTGTTTTCTTTAACAGAAGCTTTGATATCAGCTGCAGATCATTCTCAGTGCAGGGGTGGGGGCACATCTACAGTGATGGTCTAAACATCTAGACTAGCATGTTTGCTAGTTTATGTCTGTCCCGATTAATAATTGGAGACTGTCTGTGCCATAGGGTGTTCTGATGGTCTGACAAAGGGAATGTTTCCCAGGTAGCTGTCAAAAATGATTCACAGTCTCAATTCTTGATCCTGCTGCATTATCTTCTAAAAGTGCAGGAAGATTGTGAGTGTGTGCAAACACTTTGGAGCATGCTAGACTGGAGAAGCTGAGTCTTGTACGCGCTCTGGTCTTTTCTTCAGCGAGCTGCGTGCTCTACCAGGACCACTTTCTAGTCTGGAAAACACCCTTGCCTCTTCCTCTTCCTGCCTTCCCATTCTTCCTGCTCCTCCCCAGTCAAGTCAGTTCTGTCTACATTGATAGCTACGATTCCCTGTGCTTTCTGCTAGGAAAGCACATCCTTGTATCCTCTCTGGTAATTGAAGTCACTTACTACTGGATGTGCAAAACAGGACTGACTGAGGACCATGTAGCCTGGAGTTTGTCAGTCTAGTTACACTCTGGCTGTGAAGATGCAATCTGTCACACGTACTCCTCTCTTTACTTCACTTTCCTTTTTTAAAAAACCTGTTGCATCAAGGACCCTAGCTGGAGACTCGCGCAGCCCCCTGTGAAACCTGCCTTCTCACTCCCTTTTTTTGGTGTGATTCAGGACTTTGGAGTCAGCAAAGACTGAGGAGCCCCCCCTTTGCTGTAATAAGAAACAGACATAAAGTCCCCCTCTTGTCACTACAACCCTCATGTTTTTATTTTTCCTACAACCCCTTTGAAATTGATGCAGTCTGGGCAATAGATGCAGTCTGACCCTTTGGATGTAATTTTTGTATCTTCATTTTTTTGACAATTGCCCCTAAGAACCCCAAATAGGGGACAAAAAGCGTTGGAGGACCTGAAACTTACCTGAACCCAGGTTCTCCGGCGCTTCACAACCAAATGGGGCTACAGAGAAGCGTCTAAGCCAGTTCACAGAGCGAGCGTGTGTGGGGACTTCTCGCTGCCACGGACCCTTGATGCATGCTCCCCGCGCTCCAGTGGTCCCGTGTCAGAGGGCGGAGTTTTCGAAAGGAGGCCGCCAAAAATAAAAGGCAAAGAGACGGGATCGGCTGCAGCGGTTTCCCACAGGAGGAGGGAGTGTGCATCGGTCTGGTAACAAACAGAGAATGTTTCTCTCTTTAAAACCAAAAAAAAAAAAAAAAGGGAAAGGAAATCACAAAAATCTGTGTTTTATCTTGGATATTTTCAGAATATTCTTGTTAAAATGCAGATTTTAAATATTTTTTTATGAGCTGTTAGGGCATTTACTGTAAAACTGCATTTGAAAATATTGTATACTATAGTAAATAGGTGCTTTTGGTACTTAAGGTGCTTTCACTGAAGCGTTACACTAACATTTGCTTGATTTCTGTCCTGCAAGTTTACAAAGTCTGTCGTTTTGTAAAGCACACAGTTCTGATCTCCCAAATTTTAATACTGTTTTGCACACAAAGCCATTTTGATCATTTTGTTTCCTGCTTCCATCTGACACTGGAAGTAGGAAATTGCTGATGGAATTCAGGATTGTCCAAATTATGCAAGCTTGCCAGAACTGGACAGAGCAGCACAGTGAAATGTTAGTGCAATGCATTCTGGCGATAACTGCAAAGCTGAGTTAAGATATTCTAGGTCTGCATAATTTTTAATGAGTTGGCTGAATAATACTAATGTAATTGGAGTGTCTTAAGCTTTAGGCTAGGGAAATTAGTTCACTGTATTCTATTAGGACTGTAAAAGGAAATATTTTTAAGATTGCCTTTTATTTCATGTTACCGAGTGGAAGGTAAGTGATCTCATTACTGTTATTTTTTGTTAGACTTCTCCCAACAGAGTAAAAGCTTTACCATGGCAGTTCTACCCTTCCTCCACCCTAGTTTGCTCTGTCTGTTGGTGACATTTTCACTTTACAGATTGTGTTTAAAAAGAAAAACCCAAAATTCAATTAGCTTATTCACAAACACTGATGTCTGATACAGGAAGACAGAGAAATGCATTCTGGGGAGGATAACTTTGAGTGCAGGGCAGAGCTGCTTTAAAATTATTACTCTATTTCAGGACATTGACCTTTCTTCCTGATAGTCTTAAATTTGAGTCTTCTGCTCTTTTGGGATGAGTCTGTCTTGTGTTTATTCCATGCAATTACTAACTTTGCTTTTTTTTTTTCTTATTACTGTCACCTGCATTCGTGCTCCCCACCTTTCGTTGGCACGTCCTCTCTTCTTCTCCCCTTTCCTCAACCCCACCCCTTCACTGTGCTTCGCTCCTGGGCACTTCACAAGATGTGGAAGATGTTAAATTTGTGATAAACTACGACTATCCGAACAGCTCCGAAGATTACGTGCACCGTATTGGCCGTACTGCACGTAGTACCAACAAAGGTACTGCCTACACCTTCTTCACACCAGGAAACCTGAAACAAGCCAGGGAGCTTATCAAAGTGTTGGAAGAAGCCAATCAAGCCATCAATCCAAAGCTGATGCAGCTTGTGGACCACAGAGGAGGAGGAGGTGGTGGTGGAGGTAAAGGCATATGGGAGAAGGGCCACACAGGGAATAGGTTCCCCATTTTTGAGGGAGGGAAAGATTAAAAGAGGGTAGGGAAATAGTAAGTGCAAGTCTTAAGATAGCAAACAGATAAGTACTCGAGGTCACAACATGTTATGTAGATGTAGTATATCTACATAATGTCCCAACAGAGAGGCAGTCCCCTGTTTTACCTGAGCTGTAGAATTTTATTTTTCTCCTGATAAGGTCATCACAGGGCTGATTTCATTTGAAGTAAGTAATTCCTTATGGCTCCTACCTAAGCACACGCAACACTATGCATGTGGATACCCATGCAAAATTGAAATGAGTAAAGGGATACACTGACTTATTTCAGGGACTGAGACTATTTTTGCTCCCATTCCTTGAACGAATAAGAAGTTTCCTTATATTTCCAAGTTAGCCCTGAATTTCTTCCGTTTTCTTGTCTCCAAGCACGTGCATAAAGAACCCTTGTTGAACTTTGTGTTTACACTTTGAACAAAATGATGAGGCATATGCACAGCTATGCAGGGAAGTTACAGTCAAAAGAATGTGCTCCTTGTGGGCAAAATTGGGAATGTAGAAGGGGAAAAATAGGGGCACAGTTGTTCCAGAATTCATTGTTTAAGACTTGTTCATGGTACTAAATCTTAATATATCCATCGCCAGGAGGTCGTTCTCGTTACCGAACGAGCAGTTCAGTAAACAACCCTAACCTGATGTACCAGGAAGAGTGTGACAGGAGGCTCCGGGGAGTGAAAGAGGGCCGGAGAGACTCAGGTGGCTTCAGAGACCGTGAGCGTGCTGACAGTTATGCCAACGGAGCCAACAAGACCTATGGCAGTGCCTACGGGAGCCCAAATTCTGCTTTTGGGGCAGCACAGAGCCAGTATGGTTACACTCAAGGGAGCTATGGAGCAGCTGCCTATGGCACGAGTGGCTATGGCACTGCAGAGTACAGTGCTAGTGGCTATGGTGCCAGCACCACAGCTGCCACCGCTGGGAGAACCTCACAGAGCACTACCCAACAGCAGTATGCAGGGATGGTGGGGCGCTCGGGCCAGCAGCCACAGCCGCTCATGTCACAACAGTTTCCGCAGCCCCCTGCCACTAACGTGATGGGCTATATGGGACAGACTGCCACCTACCAGTACCCACCCCCACCCCCTCCCCCGCCCCCCTCCCGCAAATGAGACCACTTGGTGACCAGTGTAGACCTCTTGCATTTAAAGGAACCTTTTCTTTCTCTTCTTTCCCATTGTGATGTCTCTCATGCAGGTTAGACTTAGAATTCACCATTCAAATCCCTTAAGCCCATCAAAAATGGCCCCCAGTCCACATTAATGACCCTGTCCTCTTTGGTTTTTTCTTTTTTTTTTTTTTTAAGAGGTATATATAGTTGACTAGAAATTCATTATTTTTATCTTGCATGTTGATGAGTTTGGAAATTTTATTTTCTCTAAAGGAAATGGGTATAAGGCAGATAGGTCCCAGGTCGATCATCTTGGTGTCTAAGGTTTGTGTGAAAACTTGCTTTTGAGAGGAAGAAATTTCTATTCTGTAACATGTTAACTTAATTTCAGGAAGTATCAAGAGAGGTGGGAAACTTCGGGGAGCCAAAAAGCACTTCAATTAAAATATAAATGCAAGGGAGCAATGCTCACTTCTCCTAATCTTATTTTTTTTTTAAAGTAGCTCACTATTATTGCTTGTAATCTTATCGTAGATGACTTTCTATAGGAAAACTCTGCTCATTTGTCTGAGCTGGCAGTGTTCAGAGTGATGCCTTATTGTCGGCATTTTCCACAGCTCTGGAAGCCCCATCTTCTCATACCTGTAGCAGCCAGCAGTAGGGAGGTTGGAATTAAAAATCCAGTGTCTGAGACCAAACCTGCCTTGGATTTGATACCTGAAAACCTGATAGTTGCTGTGGGTACCACTGCTAAAATACTCAGTCAAGTAAGTTATTTCATGCGGAGCTTGGTTATTGTTAAATTAGTTTCTGCTCTTAAATTCCTGTTGTTGAATTTATTGAGAGAAGTCATACTTGAGAGCCAAGAAACTAAACAAATGATGAACAACGTATCTTGTTCGTCTGTCCTTCACAAACTCCCTCCCTTTTGCCATGGGGAATGTTCTGAATGCCACTACGCTCAATAAAATGTGACAGAGTTTTCCACACTTGAATTTAAGAGGCTTGAATAGAGTGGGCTGGGAGGGAGGGCAAGGGGGGAGAAAGAGAGGAGGAGAAGGAGATTGACTGGGATCTCCTTTCCATGAGGTAAGCAGTGAGCTGGTTAGTGCATCCTGATTCTGAAGCTTTATTTCTTTTGTACCTTTGCTCTGACTATTGCTTTCTCTGGCTTTTGAGTGCATTTCCCTGCTCCATTGGTCCCTTTGAGCTGAGCTCTTGCAGGTAGGTAGTATTTTAGAAAATGTTAGAGAAGAGTGAAATTTTAGTAAATACGTAAATTAAACTTGTTTATTTTACAGGCTAAGGTGGGTGTGAGGGGGGTTCCCCTCTTTAGTAAAGCATGTTGTTGACTTGTTATTTCTAATACCAGACGGTTCAGAGACAGTAGATGATAACAGGAGTTGGCTGCTCTTGATCTGATAATGTGACAAAAGAATGGATACGTCTCCTGGTTTGAGGCATGCTCTTTGCATTATGAGAGTGCAGGGGCTTGTGGGTTTTTTCTGTTGGCGTTCTTGCATATGGATGAACAAGGCAGCCCACTCCTTCTGTAGCTGAGTGGAACTTCTTATAGCCCTGGAAAAGAGCTTGCTTATACAGAAATGATTTCTTTTTAAATTTAATTTCTTACCAGAGTAAAATTTTGGGGGTTGAATGTGCTGCCTTTTTTTTATTTTTTTTTTTTTTTGAGTGCAGTACACAGGCAGGTTGCTGACAGGGAGAAGGGAGAGATCTTCCAGAACCTCAGTTCCCTCATCCCATTTTATAATTCCAGTGCCTGGGCAGGAAGTTCCTTTGCTTGTGTTAAGTGAAAGCCAAAAACATTTTGTTTATCCAGGCACTGACTGATTTGTCTTTGGCCTCCCTCACAAGCAAATATAGAGCTTTTTTTCTTTTTTCTTTCTTTGTTTTAAATTTGAGAGTTGAATGCAGAAATGTGTTTGAGGGGTGTAGGAGTAGGACATCTCACTGACTGGCTTTAAAAAGGGTCTCTGGACCGCCAAAGCTGCCTTATAGTCTGTTATAGCTTTCACTTCTTTTTGGGGGGACTTGTGCACATGTAAACATCGATGCCAAGTCTTGCTTTATTGCCATTGAGGTCAGCTGAAGTCCCGGGTCTCGGTTCAGTTCAGAGTGTCAACCAGACTGTTAAGTGCATAAATGCACCGTGGCATGTGCTGCCCCTGTCCCACCTGGTGCTCGCTGCTCTGTTCCATATACCAGCTGGGGAGCCCTTGTGGATAAAGCATTAGTCTCTAGTGTTGTTTGCATTGTTTTCAATCTGTAAAAAGTTTGTGGGAGTGTCAGATGAGTTGGGTGTCTCCTCCCCTCCCACTTCCTGAAGCAATTTACTGTTTGGACTTCTCTGAACAATGGAAGGGTTAGTGGCTTTGTGTGGGATCAGCATCTTGTTTCACACATCTGCTGGTCTCTGAACACATTCCTGTTGTATTAATAAAGACTTGAATTGAGAGATTCATAGATCTGTGGTGGTCAGGCACAGGATACTAAGAGCTATGTTACTATTCTTAGTTTGTAAATTGTCCTTTTGATACCATCTTGTTTTCTTTTGTAGGTATAAATAAAAACACTGTTGTCAATAAATTGTGAACTTTGTCTTTATTTATGAAATGTAAAGCCGTCTTTGCCCCTGTTCTTCCCAGTTCTTGAAGTCAAATTCAGAGAGATGGAAACACCTCTTGGCAACCCACTGAATTTTAATTGAAATTGTCCCCATCTGTAGGATATGAGGAACTGAAAGTGAGTGAGTGGGGAGGATATTTGAATACTTGTGGAACTGGAAGATTCATATAATTCAAAGGGAATGTGTTTTTCTTGAATGTTATGGGACCTAAATAGGGAGAGGGTCAGGCAGACTTAATTTTGAAGAGGGTGTTAGTTCATACAGAGTTAAAATAACAGTTTGTAGCATCTGCTGTATCAGATGTGGCCACCTGTGAAATAGGTCAGCAGCTTTTGTCTGTGCTATCAGACTTAATAGTACCATGGTCCCTTTACCACGGGGACTTGCCAAAGAACTAAAAGGAGTTACAAATTCCCTTATACTCCTTGTACTGCCGCATGTTCAAGGTAGAGGTGTGTTCTGGAGGTAGATGCTGGGAAGAGCCAGGAGAGAATAATTTGCACTACTTCGGTATTGGCCAGCACTACTTAGACTAGCACCAAATTCAAGTGAGAAAAAATAAAAAAATGGAGGGGAAGAGTCTCGTGGATCAAAAGCATTTCAGCTTTCCAAGCCTCGTCTTCCTGTCACCAGGTTGAAACTTGGCTGAGCCATCCGTTAGTCAAAAAGGGCCAGGGAAGGAAAGCTGTGATCTTAAAAGCTTCATCTTCAGAATTTCTTGCGTTGTCAGTGGAATATCTTCAAACAGGCATGGGGAGACTTAGCTTCTTTCCTTTTAGGACTGTGCAAAAGAGAAAAGGTAATGAATGAACTTCAGGGAATTCAACTGTTTTGTTGTTTCAACAATTTTATTTTTTCTAAATTGCTGTTTAGAGCATGGGGTAGTGGGGTGCCAGGTTTGCAAACTGCAAATGGGAGACAACCACTACAAAATTGCTGCTAAGAGGGGAATCTCCACAAGCTAGCTATTATCCTTTATGCTAAAGGAAAAGGTTCCTGTTTCCTTTTCCATGGTTACTTGCTCTCCAATGTGGACCCTTTTAATTTTTTTTCTAATGATGTGCTATCCTTAGTGCTTTCCTCTTTTGATATAGACCCTGGCCTGAATAAATGGTCTGTGGCCAGCCCCTCCTAAGCCTGGCCCACCCTGAAACTTGAGATGGCAGGGATGCCTCTGGTGGGGTGCATGGAACAGCAGCTGCCCTGGATGTGTGGTGGTTGGCAGGGCATGGTGGCTGTTGGCCTGGTACAGGGGTGCACCCTGGGGGGGTGGGTGCTGGGGCCTGTCTCTCTTGGGTGCCAGAGGGAAGGGTACTAATGTGCTGACAATGGACCACAGAGGGTATTGAGTGCCTGATGCACCAGGTGGGGCCACAGGGACTGTGCCAGGCTGGAGAAATGGGTTGGGGGGAACTTGTGAGGGTCGGTGAATACAAATGGATGTCCTGCCCCTGGGGTGGAACAACCCCAGGCACCAGTAGGTGCTGGGGCCTGCCCAGCTGGAAGGGGGCTTGGCAGAAAAGGCCCTGGTGCGTGCTGGTGGACGCCAGGTTGAACACAAGCTGCCAATGTGCCCTTGTGACAAAGAAGCAAATAGCCTCTGGAGCTGCAGGGCCAGCGTGGGGGTCCTTCCTCTCTACTCAGCCTTGGGGAGGCCACAGCTGGAGTGGTGGGTTCATCTCTGGGCTCCCAGGACATATTGGAGCTCATGCAGGACCACAGGAGCATCTGACATATGAGCGCAGGCTGTGAGCTGAGACTGTTCAGCCTTGAGAAGGCAAAGGGGGATGTCACCCATGTGTACAAATGCCTGATGGAACAATAAAGGAGGCAGACCCAGACTCTGCTGAGTGGTGCCCAGTGACAGAACGTGGGGCAATGGGAAATTCCACTTAAATATCAGAAAATAACATCTTACAGAGGGTGGTCAGACACCGGCACAGGTTGCCTGGAAAGGCTGCATCCTATAGATAGTCAAAACCTTTCTGGACAGGACTTTGAATAATGTGCTGTGAGTGGGGGCATGGATTAGATGATTCCCCCTCTCCTTCCCCTATCTGCTTCCAACCCCAGCCATTCAGTGAAATACAAGCTTTGGGGAGCTGAAAGCTTTCTCAGGATATCTTTCATGTCCTTGTGTTAAACAGAAAGGAGCTCATCTAGTTTTGAAAACAAGATAAAAAGAAGTAGCATTCTATAAAAATCCCTTTGCAATGCTTTGGTATAGGCTCTGAAGTCTTATTTAATACATTTCTTTACATAACACATTTTTGCTTTTTTTTTTCTTCAGCATTGCTGCCCTTTTGTCTGAGTTCTTCAGTGTTAGAAATGTTTTGAAAAGTTGGGGTTTTTGAAAGAATGTAAGAGAGATGCAACCTGCTATAATATTGCTGGCTCTCATAAATGACTGCAAAGCATTTGCATATCTTCAGACACTGTTTCTCTCCCATGATCCAGAACATTTGTGTAAAAGAAAAGAGGGAAAAAAAAGCAATTCTCTTCCTGCTGTGATGTTCCAGGGACAAATGTTTTTTCTTCTGCCTCCTGTATCATCTAAATTTTGCAGCTCTGTCACTAGTGGTGTGAGACCAAAAGCCAACAGTTGTGTTTTATCCCCCTTTTGTTCCACCATCACAACTACAAAGGGTATCGATTTCTCACAAAATACAGAAGGACACAGGACACATGAATGGAGCGAAGCTAAACTGGGAATTAGTTCTGAAAAGGAAAAAAAAGGAATTGACGTCGAGCACCTTGATGGCAGTTTTACAAAGTGATTTTCTGGCTACAAAAATATTGAATGACAGAAGGAAGTCTTAATCTGCCAAGGCCAGCCACCTGCTCAGTGCTCCTGTCACCTCTCTATCAGCATGTACAGTGCATGAAGCTACCAAAAATCCATCCCTTGAAACATCAAACACAGGCCATCACTATTGCTTTTGGCAGACTAGAAAATAGTTGTCCACTCAGGCAGTTTCATCCAATTCTGTCCTCCTCAACAGAAAGATGTTCTAAAGTGTACTTCAGCCTCGGCAAACCACAGTGTGTTCTACCAGAATTTATGCCCTCAGTGCACTTGTTAGCTCTGGTATGTAGCCATTTACCAAAACATGGCACTGAAATGGGAGGGACATCTGATTTTGGAAAGCGTCTCTTCTGTGCAGATGCCCATCTTCCTACAGAATTAGTTCTTGACAATGTTACATCTTTCCCATCAAAGGAAAAGTAGGCTTAATAATATCTCCATATGTCTGCAGTTGCCTTCTCAGGTACATTGTCTGCCTGCAGCTATTTTTTCCTCCTCAAAGTTGGTTTTTTTTTTGCGTGATTCATAATCTTTCAGAATGAATGTAGAATTTAAATGTACCTCAGTTGTTAACTTCCCAAGGTGGGGTTAAACTAGGCTTAGCTCTGGTTTAATTTCTGCTGTGTTTCACATGCATTTTAGAGCTTTGTGAGCAGTGATGCCCACTTGCATTCAACAAATGGTTTTTTTAAACTGGACTTCAGGTGCACAATATGCATCACAAATACAGCGAAGAATGAAGTCATGCAAGGATTAACGCATGGCAAGCTGCAGCTCCACTGTGCATTGCAAGAGTGTTGAATAAACATTTTAGATTTATACCAACCTATTTACCTACCTTTGGTGACGTATAGATAGAAGAAGTCACAGTAGAAGATGGTTTGTACCACCCCAGAAACTACAGCGATCTGGTCATAGAAATTCTCTGTGTGGTAGCGCCAGACCCAGTTGGCAATGTAGAGAGCACGGTAGAGGCCCAGGAAGAAAAGGTAGTGCGTTGTGATGGTCTCTGCTTCCCCTGTCTTGCTGATCATGAAGAGCTGAGGAAGGATAGCCACGGACTCCAGGTAGATGGAGAAGGTCCAAAGTATCTGTGAGGTGCAAAACGAAGGCAGTGGGGAGTCAGTGCTGGTTAATGTGTGTTAAGGCCCAAAGCTTTTCCTTTGGCAAAGCACTGATGTGTAAGTGGCATGAATAGTGCTGCTGAAGTTGGGGAAAATGAGCCTGCTGTGCTGGGACTGAGAGGAGACAGCACTGAGCATCTTCAAGGCCTGCCAACTTTGCCTTTCCTGCTTGCTTTTACTGTTAAAAATCTCAGTTATTCAACATGCTTCTCCCTCTGCTGCCTGGTGTCAGGCTGCTGCTTCCCCTCCCTTTTCCTGCCTCAGCTTTTCCTTACCTCCAAGGGGGTGAAGCTGTGGTTCTCCAGAAATGACAGGCCTGTAACAGGGACCAGCAGGAACTCGAGGCGAAAAGAGTCATTCTCACTGTCAAATGTTTTCCGGAATTTCACATAGATCATGTACACGGTGACATAGGCACATATCAAAAAAATGACCTGGGGGAGAGAAGGGAGATGACAAGACCTTCTGTGCTTAGAGGACAGCTTTGCCAAAGGTCCGTAAACCTGGTTCTGGTGTGGCCATGCCAGGGGCAGATGGTGGTGAATGATTTTCCTGTGCTGGTTTATGGATTGACTTCTGCTGGAGATGCTCCAGTGGTCAAGTAAAGCTTGCTCCACCATGAGGATCACATGTGTTTGAGTCCCTCTGGGGCTCTGTGTGAAGAGGTTGGCTTGGTAGCAGCCTTCTGTTAGCATTCCTGCTGTGCAAGGACACCCAGGCTTGGTTCACAGCATCTCATTCTAGTTTTAGTGGTACTAAATGTGGCTCAGCTCACTCACTGGCTCTGGTGAGGTGGTTTTTTTTTTCAATGGAGAGCCAGTGACACCGAAGGAAGCATCTCTACCCACACTTCCTGGCTGAAAAACTCACTTAATGACCGTGTACCCTCACCTCCCTGAAAAACCACGGCGAGCTGAGGGGAACCTCTGCTGCACTGCCCTCTCCTTACCTTCATCACAGTGTTATAGACAGAGATGAAGTTTGTGAACAGGTCCAGATAGCGGGTTGTGAAGACAAGGGCAAAAAGAATCTGACTCTTCCCAGAGATTCCTGTGTGGCAGGGAGACAAAAGGAAGGTAAAGCAGATGAAGGGAAGGACCCATAGGGTGGTGGTTTCCCCTTATGCCTTCTTTGGAAGCATTTGTATATATGCATGTTGTTTTGTGAGCCAGGTCTGGTGTGCAGGTGCTGATGTAGCTCTAGACCTACCCCAGGACTGGCCAGAGACTCCCAAGTAACAAGGCAGGCTCCTGCTCATGCCACTGAGCCGTGCCTGTAGGGACTGGCGCCCAGTGGGCATGTCCGCTGCTTTGGCCAATTCGGTCCTTACTGTCATCAAAAGGCCTTTCTTCTCCCTCCTTTCCGCCTTTGTTGCCCACCTCATCAGGGATTGTGTGATGTGACATCTGACGTAGGAGGGAAGAGCTGTGGGACCAGCCCAGGGATGCTGATGGAGCTTGGTCACTGCTGGCTGGGAGATGCAGTCAGGCCCACCCATTTCTCTACCAGTGATAATGGTCACAGCCCCAGCAGCCCAGCCCCAAAATCTATGGCCGGGGATATGAACTCAGCAAAATCCTCCTGCAGGAAGCTGTTGTCCTAATTTCCTCATCCCAGGATGGGGCAGCCTCTGGCACCTGTCCACCACTGGCAGGACCTCCAACCTAAAGCAGCTTTCTCTCCAGGTTGTTGGTGTTGGTGCTGCCACAACTTCTTACTCTCATTTTCCACCTCCCTCTGGCCTTGCTGCCCTCCCCTTCACTTCACCACCCCAAGACCAACACTTGCCCGAGGCTGTGTGCCTTGCCACATCACATCCTTCCAACACAGCGCTCTCCTTCTGGCAGGGACACCTTCCAGAGGAGGAGGATGACTTCCCTGCGAGAGCCCAGTGGGGAGGGCTTCCAGTTTGTATGAGCTATCACTAGCCTTTCCAGCACCCATTTTACTTGCACCCTTCATCAAGCTGCCCTCCAAGAAAGACCACCCTCCTTCCCTGAGGCATGGAAGCACTCACCGGCACAAGACTTGGACTTCAGGATCTTCAGGAGGAGAATAATGATGGCCAGCAAGTGGGAGATATCGCCCAGGATGCGGAAGATGTTCATGGTGCCGGGGGCGGGGGGGCTCCTCTGGGACGAAGGGAGTGTGGCACTTTCTGCAGTCAGGGAGGGTGAGGGCAGGGAGTTTTTCTTCCCTGAGCCTCAACTGAGTGAACAGTCTCCTCCGGCTTAACTTTCCTTTTTCCCTGAGCACAGAGCCCTCCCTTCTTGTGGAGCAAAGTTCAGGCTCTTCTCTTCACTGATTGTGGGTGCCTTTTGCCTTCCAGGCTGGATGTCTCCCTTAATTACTTTTCCACCAAGGTGTATTTTCCCTCTCCCAGGCTAGGGCCTTCCTCTCCCTGCTTTAGGCTGAAAGTTGGGGTTTGTGCCCCGGAGAGCCCCAGGCTGAGCAGCCCTGAAGCCAGCGCTGGGTGACGGTGACGTGGCTCCTGGCTGGCCGGGGAGGAGAGAGAGGAGGAGGCAGAGGCGGGAATAACTGCGCTATTTTTCCCTTTTTCTTTTTTTTTCTTTCCTCTTTTTTCTTCCCCAGCTTGTCTCAAGTTACACACGGAAGTATGGCTAAAGGGGAAAAGGCAGAGGGAACGGGATTCCCATCCTCTGGCCTTGAGGACACACCCTCCTGCGGGGCCAGGCTTCCCAGGGAAGTTCACCATGGGTGCATTAACCTCTGTCCTGCTCCCAGCCAGCAGCCTTCTGCCCTCTGCCCTTGCTGGCCCCATCCCGCCTCCAGTACCTTCTCTCCAGTGCTCCACCTTGTCTCCTGGAGCAAAAGACGTGGGGAGAGATTCGAATTACCAAACCATTGCAGCTCTTCCACAGCAGTTCATGCACAGGCGTTCCCTGGTGACTGCCCCACCAGGCAACCGTACCTTCAGATTTCCCATCTGGAGCAGCGTGGATCCCAGACCCCAGCCCAGGAGGAAAGAAAAGATCCTCCCAAGGGCTGGTTTGAAACAAACTTCACTGAAAATATTAATCCTGGATGCCTGCAAGTGTGTTACAAACAACATAGTTCATGTGTTGAGTGAAAGGAGCACATGGGCGCTGCTGATTTCACAGAAAGGAGCTCAGTAGTGACTGTTAGAAAGTTCTAATATATTTGAAAACAGCTCTAAGTGACCAGCCTGGTTCAGATAAACCTTGTCCTTAGAGAAGCGGTTACACAGGGAGATCTCATGGCAGCAGTGGGGGGACATCTGCATCAAGAACCAGCAACTAGATATTCAATATCTAATCACTTTGTATTAAGTGCCTTAATTTTTTTAATATAATATAAATAAATATAATAAATTAATTAAATAAATTTATTTAACTTTATATTAAGTTGCTATAATACAACCAAATGGATGTTTCAATTTGTTACCTCATCCCTGAGCTGTGGGTCTAATTTGGTTACTCTTGGGTTATGTGATCCTGCCTCCTCTTGCCCCAGAGTCAGCTCTGGCTGCTGCGCTCCCTGTCCCCAGCCATCACCCGTGGCTGTCTCCTACACGTGTCTCTGTCCTTATGAACTTGCTTGGAGTAAAATTCTTAAAGTGTAAAAATATTATTCCTGGTGCTTTCTGAAAGGATTAACAAGCCTATTAGCATCACCGGATCCCTTTCTGAATACATTTGCATACATTTCCTCCCTGCCCATTAGGCTGGCAGTTGTGTTTTCCCTCTCTGATGCTCTAGCACCTGCATCATCAGGCTTTTCCAGATGGATTCACAGACTGTGTTAGAAAACACCTGCTCAGCCCCATGAAACTGGGGATGGCCCTGCCAGGGCACTGAAGCAGAGGTTGGTGTGGTGGGAGAAGAGCGGGAGAAGACCAAACAACAGCATCGGCAAAGGAGCAACAGAGTAGGGACTGGCTGAAATTGGGTTTTCAGCCATCAGGGCGATGCTGCCTGGGATTTCAGCAGGGCCATGTGGGTGCTGGTGGCCTGGTGGCCCTGCAGGGCCCTAGTATCCCAGGTCCTTTTGCAGGTGGGCAAAGAGAGGTCTGAGCCATGGAGCAGGGATGGAAAGCTTAGGGGAAGGAACAGATTTGGGGTCTTCTCTTCCAATGGATCCCTTTCCAAGCCTCTGGAGCGCAATGTCCAAGAGCCCTTGTCTTTCTCTTGTCTCTGCACTCCTCTTTGCAGTTTCTTGTCTCACCCAGGAAAAGAAGTCCCCTGCAGAGGGGTAACACTGTTGTGGGTGGCCAAGGTTTATTCTCTTAATCTTGCACCTTCCCAAGAAGAACTGATGGGTTCCAAGTCACAGCATTATCTTCTGCTGTGGCACCAGGAATCCCCAGCTCAGGTGACCATCAGAAGGACTTCCCGGGAGCAGCCCAATCGAGCTCACCCAGCTGGGACGTGGTGGTGGGGCTGGGGTTTCCCCATGGGACATCCCTGTGTGGCACACATGAGGGCCATGGGAAAGCTGCCTGGAGGCCAAGGGGCAGCCAGGCCCTAAGAGATGAAATATTGGGCACATGAAGTGGGAGGAACCAAAAATAAACCTTCCTTCCTCCCTCCCTGCCACAACACGAAGTGCCTTGGGCTGGGTGTCTCCCTGCCTCCCGAAATAATGCCGGGTGCTGCCACCACCCTACACAGTGATGCTCTCTCCATGCCTCCCGTTTCCATGGTGACCACAAGGAATGTCGCCAGGGTGACAGGGAGGCAAGTGAGCTGGGATTTGGCATTAAAATCAAGAATTTGGGGTTGTTGGGTTTATTTTTCTTCCCTCTCTCCCCCTCCCCCTTTAGTTCTATTTTGGGGGTTTCCCTCTCTGCCTCTGCTGGTCTGGAAGGCTCCTCCTGCAGAGCCTCTGGGCCAGGCAGCAGCAGCTCCATCCAGTGCTGTTCCCCATTTCTGCCTGTCCTGCGAGGCAATAGTGTTGGGATAAGAGGGACAAAGGGGGTTTCCTTCTTACTAAAACATTTGTTTCCTGCTACCAGGAAGGCTTCTGTGCTTTTGTCACAGAGGTGCTTGGCTTGGTGCCCCCCTCCATTTCTGCTGCAGGATGTGGCTCAAGCTGCATCCAGACCTCCTGGGAGAGTGGGCAGCCTCAGGCATTCATCCAAGAGAGGGAAATGATTCAGCATACCTGGAGGGGCTGGGAAACATGGTGGGATTGAACACCGTGAGCCATCTCTGTGTCTCACCATCTCTGCCCCCCAAGACCAGGTCAGTTTGGCTGGGGTGGTCCTAGAGCACTGGTGGGGGACAAGGATGGGATGATTGCAGGAGAATCGTAGAGGGAGCCTTGCAGGTGCTAAGGAATCCAAACCTTTGTTGTCTGGTTTAAACACAAAGTCAGAACTGCCCAGGGCAGAGAGCACTTGAAGGTTTGTGCTGGCTTAGCTGGTATCACAGGAACGTGGGACCATAGGTGTCCAAGCAGGGGCTGCTGGCACAAAGGTAGCACTTGTCTTCATCCCCAGGCAGGAGATAGGTCAGGCAGCAGTTGCTCACCTTCCTAGGAGCTCTTGCTTCTCCCTCCCTTCCTTCCCTCCCTCCCTCCCTCTTTCTCCATTCATCCCTCCATTCATCCCTCCAAATATTCCTCCATTCATCCCTCCAAACATTCCTCCATCCATCTCTCCATCTCTTTCCCTCCTTTCATCTATTCCTCTATCCATTCTTCCCTCCATCCTTTCATCCCTCCATCCTTCTATCCCTTTGCCTCCCTCAATCCCCACAGCAGCATTGGGAAAGGTTGGCGGAGTGGGGCTATTTTTGGGAGCGTCTCCCTGGCAACGGCTACCACCACCGTCTGTGGTGGCTTTTCCATAGGTGCTAAAATATTCCACGCTTCTTATTAAAGACGGTGCTGGTGGAGACGAGCGGGGGTGGCGAGTGTGAGCCACCCTGCTGCTGGGGCCGGTGGCCATGGGGCGGTCAGGGCGTGGCACCTTGGGGGCACAAAGACAGCTAAGGGCCAGTGGCATCCTCAGTGTGACATCCCCTTGTCCCTCTCAATGGCTCCAGCAGTGCCAGCTGCCTCTTGGCTATGCTGGGCTGCCACACCATGCACGAGGTGTAGCTATTCATCCTCTTGCTGTACAGGTGGAGGGAAACACGGTGAGGTCTTGTGGGGAGCCAGCAATGAGGAGCGAAAGGCAGAGAAGAGGAAAGCCAGCCTGAAGCTGAGGTGACCACAGGGTTGTGCAGGTATTTGGTGGCTTTGCCCACTCCAGGAAGGAGCAAGATGTCTCAGCAACATCTTCATCCCTTTACTGCATGGAGGAGAAAGGCCTGTCATGGTGCCCGAGGGATGGCATGCTTTGCCACAGGGCAAATGGACAGCTACTGGCCCGTAGCTCTTGGGAAGCAGCCCCATGGGCCATAGGGACAGGGCTTTTGGGAAAGCAAGTACCCCTATGAACCTGAACAAGGTTCCCTTAGGGATGGCTACAGAGGGCATAGATAGGCTGGCCCCATTCCATCCAGGTGCAGCAGCTCCCGGGGAACCCCCCACGGGAGCAGGAGGGAGGAGCCATGAGTGCACTGAGATGAGCTGGCCCATGCAGGAGGCTGATGAGCTCCTGCTTTGCAGCTGCTCATCTGCATGGAGCTACCAAACTCACCCTCTGCTTCCCTGGTGATGGCTTTGCCAGTTGGGAGCGGGCTTTGCTCACCACGGCAGTGCTCGCTGATGCCAGTGGGGGACAGCAGGCCCCACAGTGCCTTGTGCAAGGGGATCTTGGGATGATTTTGGGAGGGAGGGTTGTGATTTTTGCAGGATTGGAGCCCAGAGGAGACTCAAAACGGGGTTTTTTGATATTTTTTGACTTTTCAGCACAGGCCTTAACACTGGGGACAGCAGATGAGACTCCAATATGGAAACCATGTCGTCAAACCATGCTGTCCTGGAGCAGGGCTGTCCCGGAGCAGGGCTGTCCCCAGGACCCCATGCCACTGCCTGTGTGGTCAGGGCTCTCTTCAGCCTCCGGCTTTGCTGCAGCAGAGTCCCCCGGCCTCTCATCTTGTCACCAAGAAGTGACTTCTTCAAAGCCTCTGAGATGCTGCTGCCCATGGAGACCCAGAGGAGGTTGCCTGGACATGTTTCCTGTCAGGGTGCCTGGACATGTTTCCTGTGCACTATCCTGGATCCCTGAGGGCTGGTCCCTCTGTGCCCACGCTCCTGTCTCCAGCATTACCCATCCCAGAAGGAAATCCCCAGCTCTGTAGAGTGGGGAGGCAATGCCCCACAGCAAATGCTCTGCATCAGCTGGGAGAGCCCGGTCCTTCCTCAGAGCGAGGTGTCAGCCCAGCACCCCAAATCCAGGCGGGGAAAAAAACCCTGACAGTGGATAATTCACCCCTGTGCACCAGCCCAGCAGGAGGATTCACCCCCTTGAGGGCATCTGGTGGCCCCGCCATCCCTTCCCTGGTGCTGATGGTTGCTCTCATCTCCCCCATGGTGGTTCCGCAGCTCTGAGCTCACATGCGAGGATGGGCTAAAGTAGCGGAAAGCTGTTGGATCCTACCACAGAGTTACTGACTTCTCAGCTACAGACTGCATAGCAATCAGCGAGGGGGAGAGGCAGCCAGGGAACGGGAGCAGAGCGCAAAGGGAGGAAGAGTGGAAGGGAGAGGGGGGATTTGGGGACTAGAGCAGGGAGGCAGCGAGAGACACGGGCAAATAATGCCAGAGAAGGAGGGAATCAGGCAGGAGGGGGAGACCTGAACCCATCGCCGAGCCACGAAGGCACATCAGCGCTCCGTGGGATGGACGCTCCTGGGAGCAAAAAATTCTGAGAGGCAGAGGCAGGAGGAGAGCACTGGCGTGGGCAGGGCAGAGTTAGGAGAGGAGCAGGTCGCAGCAGAGAAGTAGCTCTTCGGGGGGAAAAAATAAACCTAAGCTGGAGGCGAGCGAGGGCTGCAGAGAGACTTCCCTGATTCCTCCGGTCTGGCTGAGACATTTCATGGTGAGATGGAGAAAACGTCCGCTTTCCCCTTCCTCTGATGTTGGCTAGGCACGGCTGGAGCAGGCAGCAGCCCTCGGCAGGACCCGGGTAAGAGGCGGTGCCGGGGCGCGCTGCTCCCCTCATTGGCATGAGACCGGGAAGGGGTTTTTTTCTCTTAGGAAAATAATGTATTGTTTCGTTTGCGTTCACTCTGAGGAACAGCTATAAATATAACTTAGGGAGAGATGTGTGGCTTTGTGTGACTGTGCCAGTGAATAATAAAGTTGCCTGTGTGCACGGCATATGCACGTACAGCTACCGGGGTGGCCGTGGGCCGAGGGGCAGGGGTGGGCACCTGCCTGTAAACCTCCCCAACTTCCCTCCCCACCCCTTGCCACCCTGACTTTGGTCGCTTTGCAAGTAACTTCTTCATTTTTACTGCTCCCCATGTTTCCTTAGTGTCTTCTTGCTCTGGGCTGGGTCTTGCTCACCTTTTTCTCCTGCTCCATGTGGGCAATGGTCCCAGACAGTTTATAGGGAAGAATGCAGCTGGACATCCGTTTTCCAAGCGCTCGGGTGCAAATGGAGCTGAAGTGAATGTGTTGGTTCTCCTACTGCCTGCGGAGCTTTTTGGGCTCCAGACCTGCCCCTCCCTCCCTTGCCTTCCACCTTTCCTACTCCCAGCATGACTGATCCTGCTGCTGGTGGTCCAACATCCTCCGGATAGTTGCAAAGGGTCTTCTGCATACTAGGTTTGGGTGAAAGCAGTTCAGGAGGAAGCCATGAGCAAACTGCCAGAGAAACTCTGCCTTTGCTCCCTGTTAGCAAGGTCAGCATCCCCATCAGGGCACAAATGGGCAGGCAGGTTTGTGTGGTGCTGGCAGGTCCCTTCAGATATCCCTGGTGCCACCTTCAGCCCACAAGACCTTCTCTTCTGGGCAAAACACCTGGAGTCAACCAAATCCCTCTGCCAAGAACCTGGAGATCCTGTCCCCACTGCTCCATCTGGACTCTATCCATGGCGAAGTGAACAGAGGATCTGAAGCCTCTACCTTTTCCCATTCCTCTTTTTGGGGGGCTGTGCTGTGAAGGGGAGACAGTGACAGCACACACGGAGGATGCATGGTGAAGGTGATGTGGCTCCAAGACTACCCTCTATCCCTGCTCTGTGCTCTTCTTGGCTTCTCGGGAGGAGGCATCCAGAGGGGGTGGGAGGTGTGGAGATGAGCTCAGGGTCTGGGGCCACCCAGAGCCTGGGAGAGGACAGGTGGGTGGATGGGGAACACATCTTGATGGAGCCATGCAAATACGCCCCTTCTCCATTCACCATCAGAAGTGGCATGCACAGAAGCCTGAGACACCCTGGCACGTGACCACCCCTGTTTGTGGCCACTGACAATAGTAATAAGTACAGGGGAAATACGTGCCTTAGGATGGAAACATGAGTCTGGTGGGGACAGGGGGTGGTGGGGAAGAGGAGGGATGGTGAGGAATGACCACAGACAGGAGTAGCTGGAGAGGGCTGGTCCGGAGGGAAGTGGGACTCCCTCTCCTCCATCTTTCTCCTCTTCCATCTCTCCCCCCATTCGGATGCCAAGATCAAGTGCCCCAATGTGTGGTGCTGATAGGGGACTGGCAGTGGTCCTTGCCCCCTGCAGCCCCCCCCCGTGGTTTTCAAGGAAAGCTGGAAAGTGAGGAGGTGCCTGGGGAAGGATGGAGTTGTCTGGCAGGATGGATCCTCACTGGTCCCTCTGGCCACTTGGCCACCCCAAGCTCAGCCACTGGCCACCACGCTGGGAACAGCTGTATTCCTGGGGTGGCATCACTGATGGGAGGGTGGCAGCAATGAGGAGGAGGACATGGTGATGGATACCTGTGCCTGCCGTGTGCTGACATCAGTGCAGACCATAAGCAAAGCAGTTAATGGCAATCTGCCCTCAGCATGTTCCCCTGTCCTGTCTCATTATTGCACTGGGTTGGCTTAACCCGACAGTGCAGCCAGGAATCAATAGATGGATGCTGGCGTCTTAGCAATCGATCCCTTACTCATACACGCAGCTCCCAGCCTCCCACTGGTGCTCGTTTTTCTGTGAATGGCAAGGACTGAGTGAAGCTGTCTGCGCTTGCCTCACAGCACTGCGAAACTGAGTCAGGCTAAATTCATGCTCCTTCACAGCACTGCCTCTGCGCTCCAGGGCGGAGGGGCCTCACATGGAGCCCCAGGAGGCACCTGCGCTGGTTTCCCTCCCCAAACAAGGTGGCTTTAGTGGGGATGGTTGGGCTTGAAGTCTCTTCTTGTGAGAGATGTTGATTCTCTGTCTTGGGACAGACAGGGGGTGCCTTTGAGCTGGTTCTGATCCTCAGACCTCTCAGGCTTGTTCTCCGGCAGTGAAGATGGTGCCAAGGACCAGGCAGATGAGGGATGTGAGCTGGCTGCCATGTGACCCTGCCCCAACGGTCCCAGAGACCCATGCACCTCCATGCCTGTCCTCCTGGGAGCCTGGAAACAGGCAGCTTGCTTCAGGGACAGCTTTGGCATTCACCCATTGGTTTATCTGGGGAGAAGATGCCTACCATCTCCTGGCACCAGCACCACTGCTGCTGTCATTGGAGATTAGGGAGCAGAGGGTGGAGAACAAGGTACCCTCCAGCCTGGCACTGCCCCACGCTGCCAGCCAGGGACTCCTGCAGCTACTTTGCCCGTGCCTGCACCAGCCCCTGCCACCACGGCAGTGGGTTTGCCCCTCACAATCTGGATGTCTATTTTATTTCTATGGCAACATTTCTCCCAAAACACTTCAGAGGGAGCCTGGTGCTGTGCAAAAACATGGGAGGCAGTGTCCCCCATTCTGTCCCCTGCAAAAGGTTCAGAAAAATGACCTGACACTTCCCCTTGCCTCCCTCCTCACCTCCTTCCCTCCCTGGCGAGTGGCACCAGCACCAGTACAATGAGCTGCTGGCCCTGTCCCGGCTTCCTCTCCGCTGCCTGTTCTCCTTTCCCCTGCCTTCAGTTTTGCTCTCCCCTCTCCTCTCACCTGCTCTGTTTCTGCTGGCAGCCTGCCTCAGCACCTGTGCAGAGGGACCATCTGAAAGTAGTCTTATAGAAAGTGGATGTCAAAAATGACTCTGCTATAGAGGAGGGTAAAGCCCCATAAGAGCTGTGTAGATTGACCTCACCAGCAGCACGGTGAGTGCAGGGGCTGAAGGGCACCCGGGATCCCAGAAGCTGGACAGACAGGCTCTTCATCCCTCTGAAAAGCTCGATGGCATTATGAAGAGGCGGTGCTTGCCACGGGTGTAGGCACAGCGGCCCCAGAAGTTCTCTCCTCTCCTGTTCCCGTTTTTCCCACACCACCAAGAAAGAACCTCGTGTCTGGGTGGAGGTGACCAGGCAGAAGCTGCAAGCAGCACCAAGTGCCAGCAGGCGAGAGGCAGGTGAGCAGGCAGGATGCCAGCGGGAGTGTCTATTGCAGCCTGGAAGAGTAGGGGT
The DNA here is from genome assembly GCF_003984885.1 of Neopelma chrysocephalum. Lineage (NCBI taxonomy): Eukaryota > Metazoa > Chordata > Aves > Passeriformes > Pipridae > Neopelma > Neopelma chrysocephalum. The sequence goes on from NW_020897714.1 coordinate 18,487,693, forward strand.
ATGACAGCAATCTGTAGAGATGGCGGGGGGGGATATCGCAGCCATAGCAGTGTGCAAATGCAGCCACTGTGTCCCACTTCACACCGTTCTCTCCGGTCTGATCCCATCCGTGATGGCAGCCTCTGCCGTGTTGGGGAGCTGAGGGGCAGGTGAAGGAAGGGGGAATGGTCCTCCATACTGCACGAGGTGGGCAGCACTTAGGCTTGACATCTTCTAGATGCATTTGTTAAACAAGACTGATCAAGCTGCAGCAATACAAGTCAACAGACCTGAAGTGAAATAATTGATCCGCTCGCTGCGGGAATGCAGTTTTCCAGTTTACCTGGGATGCTCCCTCCGCTCTGTTTCTGGTGCTTTTCAGGCATGGCTGAAAGGGAGAAGTGGGGACCCTCTCAGGAGAATCGTGGCTCTCCTGGGCTCCTTGGGGTCCTTGTTAGCATAGCAACAAAGGGTTTGAGGGGAGGTTGTTTTTCACCTACAGCTGATGGGTTAGTGCTCAGCAGCCAGGCCAGGCTGGGAACTCAGCTCTTGTGCCGTAGCTGAGTGCACAGCAGTGGCTGTCGCCTCTCTTGATCAGGGTCTTGGTGCGGAGCAGGCTGTGCCCTGGTTATTGCTTGCCCTTTGCTGCTGTCACTGTTGTTGTCATCATCCATAACCCATTTGCAGGCACCTGCCTTGCTGGGTGCTTGGCAGAGGTACTGCCCTGTCAGGAGTGCAACCGCAGCGGGCAGGCAGATGACGTGAGCCACCCTTGCTGCCCTTTTCCTGCACACTAATAATGATCCCTTTCCCCTGAACAAGCCAAAAACCATCAAGAGGCCCTGCGTGGGCAGCTCTTCTGGCCAGGGACTCTGTGTTGCAGAGGTACTGAGGTACAGGGATGCTGCTGGGAATGGCCTTTCATCAAGGCTCCCACAAGGCAGGGTGCTCAGTGAAGGATGTTCCTGCAATGGGGGGGTTAGAAGAGATGTCCTTTTCACTGGTGCAGTTATGCTGGGAAGCTGGAGGAGGCAACCTGAGAGCACTGAAGCTGCCTGGGATGTGAGGACCTCAGGGACACCCCAGCGCCTTCAGTTTTTCAGTTCTTGTCGGTTTTGCACCAACCCTTTGGGATCTAGTCCATGGCTTTAGCAGGCAGGGTGCTGGGGCATGCATCAGTCCCCACGTTTCCTCAGGAACAGGTGGGATGTGGTCTGTGCCCTGGCTGCCAAAAAAGCTCTGCTCCTTTTTGGCCAAAAAACCACCAAGGGAAGGCCAGGGGCCTTCTGAGCATTTAATTTTCCCTGTGATGCCAGCTACAAAGAAAAACACCCACCTACCTCACTCATCAAGAAGGGGCTTCTCCCCAGCTGCCACGCCAGCAGCATCCTTTCCTTACGATCCTGCTCAGCCAATCCCCAGCCCCTGTGTCTTGTCCCCCCCAGCCCCATTTTGGCCAGAGAAGAGTGGGTGAAGACCAGTGCCAGCCCCACCAGCCCCACTAGATGGGGTATCCCCTGTCTAGTCCAAGATCCTGGGTAGCAGGCAGCTGTTCTTGCAGTGCCATTGCCTGGACAGTGCAACCAGAGCAGGGATCGCTGGGGTGGTGTGGGAGCAGGCAGGAGGTGATGCTGTCACCTCTCTGTGCCTCTTCCTGACTTTGTCATCCTGGGGACCTTTGTGTGGTTCCCATTTTTATCTGTTTTTTCTCCCTCTCACTCTTTCTCTCCTTCTCTCTTCGTTTCTTCTCTCCCCCTCCCATCAGCATGTGGGCTGATCACTGCTCAAACTTTTAATTCAGATGGTAATTGGAATAATAATACGGGCAGAATCCTTCTGGCTCCGTTGCTGCAGCTGGCTTCAGGGAGCTATGAATAGCTCTGAGTCACACACTGAGATGGTTTAATTTCAAATGATTTTGTTTTGTTTTCATATTACCCATCCTCAGGCTCCAGAGCTTCACAGGGGGGTAAAAATATCCCCCCTTCTCACTCCATCCCAAAATGTAAACGAGGCAGAGGTACATTACTAAAATCTTCTTTTGGAGAGGGAAACTGGTCAGCAGATCATGCCTTGAGGGGCAGATGGGGACTGTTGGCACTTAATCTATTTATAATTATTGAACGAAAAGGCAGAAGTGTGTATATAAAAATGGTATAGAGTTGATTACAGCTTCCTCCCCTCACCTTCCATATGTCACTTGCCTTTTTAATACGGTAAAACTCTCCTGCACAGTGACTGCGCCTTCGTGTGTGCTCATACAGCGCCTGGCACCCAGCCCTGCTGGCACGGATGAGCGAGAGCTCGGCCACTGACTCTTGTGGCAGGACAGCCCCATGGCACTGAGCTGCCTTATGAGCCCTGACGTGAACCCTGGGAATATTTGTGAGGAATAGGAGAAGAGATGGAGTTACAAAGATAATGAAGAGGACAAACCGAATGCTGTGGATCCGCGAAGCTCTACAAAAGGGCAAAGAGGTCCCCTCTCGGCTGCGGGTGTTTCCGTCCTGACCCCCCAAGAGGCGAGAGGCTCATCTGCTGTGTTGTCACCGTGCCCAAGCTGGCAGGATGAGTCTGTGGATGCTGATCTCAAAGCCAGCCAATGCTACACCACCTGTAATGGGGATAAAGGCACAAAGTGGAGCACAACCAGCGGCTGCGGTATTGACCACAGACAGAAGGGAAGCATTTGCCAGACGACTCCAGATAAAGCAAAGACTAAGAGTGTAAAAATACCCTGGGATTTTTCCATCGTCGTCGTTTACAGTGTATGTCCCAGAGCACCAGATATGGTTGTTATAAAAAGAGAAGTGGGGGAGTGCTTCAGCATGGACTTTTCTGTTCTGTTTCATGAGACTCTTTCACTGCAAATTTAAGGAAGGATTGACAATATATGATCCACTCTGGCAGGGGCTGAAGAAAGACTGGGATGTGCGAGGCACTTCACCGTGTACTGGGGATGGAGAAAGGGAGGCATTGCGTCAGCACCAAGTGCCTTGACGTTATTGGCCCACAGATCCCTTGGAAAAGGACAGCAACAACCCATCCCCCTGTGTCTGCTTGGGGTCAGAGCAGAAGCGGGGTGGCAGTGTGGGCTGGTGCGATGGCTTGTGCTGCTGGAGCACAGTGTCACACGGGAAGGTGGAGATGACTGCAGCATCATGGTGGTGTCCCCAGCATTGCTCAATCTAGGACACAGGAGGGGAAAAGTGGTTGGGAAGGAAGGAAGGGCAGCCCCTGCTGTGGGGCTGGAGGTGGATGTTGGCCCCTGGAGACCCACCTGGCTGACATCTTCAATGCTGCAAGACAGTGGCTGTGATGCCTATGCTGCAGCAGCTTCCCACAGTGCTGCGAGGGCTTCCTCAGGCCATGAAATATATGGGTATTCACATACACCAGGGACAGGGTAGCAGAGGGATGAAGAGGCATCTCACCGGATTGCAGTATCCTGCATCTCCCAGGGTGCCCATGCTGCACCCACCAGCATGGTTTCATCTGGCTCCCCAGGAGTTGCCACTGACCCCACAGCTTCCACCTCCATGTGTGGGTCCCAGGCAGCAGAAAGATCCTTGGAAATGCTCTGGGATTTCCATCTCTGTCCTCAACTAGGCTTTCCTCCCCCTTGTCCATGTGACAGGCAGTGCCTATTCAGAATGTGTCACTCCCTTTTTCTAGAGACATCTCTGAGCCTTCCCCTTTCATCCAGTTTGTGTTTCAGGTTTCCAAGCTGCAAACGGTGTTTCCAAGCTTCCAAACTGTGTTTGCATATGTTTTGGCCTCCTGGTAGGGCCTCTGGCCTTGCTGAGCTGGCAGCATCCATTTTGCAGGCAGAAGTCAGTGGTGGCCCTGGGCCACCAGCTCCTGAGGAGTCACAGTGACATCTCCAAGGAGCTAATGCAAATGTTAGCACCAGTGTGATAGCAGTCCCAGGCTCAGGGATTCTTGCCTGCCTGTTTGTCCTTCCCATGGTGGCACCACGCACTGTGGGGGTGTGTTGAGGTGGAAGTGGGAAGTGTGTTTATTTTCGTTCGTCTCCTGGCTTGTGCCGCTCTGAGTTTGTGACACTCGGTATTACTAACACTTCCCTGTGCCAGCTGGCAGCAGGGGATGAATCAGATTGGCAGCACCACTGTGTGGACCCCTCACTGGCCATCCAACTTGGAGTGATGCCTCTGGCTGGTGATATCTCTTGCCCCTGCCCAGAGTGAGCCCTGGCACCAAAATGCCTGTGGCCTGAACTTGGTGGTGGCAATGTCTCAGTACCCCATGGGCAGGGTTGTCCCCTCTGACCCATGCTGCCTGCCAGGGGCTGGATGGTCCCTGTCCCTCTTTCATGCTGGAGGTCTCAGGTGGCTTCATGACCCGCTCTCTGCCCACTGGCAGCATCCCCAAGTTGGGGTCCACTCTGCAGCCAGCAGGATAGTTTATCCTCCTGCTGTCAAAAAAAGGTTTTGCAGTTGTTGTGGTTTAACCCCAGCTGGCAACTAAGTTATCGCTCAGCTGCTGGCTCTCTCCCCCTGTTCTCAGCCCCTGTTGGGAGGAGAATTGGAAAGAGAAGGCAAACCTTGTGGGTTGAGAGAAGAACAATTTAATAACTGGAACCACAACAACAACAAATTAATAATAAGAATTGTAATAATAACTAGTGGGAGAGAGACTAACAGGATCTAAGAGAAAAAGTGATGCACAACCTAGTTGCTCACCACCCATTGACCGATGCCCAGCCCATCCCAGAGCAGTGATTGGCCCCTTTAGGTAAATCCCCCAGTTTATATACTGGGCATGATGTTCTATGGCATGGAATATCCCTTTGGCCAATTTGGATCAGCTGTCCTGGCTATGGTCCCTCCTGAATTCTTGTGCAGCTCCTCACTGGCAGAACATGGGAAATTGAAAAATCCTTGGCTTAAAGTAAGGCACTACTTAGCAACAACTATATCATCTGTGAGTTATCAGCATTATTCTCATACTGAATCCAACACACAGCACTGTACTGGCTACTAGGGAGAAAATTAACCCAGTCCCTTCCAGAATTAGGAGAGTAGTTGATTGTTTCCTCCCCCCCCCACCCCGTGCCACACCCCCCCCACTCCCACTCCTGACCACTCAGCATCCATGGAACTCAATGACATCACAGACCTTGGAATGTTGGTTGTTCCAGCTGTTGTCCAGAGCCAAAACATAGAGGTGTCTGGCCCTCCACTCCCTCCTGAACTCCCTGCTGTTCTAGACGGAGGGATTTTGGTGGCTGCCTCTTCTCCCACAAGCATCAGTGAGGCTGCAGAGGTTGACACTGCTTGTCAGTGTCACCGGCCTGCGTGATCTGGGCTCCAGGAGGATAATTTGGATTCTCCCACTTTCTGCAGCCCAGAGCACCCTGAAAAATGTCATGGCCACTTGGTATCTCTGGGCCAATGGTGAGCGTCTTACCAGAATCTCAAGGCTTGGAAGATGATGATGATGACGACAGTGACAAATTCAGGTACTCCTGCCACTCTGCGCATTCTTCACCCCCGAGCAAGAGCAATGACAGCTTAGATGACAGTCAGACAGAGGATCTGGGAGAACCCATCCCATTTTCCCTAACTCCCAGGCACTCTAACATGGTGGAAGGTGAACAAGTGGAGCTTGAGGAGGAAGGTCAGGAGTTTCAGAAACCGTTTTACAAAGACCATTTTAAAAAGTCTGACAACTTGTCTGGAGATAAGGAGCCCAGCCCAACCCAACATTTTCCTGGGCATCAGGGGTCGTCTGGTCTCCAAAGGGCCAGTATGGCACCGTGTGGCTCCCAAGACTCTTTCCAGAGTAATACAGACCAGCACTTGGAGATGGAGGCCGCTGCCTCACAGACCCATGCCAGTGACCCCTATGTGGGGCCCTCACAGTGCACCACAGGAGCAGAGTCCTGCACGCTGCACAAGGAGGTTTTTGGGGACAGGGATTTCCCATCCCTGCAGCTGACCTACAGCATCCTAAGGGAGGAGAACAGCATGATCAGGGAGGAAAACAAAGTGCTCAAGGATAAGAATCTCGCACTCGAGGAGGAGAACTATGTGCTCAGGGAGATTTTCTATGGGCTCAGGGAGGACAACGTTGTGCTCATGGAGGAGAATGTCGTGCTTAGCGGGGAATACAACATGTTCAGGGAGCAGTATGACAGGCTCAAGGATGAGAATGACACGCTCAGGGAGGACAATGCCACAATCAGGAGAATGTTTAAGAACTTTCAGAACAGCTTGGAGACCCAGGCGTGCATGGTGTCGAGCCTGCAGGAGCAGCTGAAAACTAGCCTGGCCGAACGGAAGAGGGAAGCCCGAGAGCTTGAGTCCGTAGTCCAGCAGACTAAGTGTCATCTCCAGCTAATGACCCAGCGGGCTCTGGATGCAGAAGGAAACATGGAGAGGCTGAAGCAGAAGATCTTTATTCTCCAAGGACAACTGGAGAGATCCAAGCTGGAGAATGAAAACCTGAGAGCAGACCTGCCTGGGAGCAGTGAAGCACGACTTGGACTTCATGTGGCAAAACCCCCACAGGCTCATAATGGGCGCAAATGGCTCCATCAGGCAGCTCCTGCCTCAGGAATGAAGGTTCTGCCTGTTATTGCTGAGGTCCTTGAATCTACCAGCAAAATTCTCAAATTGTAAGCAGAAAAAGACCTATGAGTGCAATTCTGTGTGAGTTCTATGGATGAGTGTACGAACTGAGACCATGGGTCTCCTACTTGCAGCTATTTGCTGTAAATAAAAGCATTTGCTTTTCCATTCTCAAATGTGCTCAGACTGGTAGCCTTTATCCTTTGTGGAGATACTTTCCTTCTGATTAAGTATCAGTTGCAGGTAGTGGTGTGGCTTTAGCTGCTGATACTCTATTCAGGTACTGCGGAACCAGCAGCAAACACTGCCCAGGCTCTGAGCTGCACGGTCCAGCCGTGGGGGGCTCTGCACAAGAGGCTGTGCCACCGCTGTGGCTGACATGAACTCCTGTGTGGGAGCCAGGAGGAAGCACAACAGCACAGGATGCAACGCTCTTAAACAGTGTGCTCATCCCTTCCCATAGCTGTACCAGCCACAATCAGAGATGAGCAAAGCCCTTGTATTTCATCTTGCTTCCTTTGCCCCTTCTTGGAGAGGTGGGAAGGGTGAGGAGCAGAGATCCAGATGCTGTTGCACATGGTTTCAGTGAGCAGAAGCTCCTTCCTTCCTCTTTATTTGGAGCTGGCTGCTTCCTGGGCCACAACTCCAGTCTCTAGAAATTGTGCACCTGTTCCTGCATCTGGAGAAAGAGGGTTGTCGGTGGTAAGAAACCTCTGGGAAGTTGTGAAGTATTCATATATGTGAACTGTGGTAATGCCTTCCCTCCCATACTAATGTCAGCGTTGGATAAGGATGACCTTGGCATATGCAGGCTGCCTAAAGAAGGTGCCAGTTGGAGAGGATGCCTTTCCTCTCTTGGCTGGGGCTGGCATAGAGGGGTGTACCTACGCTGCCCGCCTTTGTCACCTCCCAGAGTCATATGGGAGCCTGCGGCCCAAACTCACTGTGTAATCACTGAGGTTACATTTTAGCTTTATCCGAGCAGGACCATCTGTGGACATCAAGTGATCTTTCTTCATCATATCAACATTTCTGATTAATTCAGGTTACCAACCCCAGGTTCTGCTGTAGGTTTACCCAGCTAACAGCAAAAGTTCCTGTGTCTGGCCAAACTAACCCTCCTTAAAGACTTGGATGCGGTAGGGTAGTGAAGGGGTGGGAGCTGACAGAGCTCAGTGCCAAAGTGCTTTTTCCTGATGGGAATTTTTGGGCAGCTGTTTACTTTTACCTGTGTACGGTGACTTGTGGATTACAAGGTTGTTGTCTTCTCCTGGTCCCATAATACCCTTGGTCTGAACAATCATGTTTGTGTTGCCACAGAGCTTAAACTGCCTCAGTAACCAGGAGGAGAAACTGCTGGTTAAACTTCATCCCATCAGAGATGATGTCTGAAGCTTCTTACTTGATGCTTTCCAGTCTGTGCTCCCAACTGGGGAAGGCTGGTGGGCTCCCTCAGCCACATGAAGCCCCATTCTGCAGCACTGATGATTGAAACAAGGACGGTTCTCACCGGCTTTTCCATCTTAGACAGCACTTGCTGTTCCTCTCTCCTATCCATGCATAAGCATTTACAAGCAGATCTAAACCTTAGATTTGACCCCCAAATCCTTGTATTTGTCCCATATCTGGCAACCACTGGTTGCTCACCAGTGAGGCTGGGAGTAAACAAATTAGCTGGCTCTGTCTGCATCCTGTGCTCTGCACTGGCTGCTGTAATCCAAAGGCTACAGAGCAGGATTAGCATGGGTGTACAAAGCCCTTCCTAATCTGTGAGTCATTACCCCTTCACTTCATTTCACTTTCCAGCAGCTCTGGGCAGACAGATAGGTGAGCTCTTGAGTCTTTGGTTTCCGCATTCTTCCATTCTGGGAGGACTGGATCGAGACGTAACATCTGCTGCACATCCTCCCAGGACTCTGCTGCTGTACACAGGGCATGTGCAAGGTTTGTTTGCTCTAACTGGCTTCTCCTTGGCTACCCCTAAGCCTTTCCTTTCCATCAGTTCTCGTTTTTGGCTCTACCACTTAATTTTCTTCTTTTCTTTGAAACAGGGGGGATGTTCTGTGCACTCTGGAAATAAATCCCCTCTGGGTCAGGCTGGGCTGATGGGATCTCTGGGGGCTGCTGTGCATGCCCATGCTTTGTTAGCCCTTGTGTGTGAGGTATTTAGCCTGGCTGAGCTCTCGTCCTGGTGTAAGCTCTGATATTAATATAATGGCTCAGGGTGAGGGCCCTGTGAGCTGCTCATCTGTTGTGCCCTTGGTCGGGAGAGCAGTGACCAGCCAGCCCTGCTCCCCTGCTGGCAGTAGATGTTGGGGAGGGCGGGGGCTGCGGGCCATGCGACCCAGTCTGCATCCATCAGCTCCTCATCTGACTAAGCCAGGCTGTGGCACAGTGCCCATGGAGACCTCCAGACCTGTCCTGAGCAAACAGTTGTGAGCCCTGTGCCCGCCGCTCTGGACTGGGATGGGTGCTGCCAGGGGAGGTTCTGACTGGGCTTTGCTTTGTCCTTCTCTGCCAGACACGTGCCCAGGAGCACTTGCAATGGCAATGCCAGTCCCAGCTCACCAGAGGTGAAACCTGGAGCCACCTAGTCCCATGTGAGTGCTGCTGCATGAGTTCCTGTGCCATTCCAGCTCCCTTGGCCCCCTGACATCTGATGATACAGTGAGCCATGGGCAGCGTCCGAGTCAACAGGTGAGTAATCCCCCTGTCAAGGACTGCTGCTGCCCTGGGTGGCCTGGTCCTCATCATCTGACCCCTCAGGCCCTACCTTCAGCCTACTTTTTGGTATATTCTTCTCAAATTACCTGTCAGGGTCTTTCCCTTTCCTGTTCCAAGGTATGACTCCTCTCTCCTTCTCCAAACCAAAACATGCTGCACATAGGGGTAGTGCTTGGAGTAGTACTATTGAGGAGAAGCAAAGCACTGCATGGTGCTGGACCAGAAATTACAGATTCCAGCAGGGCTGCAGAAGCCACATGTCCCCAGGAATCACAACTCCAGCCACCAGATCTTCCCTTCCTGTGAGATGTGGATGGGTGTCTTGAAGCCCATGCTGGTGGACTCCAGCTGACGTGTCAACACTATGGGGTGGTAGGGAGACACTTCCAGGGTCTTGTGAGGCTGCAGCTCAGCAGGCATGAGGGCAAAGTGGTCTTGGCAGTTCAGTGCACTCTCTCGATTTTCTCAGTGGTCAGAGCATCTTCTACCATCACAGCTTTAAGGAGTATCTACAACTGTCTCAGCATCACATGAGGGGAAGCATCAGAGCTGCCTGCAAGGGAGGGGAGCCAGAGGGGCAAACGTCTCCCAGAAAGCATGTGTAGCTTCTGCCAAGGAAACTGCCAGCATTTTGACTGTTGATCTCCAAATTACACCTTTGGCCTTGGATACAGGATGCTGGAAGCCATGCATGTTGCTGTGGCAACGGAATTGTCCTGAGTGCAGGGAGTGTATAAACATTGTCAGCACACACCATGAAATCAGTGAGCAGAGCAGAGGAGAAAATAGAAACTCCCAACCTTGCATAATATCTGGGCCAAAATGTGGCCAGGCAGTGGGTGCTTGCTCCCAGGCTTCTTGGCTATCCCAGCCGCTGTCAGGTTTCAAAGACTTGTACCTCTCCTGATCACAAGGGCTAGAAGGTACCACAGAGGACAAGCTTCTGCTGCTTTGCTGCCTTGTCAGGACTTTGCTAGATACAACCTCCTGGCAGCAAGACTCAGCAAATATTGCAGCTGACCTCCACCAGTTTGGTCAGAGAGGCTCCATGGTGCAACAACCAGTAAAATGTACTGTTGTGAAATTCAACAGGGTGGTACTCTAGCCCTGTGAGCCACCAGCATGTCTCCTGCCCTTGCTGTCTTGGTGATTGCTGTTACCCTTCACATATTTCTGATGGAAATGCCTGTTTCTCCTCTTCCCAGATACAGCATCGTCTCAACTGAAGAGGATGGACACAAGGTCTCTGCACTGGGCAGCATGAACGGGCACAGCCGGAATGGGAAGGACCACGCTCCCCGGCGGAAGCACCGCAACCGTTTTGTGAAGAAGAATGGCCAGTGCAATGTCTACTTTGCCAACCTGAGCAACAAGTCTCAGCGCTACATGGCCGACATCTTCACCACCTGTGTGGACACGCGCTGGCGGTACATGCTCATGATCTTCTCGGCTGCCTTCCTGGTCTCCTGGCTCTTCTTTGGCTTCCTCTTCTGGTGCATCGCTTTCTTCCATGGTGACCTCAATGCACCGGTGGTGGGAGGTGGTCCCTCTCTCCTAAAGCCCTGCATCATGCACGTGAACAGCTTCCTAGGGGCTTTTCTTTTCTCGGTGGAGACACAGACAACCATTGGGTATGGCTTCCGCTGCGTGACTGAGGAGTGCCCGCTGGCTATCATGGCAGTTGTGGTCCAGTCCATCGTGGGCTGTGTTATCGACTCCTTCATGATTGGCACTATCATGGCCAAGATGGCAAGGCCCAAGAAGCGGGCCCAGACCCTCCTCTTCAGTCATCATGCAGTCATCTCTGTGCGGGATGGCAAACTGTGCCTCATGTGGAGGGTGGGCAACCTGAGGAGGAGTCACATCGTGGAGGCCCATGTCCGAGCCCAGCTCATCAAGCCCTACATGACAGAGGAAGGGGAATACCTCCCCCTGGACCAGCGGGACCTAAATGTGGGCTATGACGTGGGTCTTGATCGTATATTTTTGGTCTCACCCATTATTATCGTTCATGAGATTGATGAGGAGAGCCCACTCTATGGTATTGGCAAGGAGGAGCTGGAGACAGAGAACTTTGAGATTGTGGTTATTCTGGAGGGGATGGTGGAAGCCACAGCCATGACCACACAGGCACGAAGCTCTTATCTCGCTAGTGAAATCCTTTGGGGTCATCGTTTTGAACCAGTTGTGTTTGAGGAGAAGAACCACTACAAAGTGGATTATTCACGCTTTCACAAGACCTATGAGGTAGCTGGCACACCTCGCTGCTCAGCCCGGGAGCTACAAGAAAGCAAGATGACTATCCTACCTTCTCCCCCACCTCCCAGTGCCTTTTGCTATGAGAATGAGCTGGCACTTGTCAGTCAAGATGAAGATGAAGATGATGACGAAGTGGGTGTGGTGTTAGGGGGCAGCACCAAGGAGGAGGGAGGTATCATCCAGATGATGGATTTTGGAAGCCACCTGGACCTGGAGCGGCTCCAGGCAACTCTGCCTCTAGATACAATCTCATACCGCAGGGAGTCAGCCATCTAATTCCTCCAGTCTCCCCATTTCATTCCTATTGCCCACAGTCTCCTCTGTTCTGCACCCATACACTGGATAAGTTCCTTGACCACCAAAAAATGTGTCCCATGACTGCCTCTCAGCCCCTGAGTACATCAAGGCCGGGAGCTGCTCTGAAATACTCACTTTCCTGTGAAGTCATGCTGCCTGGAAGAGGAGTGAGGATACACTACTCTTCCTGGGTATGCAGCTTATACTAGGATCCCTTTCCTGCCCAGAGACAGGAGAGCAGCAGGCCTGATTTCTTGTCTCTGGAGAGATGACAGAGTCCCTGCCTTCAAAGGACAGACTGGGACCTGCAGCAAGTGTATCTGCTGCTGAGGCAACAGCAGACTTTCTGTCCCCTCTTGGTATGGGTGGGCCCCATGGCTGTCAGGGGTCATGGCCATCTCTACGAGAGGAGCAATTGCTAAGCACTGACCAGACGAGGATGGAAGGGAGAGTTCAGGACTCCTGGAAGGAGTGGGGAAGGATCTCAAGGGACAAGTTTACTTGCATGTTTGTTGCTTGTTGCACATGATTCTCTCTTTGTATATAAAACAGAAGAAGAAATGAAATCCATATTCTTCCACTGCAAATGTGAAGGTAGGAGACAAGGACATTCTACATAGCCTACTCTTGGCTTTTGGTATCTGTCACCTCCAGAAGCAGCTCAGCTCCATGGACTCAGACCCAGTTCTCCCAGTCCTTTTGAAAAACACATCCTGCCCCCCTCCTGAAACATCTGGAGGAGGAGACAGGGCCCAGTTCTTGCCACACTCAGACTGCTCCCTGGCACGGCACAGCCAGGATGACAGACAAATGACCTGACCGGACAGCAGACCCTCCATTTGCTCCTTTCACCTCCTCCATTCTTCCCCCTGCTGCCATCAGCTGTAAAACTGATTTGTAACTATTTATTTTTAATAAAGTCTAATATCCCAAGGGGAAGTTTGGAAGCAAAGGACAGACCCCGCGGCTGCAGCCTGGTATAGAGACTGATGAGGGTTATTAGCGCTGGTGTTTGCTGTTTGTATGGTGTTGGAGCCTGAAAGCTCCAGCACAAGGACTCCCTTGTTCTGGGCCTCTCTGGTAAAGACCCACAATAAGACACTCAGAGAATTTGTTAGGGGAAGAAGGTCATACAAAATGCGTGTAGAGAGGGAATAATTTGCATTAAAATTACCAGTAGGATAAGTAAAAAAATTCTGCTTGCTTCAGAGATGAGAGTTTTGCCCAGGGAAAGGTTATAGATATGCTTGATAAAGAGGCAGAGATGTGCAAGACATTGGTCTAGATGGAAGGCCCAAAAAACCCATAAAAAAGTCAAAGCCTCTCTTTTTGCTAGAGGCAAGTAGAGGGGAAATTAGGGAGGTCATCAACCAAAGCTAGACTTGTAACATCACTTTGCTGTCATTTCACGCAAGAAGTGAAAACCTGATGAGCCTTTTCCTTCAGGAGCAGCAGAATCACTTCTTCAAAACTTGAGATGAGGTGAGGGCAGAAAGACAAACAGGGAGCTCAGGAGATTGCTCTGGGCACCCAACAGATGTGCTATGGGGGGAAAGGCTGAGGAAATTATGATCTCTGATCTAATATCTATAGATATTAGATCTATATCTATTAGATCTGATCAATATCTATTTGGAATTGGTTTAAGAAGCAACAGAAAAAGGGGAAGAAGCAGAAGGATAAGGAAGGAAATAGCAGGACTGAGAAGAAGAAGTAGACACAGCAGGCAGGTGGCACAGGAGGAAGGGGAAAAGAGGAAGAGGAAGTGAGGTAATATGGAAGTGTGTTTCAGAAAGAGCACAGATAGACTAATAAGACATGTCTAGACCCAATCATGGCCATTTCTCATCACAGGATGTAGGTTCTGTGGGGGAGCAGCTCTCCTGCCCAGGTTGTTCCATTCACTGGAGTAACTCCATTCAGCACCACTCTCCAGGCCCGGCCATGCAGCCAATCTTCTACCCAGAGAACAGTGCATCCATCCAAGCCAGACAGTTTCTCCAGGAGAATGCTGTGGGAGACAGTGCCAAAGGCTTTACTGAATTTCAGGTGGACTATATCCACAGCCTTTCTCTCATCCACTAAGTATGTCACCTTGTCATAGGAGGAGATCAGGTTGCTCAAGCGGGACCTGCCTTTCCCAAACTCATACTGGCTGGACCTGATTCCCTGGTTGTGCTGCACATGCTGTGTGATGGCAAGGTGATTTGCTCCAGGACCTTTCCTGGCATTGAGGTCGGGTTGACAGGCCTATAGTTGCCTGGGTTCTCCTTCTGGCCTTTATTGTAGATGAGTGTCACATTGGCCAACCTCCAGTCACCTGGGGCCTCTCTGGTTAGCCAGGACTGCTGGTAAATGATAGAGAGTGGCTTGGTGAGCTCTTCTGCCAGCTCTCTCAGTACTCTTGGGTGAATCCCATCCAGCCCCATAGACTTGAGAGTGTCTAAGTGGTGTAGCAGGTCACTGAGCATTCCCTCCTGGATCATGGGGGCTCTGTTCTGCTCCCTGTCTTCCAGCTCAGGGGGCTGGGTACCCTGAGGACAACTTGTCTCACTATTGAAGACTGAGGCAAAGAAGGCATTCTTCCTTACTCTGTAGCAATCCTCGGCTCCAGAGCCCATCTGCCAGAGCAGTTTGCCTCAGAACCTTCACTGAAATGATGGATACACCGGGTTTTGAACAGCCACCATCTCTCCCAGCTCTGCCAGTTCTGAGGCAGAGCTGCCTCTCCTCAGAGCTCCAGTGTTCCCCACTCGGGAACTGGGGCACCTCTCTTAGCACTAATTTCAGAGGTTTGCTGGTTTAGGAAATGAAGTCACTCCCTCCTTTCATTATTTACTTACTTTCCCCTGAGGGAATAAGCAGGGGCTGGTATTGATCTGGCTTTTAATACAGCTTTCAGAGTTGGGTGCCTGCCGCTGGCCACGGCAGTGGTAACAAACTAATGGACCGAGAGAGAAGGACTTTGTGTGTGAGGACACGGGCATTCAGGACACAGGCTGAAGTGGTGGCCTCCAGGAGAGGGGGAACCCTCATGTCTGGGCACCCTCCTCACTGCCATACAGCATCCATTGGAGGCAGATGGCAGTGCTTGGTGGCACAAAGTGCCCACTGCCCATTAGCTCTTGGGAGGCTCATCACCAAGGTGTGAGTGTCCAGAGATGCCAGGCAAGGATGGTGCACCAGGGCCATGGGCATGCACAGCTGGAGTGGCTGAGGCAACAAAGAGGTCAGCACTGCTGCTCCTCACTTCAACTGGTGTGGCTCTTGGGGGAAAAATGGGAAAAGGTAAGTACAGCTGAGCAAATAAGCATCATACAGCCATGCTGATGTTCCAGCCCCCTCCATGTGTCTGAACCTGCTGACCCTTTTCATGTCATGTTTGGCATCACAGTGGAGAAGACACTGAGGCATTGAGGAATATTCAGTTACCTGCTGTTCACAATAAAATTGTGAGAAAGCTTTCAATGCTGTCAGATCGTTAGAGAGGAGAGAGAAAAGGGAGCTGAGGGGAGGGGACGGAGGGAAGGAGAGGAACAGCCAGAGTGCAAGAGAACAGAGATGATGGGTAAATCTCTGCCCACCAGACACTCCTCACGCAGCTGTGCTGATGTTGCTGCACACAGCTCCTCCAGTGACATGGTGCAGTCACTCCAGGACTGTTCCTGCAAGTTGCTCACATGTCCACAGGCTTTGCTGATACACAGCTTCTGCACAGGAACTTCTGTACCTGCACACTAAAATCACAGAGTACTCATGTCGAAGTACACACTGCATGTACCTACATGTGTGTGCCACACAATGGGGCATAATCCATCCTACACCACAACTTCATCCCATAAACACCCAATGCCATACACAAAAATGCCATACAGCAGCAGCATCTCAACAAAAGTCTTCTCTTGCCGTATACTGGGGATTCTTTTACACGCCTGTGAAAAGCCACCAGGATAGTCCATCTTGGAAAGCTGTTTGCTATAGAGGAGACTCAACATTTTTAAGGATTCTTCAAATCAGCACTCCGAGACATTCATAATCATAAACACACCAAGTATTTTATCTTTTGCATACAGTATGTGTAGCGTCATCTTTCAGGTAGATGACACCTCCGCTCCCTGTGCTCTCCAGAGAAGATACCTCTATTGAATGACAGGATCTGATGGAGGGACCACTTTCTCAGGACCTGCATCTAATCCCAAGGGGCTGGCAGCTTGCTTTTCAGGAGGAAGACGCTGCTTCTTTGTTTATTTGACCACAATCTGTATTTCTTTCCTGTCTTCTGAACTTCTTACTTGGCTCATTATTGAAAGCTATTCAAATACCAGAAATATAATGGCGAGAGGAAGGACTTCTTCCCTATGAATAAGATCCAGGCACTGGTTCAGTTCCTCTACCCCATGACAACTAACCATGCTGCTGTCACTCTTGCCAGCTTTAAAATGAATGTTGTTGTTTGAAATGACACTTGAGAAGCTTGTTTCATGTTTTATTTTTGGTGACACTTCTGGACAACCCTTTTAAAAAGAAATCATCATTAGCACCTTTCAACTCACACAAAACTTGCTCAGTGAAACATTTTGATACACACTGCAACTAAAAATACTTTCAACAAACAGAACAATAATCTCAACTGGGGAGAAAATGGGTTTGGATTTCCAAGATTAGGAAATGGTGTTGAAAATGTCTGTACTACTGAACAAACAGCTTGGTTTCATTCAGGTTTTGCCCAGGAGTGGAGCAGGGCACATGGCACTGCCCCAGCAGCTGTGCGCAGGCTTGTGTCCTCTGCAAGAATGCCTCGTCTGTTTGCTTTGAGCTTTAGCATCTCTTCTTTGCCTTTGCAGTATGGCCTGAGGTCTCTCCCAGCTTTTGGACAGTGGCCACGGTTTTAAATATCACCAAAAAAACCCCCAACCCAGTAAAAAAAAGCCTTACCTTCCCAGGCCATTAAGGGCTTGCTCTTGCCCCCGCGAAGTCAATGGGACTTTGGCATTGCCTGTGATAAGAGCAGATCTGGGCCCTAATGGAGCACCACTATTGGAAAACCCCGCGGGCGCCGGCCCTGTGCTAAATCCGCAAAGCCGGGACGGACTATTGCTACACACGCAGGAGGGGGAGAGGAGGGAAAGCAGCCTACCGGGATGCTGAACGGATGGGGTGGGGTAGGGCCAGCTGGGGCAGCCTCGCTGGGGCAGGTCGAGGGGACAGCAGAGGGATGAGGAGGCAGGGAAGGCAGTCTGTCTCCGCAGCCACCTGCGACACGGGATCCAACGGCCAGGGATGTCACACCAGCAGGAGGAGATGGCAGCCAGTTCTTGGAAAGGTTACACAGGCTTCTCCTCCTGCCATGGTCAGCAGGGTGGGGGTCCTGCCCTACCCAGCCTCGGTGTTTTTCCACCTGCAGGACGAAGCACAAGGAGGGTGAGTGGCACTGAGAGACTGTAGAAGCCCGGGCATTGCCTGGCCTCAGAGCACCACCTAGAGCTGAAAGCAAGGCTGGCATCCTCGCGGGTCCCGGCGTCAAACAATTGCTAAGGTTGGAAAAGACCTCTAAGGTCACCGAGTGCAATCGTTAACCCTGCACTGCCATGTCCACCACTAAACCATGTCCCTAAGTGCCACATCTACACGTCTTTTAAATACCTCTGGGGATGGTGACTCTGCTTCCCTGAACAGCCTGTTCCAGTGCTTCACAACACTTTCAGAGAAGAAATTTTTCCTAATAACCAAACTAAACCTTCCCTGGTGCAACTTGAGGCCATTTCCTCTTGTCCTATTGCTTGTTACCTGGGAGAAGAGACCGACTTCCAACTGGCTACAGCTGCCTTTCAGGTAGTTGTACAGAGTGATAAGGTCACCCCTGAGCCTCCTTTTCTCCAGGCTAAACAACTCCATCTCTCTTAGCTGCTCCTCATAAGACTTGTGTTCCTCCCCACAAGTCCCAGTATCCTCGCAGCTCCTGACTCCCCGGGCTCACCCAGTGCTGCTTCTGACCCCAGCACTGGGGACACTGTGGGGCTGGGCTGGGGCTGAGCCTGACTCCCCAGGCAGTGCTGTGGGGCACAGCTGGGGCTCAGGGGAGGAAATATTTGATCTGGTGGGAAAGTAGTCTCCGAGAGGACCAGCACCCACCACCAATGCTGCACCCATAATCTGCAATAAGGGTCAGCCCACCTGACAGCCAGGCCATGGCTTTCACAGAGCAGCCACTTACTCTGAAAACAGTTTAGATATGTGCTACCATTTTCATTTCTTCTTGGGGAGAAGCCTACAAAGCTGTGCCAGCCCTGGGAAGGTAGCCAGAGATGACCTTTGTTCAGAGTCAGGTCCTTCTGGTTGCCACCTTGCTGCCTGCTTGTCCTTCAGTTGTCTCTCAGCCCTGCCTGGTTGTATGTGCTCAGTGTATGAGACTTGCTCCCCTTTTTCCTGTTATTCAGTCCCTTGATGGGACATGTACAACCTATGGCTATAGCAGGGTGCTGCTGCCTCTCCCATGCCACAGGCCAACATGCTCCTGTGGTGGAAGAGGGGCAGTGAAACTGCATGGAAGTGACAGCACGAGGGCTGTCAGATAGAGGGTTTCCAATGCCCTGAGAGCTCTTTGGGCAACCAACCTTTTCATACCCCCTTGGGATATTCAATAACAGCAGCCTGGCTTGCAAACTGTAAGGAGCCTCAGCTCCTGGGCTTCTTCCAGTTCCCGGGGAAAGCAACACCAGCAGAGCAGTCAGTGGGCTATCAGCATAAAGCTAACCTTTGACCATGTCCCCTCCAAAAGGGTGCATTTAGTGTGGAAAATGTCTCTGCCTTCTGGGAAGTCCAGACACACAGACCCCAAGTGACTCACTGTCAAAGTCAGGTCAGCCTGAAAAGAGGTAAAGTGGAATGATGTGATTTCACTGCCCTGATGCCTGCAAAGGAATTCAGGATGAACACAAACACCATCCTGAAATAGCCTGAGAGATACAGGATATTTGAGCTTTAAAAGTTTTTTTTGCCTCTGAAATTAGCAGGATTATTTTGGTGCCGGCCCCAGATTTGAAATAGTATGTCTTGAAACCTGGGACCTGGTAATATTAGAGTCTCTGGCCGTAGTGCATTGATAGAGTTCTTTGAATGTCCCAGCGCTGACAGAGTCAGCTGAGGGCCTGTAAAGCACAAAGCCTTATTACAGAAACTGTGCGACCAAGAGAATGAGGAGCTTGAAATTGCTCCTGACAGGTGATTAGATGCTCACCCAGCAACAGCCTCTGTGTGTCTATCAGGGACCCAGCACAGGCCTGCGCATCACTCCTGGAGTATCGAACAGAGGAGGACAGGCTGACGCAGGAACTCCAGAGAAGACTTTGAAGATATATATAACATGACCTGCAGCCTGCACGTGCTTCTCTCAGGGATGAAATAATGAATCAGTAGGAGAGTGGGTGCGGGCACATGACAGGCGAGGCAGACCTATAGCAGAACACTTGGTACCACATAGAGGGATCTGATTAAATGCAAGCAGAGCAGAGCCATCATTTAGCTCCAGGCTTCTTGGTTATATGGTGTGCCTTTTACTTTCCAGGATACAGTGTTGGGCTCACTAGCAATGAGGCCGCCTTGAATAGAGAAACTTATGTGACCCTTCCAGTGTTGCATGAGGCTGTGGGGAAAGCAGGGAAGAGCAGTGATGAAAAGTGGAGGGGAAAGCTGCAGACACAGGGTGACTGGCTGTACCCATTGTGGCAGGGTTAAATAATAGGGTGCCCTGGAGTGCCCAAGGAGCCAGCAGTGCTCAGCAATCTGATAGGTGCTGATGGGACAGGGCAGTCTGAGGTCAGTGGAAGAGGCAAGTCAAGGTGAGAAAAACTGGCAGTGGTTGCTGCAGAGGAGGTACAAGGTGCACTGGTGGAGTTGTACTGGCCAGATGAATCTGCATGTTCCCTGCTGCTCTGTGTGATACACAGTTCTCCTGCGGCAGTCAGATGGTCTCATGAGCTCAAAATGCATTGTTCATTGTTAAAATGCAAGAGTAATTTGTGAGAAACGTGAGATTTTCTGAGTCCTTGTGATTATTTGGTGATTTGCCCCATGGAGAAGCCTCCAGAGTCCTCATGTCTTTTGTCTCCATTCTGCTTGCTGCTGCAGTCACAAGAGAAAGGACAGCTTCTGTTCTCAGCCAGAAAGCAAGCAAAAGGGAACATAAGTGGCTGACAGCAAGGCAAAGTGACTTGTCCAAGTCGGAGCAGTCAGTGGCAGAAGGACAAATTTAACCTTCCACTGTGGGTTGAACCTGTCACCTCTCTGTACAGCTGAGGACACTGCAAGTGATAAATGAACCAAGAGCAGTTCCTAGACTTGGTCTCTGCCCATCCTGCATCCACAGCTGCAGTGAGGCCGTTGCCAGGACATTGCACTTCCCTGGGTGTGTACACAACACCCATCACCTTTGTACCACTGCCCACAATTCCAAGCAGCAGTTCTGACAGACCAAGTGCCATGCATATTCTCAGCTCAGACACCCCTGCCCTACAGATGTCCGGGTGTAGGAACTGGGAGTCATTGGGCCACAGAGCTTCCCCAAATATAGCCTACATGGGGCCTTACAGATACAAATCACGACTTCCAAATCACAGCCAGAAGTGAATAGGAGGCCATGGCAGGCTCAATGAGCATGTCTTTCGGTCTCTGATGAGCAACAGCACAATATGAGGCAGAAATGAAAATCCACAACCTCAGTCCTCACAGGGAACGAGTCCCAGCTGCCTCTCACCCTTCTCTGTGTGGGACGGGTGGTGAGATGGCCTTTTGTTAATTGGTGCCCTGTGCCTGGTGTTTAGCTGGCAAGGACAGACTGTCCCTTCCAGAGAAACCCCTTGCATAAGAATCAAAGAGGAGCTGGGCTGAGATGCTGAACTAATCCACCAGGGCATGTCGGGAAGATGCATTTTAAGCCATTCTCCCTGCCCTCCCATCTTCCAGTGCATTGTTTATTGCTCCTGTCCCTCCCAGAGCAGTTTGTGAATTATTCTCACTGGGCCAGCTGGTTTCATAACTGCCTGTGTTACGTCCCGTCCCTTCACCCCCAGAGTCCACGTGGGAGATGTTCATACATGGGAGGCTTTTTAGCTATCACCAGTTTGCGCTGCTGTGAATAAAAAACCCACACAAGCATTGCTTCCCCCCAGCCTGCAGTGGCTGCATGCTGCACACACATTTCACTACTATGGCCACGTATTCTCTCCCCTGGCACTTGCATGCATGCTCCCACCATAGTCTTACATGACAAGCTCCTTGCAAGCTCACTTTGCACATGTGATGCCCGGTGAGCTCACTGGAACACACAAAAGTGGCACAGTTGTCACAGGTGTTTGGAGCTACTGCCCCAGCTGCTTCCCTGCCATGGTGTGCTCCTCACCCATCACCCATCATATCTGTGATACCTTGTCCACCATCAGTTACACCCTTCACAAAGAATTCAGGCTTGAAGCTCACACTTGCCAGGGACATGTGTGTAGCACATACGTAGCTGGCACATGCCAAACACGCACCGTACACAAATGGGCCACTGCACATCATAGGATCAAAGGATAATTCAGTTTGAAAGAGACCCCAGAACATCTCTAGTCCAGCTTTCTGCTCAAAGCAGGGTCAGGAAAGAGGTCATATGAGGTTGCTCAGAGCTTTATTTGGTCTTCTAAAGTACTAGGATGGAGACTGTACAGCCTCTCTGAGCAACTTTTTCCCACACTTCCCACACTGCCTTTGAGGACAGAAACATCTTCCTTTATTCAAGTTGGACCTCTCTTCTTTCAACTCATGTTTGTTGTCTCTCATCCTCCCACCACATGCCACTGTGAAGAGCTTGGCTCTCTGTTTCAACAAGATTTACAGGTCCTTTCCCATACAGCTGCTCTGTATCTATCAGGTCCCCAGCCGTATTGTGGTCAGGGCCTCTTCCTTCCCAGGTACAGGGCTGTGCATTTGCCCTTGCTGAACTCCCAGTGTACCTGCAGGCCCATCCCTCCAGTCTACTTATGACCCTCTGATAGCAGCCTTGCCCTCAGGCATGTTGACTCGTTTCCCATCCAACTGTCACCTGAAAGCTTAATGGAAGTGCACCCCATCACCTTCTCCAGGTCATCAATAACCATGTTATTAAAGGGGACAGGTTCCAGGACAGCCCCCTGAGGCACCCCACTTGGTACCACCCTCTAGGTAGAGTACAATCCATTAACAATTAATTACTCCCTGTGCCTGACCAGCCAAAAATTTTTTTGCCCATCTGCTTGTTCATCTAATGAGAAACACCACCTTTACTTGGATATCAGAACGTTGTGGGAGACAGTATTGAAAGCCTGGCTGAACTGGAGATAAACAACTTCCACTACTCTCCCCTCACCCATAAATCCTGTCATTTTATCAAAGATGATCAGGTTGTTCAGGCATGATTTACCCTTGGTAAGCTCACACTGGCAGTTGCCAGTCACCATCTTCTCCTTCATGTGCCCAGAAATGTGCTTCAAGAGGACCCCCTCCAGGGCTCAGATGAGTCTGACCAGCCACTATCAACATTTTGGCCTTTTTTAAGAAGAATGGAGGACCTCCTCTGACCCAAAGTTCTGTATCCAGCATGTCCTCCAACCAGCCTCCCAAACACAAGTAATTTCACAGCGGCATTGCCTCCCACCTGACCAGCCCAGGGGAGCAGTGTTTGTGCAGGCTTTTTATTCACAGTCCTATATTTCATTTGGTCCGACCTGCAAATCTCCCCAAAGGGGTGATTGTGGCTTTTCAGTTCTCCACTGCTGTTCCTAAGAGAGACAGAGAGAGGACTGAGGCTCTGAGCCTCAAGGTTGTTTCTCTTTTCCTTGGGTTGCACATCCTCTCACTAGAGGCTTTGAGAAGGTCTCAATACTGCCTAAATCCATCTCCAGTGCCTTGCAGAAAGAGAGGAGGGTACAGAGCAGCCTGATCCCACCCCCTCAGGAAGATGGGGCTGCCCTAGCTGATGGCTCTGCCACATGATGTTGCCATGGAGTAAAAGCCTGAAGAGAGAGAGGGACCAGTTCAGCTCCTTTTCTCAAAGAAAAAAAAAACAAACCAACAAAAACCCAAGGGTTGGAGTATTTTAGAGGGAGATGTGCTGCTTTCAAGGTAAGGAAGAATCCACAAGACTTGGCAAGGCAGACGTGGTGCCTCCCCTGTGACCCTTCATCTTGCCCAGACTGCTGGACCAGGTTCTTCCACCACCCCCTAGGCACTCAGGTGCCGTGGTGCCCACTGAGCACTCAGCGTGCAGGCGAGCAGGATGAGGTTACGTGTCTTCAAGTAAAATCCTGCTGATTCAGCCTTGAGTGCAGCTCCTCCCAGAGAACCTTGTCCCTGTCCTGTGGTTCTCTGCTACGTCTGCCCTGGCCTGACACAGCTGTGAGGGTGCACCTAAATATCCCTTTTCTTTTCCCATTAGGTCCATCTTTTTTTTTATTCTCTTTTTTCTTTTTTTTTTTTTACCACAGGAAGCCAGTATGGGTATAATAAAGAGAGTCAGTTGCAAACTGACAGAGGCTAGGAATACCATGAGGATAAAAAAGGCAAGGTATATGGAAAAAAGCAATAAATACCCTTAATTACAGGTGTGGCCAGGAACAGCTCCTATTATTAAGGTTGCTGATACTTCCCCTTATAAGACCCTGTTTTCACTTGTTTATAACTTTGTCAAAGTTTCACCGTTGGAGCAGAAATTTTTCATAAAGTGATTGCCTCAGCTGGAATTGGGTGCATTTATTTAGTTCTTCTGGAAAACATGGGCCCACCACTAGGTTTCCTGGGCTGGAGGAAGTATATATGAGACCCAGAGGATGAAAGCTGTGGAACTTCTGGGCTTCAAGCAGGGGCTTGGCCTCGGGCAGGATGTTGGTTTTTGTGTCAGAGGCTGTGTTTTCCCAGCTCCCTGAAACACCACTGCTCTCCCTCACCAGTGTGGACAAATTACATGGGTTTGTCAAACGTGGAAAGAAGACTCATCACAGCTACAAACTTTTCAACCTCTGCTAACCTGCCCAACCCTTTCTTGGCTTCTGAGGCTGGGATGACAGTATATGGGCTTTCCCAGGTAGGAGCAGTGCTGAAGGAAACTGGGAGGGCTTTCCCTTCTAGGGAAGTGACAGTCATGCACTGTCTGAATATCTCAATGCTTTCCCTTGCCCTGTACTTCTGGCCACCTCTCTTGCGCCTTCTGGGAAGCCTAGTGGAGAAAAGTCCCTGATTTGAATAGGGAAGGGAAACCCAAAGTCTGAGCAAATGAGACTGGGAGGCAGATGAGACTGCAAACTGCAGGGAAATGCCAGGTCTGGTTTGCGAAGGGGTTATTGCGTGAGAGCTGCTGGGGTGACTAGGGACTAGCTGACCAGGAAAACTGGGAGCAGGAAGCAAGGCTGGCTGGGGCAGTGAGATGGGGAAAGGGAAGAGCAAAGGTGTGGTGATTAGAGATGTGGAATGGGAAGAGCAGAGGATGGGTGATTGTCAGTGCAATAGGAAGAGGGGATGGGAGGGATATGGGCAGCACTCAGACTGTTTGCCTGGGGAGTGGGAGTTTCTGGTAACAGATGGGAACTGGTGATGGAGGGGAGTTCCCACCAACCGTCTACTCAGGAAGGCTTGGACTAGCGATAGGGAGCAGCTTGTGTGGAGGGGGACAGCATGTGGTGGGAAGGTTGCGATTGACTGGCCAAGGACACACAGCTGAGCCAGCCTGGTATGTCTGGGCAAGAGACTCAGCCTGGGCATACACTGGGGGAAGAAACAGGGAAGGGCAGGTGAGGTGGACCTGGGAGGGGGCAGTGGCTGAGCCCAGAGCCTAGAGCTGTGTGACAAGCCTTAAGAAAGGAAACCAAAAATGGGAAAGCTTAGAGGGGACAAGGGAACAGGGAGGATGGCCATATCAGCTTGTGTTTCTCTGACCAGAGATTTCTCCAGTGCCCTAACAAGGGTCTCCTCCCAAGTCTTCCTCCCAAGCCTTACTGTTCTTGTACTGTTACCCTAAATGCCACCCAACAGCACGTCTCACCTCTTTCTAGTGCTGCTCCTTGCTGAGGACAACAAGCAATTGCTGCTCTCTATCAGAATACACATTTCTCATCACTGAGAAATGTCAGCACCAAGGCTGGCTGTACAACTGCCCTTAAATGTCCTCATGCATATGAATTATGGTTGAGTCTTTAATTATGTGGCCACAGATTTATTTTCCACGGGACACCTGCAGCACACAGGTTAGATGGTGCTCTGGATGAGTCTGGGCTATGCCATGAAAAAGGCTCTTTGCAGGGACTCAGCATAATTTGGTGGGTTGGTTTTTTTTTGTTGTTGTTGTTGTGTTTTTTTTCCCCAAAAAGTGTGAAGAAAAAGGAGTGACTCATTGCTGAGCCAGTTGTGTGTTGGCCTGGATCCCTGCCCCTGCTGCGGATTTCCTACCTGATGCTGAGCGAGTCACTCACAGCAATCTTTTCAGAGGTAGCTATTAGCTATGTTTTATTTATTTTGGCATTTTGCTTTGTTTTTAGCCTTGTGCTATCCTAGGATCCTGATGTCTCATCTGCAGGAGTATTTATTTCTCCCTCCTGCAATGGGGACTTGCACTTGACTCTAGAAAAGGCTTTAAAATGCAGAGCGTTCTGGCAAAGCACTCGGATCAGCATCCCCACCCTGCAGGCTGCATTTGACCTTCCCTCTGGGAGTGCTAGGTCTTCTCTAAAATGCTACTCTCTTGCTTGGTATGAGTATTGAAAAGACAAATCCATTATTATTTGGAAAGTACTGAGAAACTAGAGTGTATATTGTGTGAAGAAGACCCAATGTACATTGATCATTGTTTTTGGAGTGGGGGTCTGCATATTCTGAATGAACTGTGAGTTAATGCTTTGAAGAACTCTGTCAGCCCTGTTGGATGTGTCAAGCCACAGGTACCTGCCTCCTCAGGTACCTTTGCTCTTGAATTGCAGGTGCCAATGCGTTTGTTCTCGTTTCTCATCTTTTCTTGCTTTCACTGGCCTTGCAGAAGTAGAACTTCAGCACAGTGTCAAAGTTTTCTCTGCTCTTTCCCTGATTACTCACACTTCCCTAGCACAGGCAAGTCTGTCTGTGGTGAAGTGACTTTGGTCTTCAGAGCAGTATGTCCTTCTCCAGATAGTGGGTGAAATGGGATTCTGCTCACTGTGGATCAGGCAGAGCTGCCAAATGCAACCTGGCAGTTAGCTGAGGTCTGCTAGGTCACTGGAGCTCAGCTTTCCCACGAGTTTTACTAGGTACTATGAATATCATATACCGTGACTCTGGAAGGCCACCCAGCCATAACACTGTGAATAAACAGAGCAACTTTAGTCTTTCTTTTCCTTTCCTACCTGAGGAATGACATGGTGGGCAGTGGTGAGGCTGGCTGGGTGCACAGTGAGGTACAGCCCCCCTGGATACACCAGCCCACAAGACTCAGCTCAAACACATTGCCATGGGTTCCCTCTACAGTGCTGCAGCTTGACTGCTGGGGACAGCTTAAGGACCTTCCCATATGAATAGGACAGCAGCCAAATGTAGCCCCATACAGCCCATCTTCGGCTTGCCTGCCTTTAGAAGCAGCACTCCCTGTATCATCTAGGGATGCTTTGACCATGTCTGAACCCTGGGAAAGGTAGACATGAGGTGTCCCATGTGCAGGTCCCCCAGTTGCTGAGCTAAGGGGCTTGGACTCTCTTCCATGCTCTTACAAAGATCCCTTTCAGGCAAACCAGGGAGACAGGATGAGGTAAGGCCTACAGGGTTTTAATCCTGGGATAGGGTTTTGAGTGCAGCTGTGTCTCACTGCTGGGTCTGGGAGGTTAGACAGCCTTCCAGGTGCTGCTGTTTGAACAGAGTCTTAGTGTAAATCGGTTGTTGTATTGTGGTGCTTCATTAGGGCTGAACCTGAGGGGGTGTTCATCTTTGGAGAAGTGCACAGAGGAGAAAAGATGCATGTGACTGCAGCTGCACACCAGTTTAATTACTGGAGAGGAACAGAGATGACCCAGCACAGATTGTGAGCGTGGATTCTGCTTGTCCCACAAATTTCTTCCCTCTCCAACCAAACCCCAACCTCTCTCTAGTTACAGTCCTGCTGCTTGTGTTGTATATAACACCTTCCTTTTTCAGACACTGGGGTAGGAGTTGCCTGTTGCATCACTGAAGCACTGACATCCCTGACGCAGACAGGGTCCCCACAGTACTGGCTGCTACACACATTGCCAAAATCAGCAGCACTTGGACCAGGCTCCCTAATAAAAGTTACTCTATAAGAAGAGGTGTAACTAGGCAATACTTGAAGAAAGGTGGGTGTTATTAGATCATGTGGTTAGCCAGCACTAAAAACTTGATTACAATTCAATTAAGGGAATGTTTCTAATTAAAGACTTCTTATTTTAAGCTGTAAATGATTAAAATAAAGGTAAGTGAAATGTCCATGCGCACACTCCAATTTCACCCCCCAGGACTGTATCTACATTCGGGATTCTTTCAAATTCCCTCCTGCTGCCTCAGCCAGCAACAGGGGGAGAGCTGGCATGGCCATTGTCCTCACAGACATTGCACTTGCCTGCCAGTCAGTGTCACCCCAAACTCTGCTCCCACCATCCATACCGAGAGCTGCCTCTCCTGGATTCTGATTCAGACCTATCCTTCCAGGCTCTCTGTCAGAGCTCACCTCGCTCAGTGCGCATATGAGCCTGCCACTCACAGCAAAGTCATGAGTGATGCTGTGCTCCAGCAAATCCCCTCTCGACTGATGTGCACCCACCCGGGGAAGGAGGGTAACCCAACCCTTGGCTGGATCTGGCACTGGTTGCATACTTTGTCACCTGCCTTCCCATCTGCTCAGTGTTACATAAGCTGTGAAACGACAGAGGTTCAATGGAGCATGTGTAAGGAAATGTCATTACTACGAAAAACTCAATTAAATTTTAACTTCTCCAAGTGGAGGCAAAGTTCTGTGATAAAACTGGCCCAGCAGTGAGAGGGAAACAGCACTGGTTCCCAAAGGCTTGCATAAGCGAGGAAATATTCCCAGGTCTCAATGGCCCAAGAACTCAGTGTGGGCATGAACTGGCAGTGAGATATAGGTCGTTGAAGTCCACCATTTTGGTATGGCTTGAAGCAGAGACTGCTTTCTGTAGGGCAAGGTGCCAGCACGGCTGCAGCTTGGGCCTCTTGGTGCCAACAGCCCGTGCTTATGTTGTGTATTTAGAAGTTGACATTGGAGTCCCGGCTTAGATGCACCCAAGGGCTGTACTGGTATGGGGGCTCCTGAGTTCTTCCCTATCACGCTTATTTCCTCCTTCAGGAACCGTGGTTCTTGACTTTGGGATGACTGTGCTGAAGCATCTCCTGTACCCTGATGAGGCATCCCCGCCTGTGAAGCTGGGCATCATCTGGCTCTAGCTGTAGGTCCTACTGCTGTTCCCTTTCTGCTCACCCTACACTGGCCTCCAGCCTCTCCTACAGTCCCGCTCCCAGAGCTCACAACAGCACTTCCGTCATCCTTTGTCCATCCAGCCTCAATCTCCCAGGAGCCCGCAAATACTTCCCTGTCCTGGGGTCTGCTCCTACACCACCATACAGGTCTGATGTATGGCTGCTCCCCTGAATCAGCTGGCTTTCAGAGATGCTCTGGGGCTTGCTGTGGCCACCTGGCCCCCAAACACCCTGGGGGCTGGGGGGTACCCCCAGCTTTGCACCTATCTGCTGGTGGGTGCCCCATGGACCTTGTCTATCCAGGTTAGGGTTTATATGTGTGCTTCGTCATTCGTGTGGATTTGCAAGTGCTCCACCCAAGGTGTGTTCCTGCTCCTGAGGGGTGCGGGCTGAGGAGCCCTGACCTTCTCTGTGGGGTTGGGGTGGTTCTGATGCCTCACTGGCCTTCCTGGTGGACCCCCGCTTGGCATCCACCGCCAATGCGATGGCACCCAGCACCCATGTTTGATCATCCCCGTGTGGGGCTACCCTGCTGTTGCCCCACTGAGGAGAAACCTTCAGCGGGGTCGCGCCCCCCAAAGCCCAGCCCGTGTGTGTGTGTGCGTGTGTGTGCGTGTGTCTGTGTGTGTGTGCCCCCTCGCCGAAGCCGAGGGCGGCGGGCGGGAAGGCGGCGGGAGCGGCGGCGGTTGCGCCTTTAACGGCGGGCGGAGGAGGAGGAGGGCCGGGGCTGCGCTGGGTGACATCAGTGGGTTTGGCTCCGGGGCTCAATGGAAACTGGGTGAGCGCCGGGCTGTACCGAGCACACGCCGGCTGGAGGGGACGGCGAGCGGGCGGGAGGCGGCAGGCAGCGCCGCGCCGCGCCGAGCCGAGCGAAGGAGGGACGCGCCGGGCACGGCCGCCACCAGCCCTCCCCAATCCTCCGTCATCCTCCCCGCCGCGGCCGCCTGGCCCCCTGACAGCCGGCGGAGCAGCATCCCCACACGGCCCCCTTCCCGTCAGGGTGGGTATGGGGGGCGCCCGCCCGCATCTTGGGGCGCAAACCCCGGGGGAAAGGCGGCCCCTCCGGCTCTTTGTGTGCGCGGAGGGAGGGGGAGGGGGCGGGGGAGGGGAGGGCAGGGCGCGATGCGCTGGGCCGGGGGGGCGGCGGGGGACAAAAGCCCCTTTGTGGGGGCGCGGGGAGGGGGTCGCCCCCTCCGCCACCGGCAGATTGGGGGGGGGGAGGCTCCCCCCTCTTCCCTTTCTCCGCCTGCCGGGGCCCTGCCTGGCTGCCGGCGGGGCCGATCGGGGAGGGGGGTGCCGTGTGTTCTCGGCGGGGGACTGCGGGGGTCCCGGCGGGGGGCCGCCCCCCGGATGATTTAAACCCCCCACCCCTTCCGTTCACTGATGCTCCTTGTCTCCCTCCCCAACCCCCGTCTTTGCCTGTTTCGGGGGAGAAGGGGTGTCTGCGTTTGGGGGGAGGTTGTAGGGGTCGGCGTTTCGTCTTGTGGGGCTCGGTACGGGCGGGGGTCGATGGCCGCGGCCGGGGCCGAGGTGGGGGGAACGAGGAGAAGTTCAGCGCCGTTCCCGGGGGTGGCAGCTTTTTGTTACCTACCCGGAAAAATAACAGCCCGGGTACGACTGTCTTCGCGTAGTGTTTTGCCTGTAGGGGGTGGGGGTGTAAGGGACATTTTTTTTTGTGTGTGTGTCCCCCCTCCCTGTTTTCCTGTTGCGGCTATTTCTCCCTCAGATGTAGTCCAAATGCTCTGTGTATGGCGTTTCTTTTCTCCCCCCACCTTATTTGCTGCTCTCCTTATTGTAAGTGTGAAAGGATCTGGAGGGGTTTGATGTTTTGCATTTCAATCAAAACCGCGTTTTTTTCTTTTTTACATCCCGTTTTTAAGCCAGTTCAAATTACTGTTTTGCCAGCCTCTTCCTTTATTTCCTTCATATACCCAGCCCCCCCACCAAAAAAAAAAAAAGGCCGTGTAAAGCCTCCATGGTCTATGAGCAGAGCAGCCCCCACTCCCCACACTTCCACTGAAAGCCAGAGCAGTGCTGGGATCGGCAGCCTCCATTATGGAACCGTGGGTTTGGTTTTGCGTGGCCTTTGCTAGACAGGGCATCTTCTCATTCCTGACCCCCTCGGGTGGGACAGAGGTGGCCCTCCTGTTCCCCAGCCCCCTCCCCCCGCCCAAGATGTTCCCTGCATCTTTGGTCGCCATCCTATCTGGCACAGCAGTGTGGTATCAACTCTTATCGTGTGTTTATATAATGGCCTTTGTGCCTGTACGTGGGTATTTTATATTATATAAAAGGGGCTGGTGCAAAATGGTGTGTGTGTGTAAGCACCGCTGACGGCTGGATAGTATTATTATTTTTCTGAGGCTGTGTAGTATTGGATATTCGCGTATGCAAACGCTCATGCAGAGCACACACTCGCTTTGAGGTTGTATGTGTGTTAATCCCTTATGGAAAACTAAATGGTTTAACTAAATGATTGCCTTGCAGCCCCTGGGAATGCTGCCTTGGCTGTAGAGTGCAGGAAGGGTGGCAGGGCTGGGGGGGTTAAGCCTGCTGAGGGGGTGGGTAGGAGGGATGTCTTAGATTTTACACATCTAAATAATATATAGGGAGTAATATAAATGTCACATATAAGAATATATATTTTATATATAAAATTTTCTTTATAACAGTAGACCTGAAGATCAGATTATAGGGGCGGAACCTGTAGATGGTGGGGGTACTTGTGTGAAGTAGAAGCAAATGTGATAGGTGTTTGAACTCCTGGAGCAGCTGTTGAGGGGGTGGGATGTGTGTCCTGCCCCATGACCATGAATCCAGGCTGTTGCTCCCTGGCTATCCTCCACCCAGGTTTTCTACGCACACTTGTATGTGTGTGCTGGGGGGGAGATAAGGCAAAATGACAGCTGTGCGAGACCATGATTTTTTTACTCCATTATCCTGCTTCCCGCTTCCACCCCCGCGCCCTAGAGCATTTTTTAGATTCCCCTTTGGAGCCTGTTGCTTAATCAGCTAGAAGGGCTGCTGCCTCCATGTGTGAGAAACTCTTCTTAACCTGGCTCCTGTCTGTCCCAGAAGGGTGGGACTGAATTTAGGCTTGGGGCTGTGGTGTTGCAGAGCAGTACCCACTGTGCCCTGGTGCAGAGGAGACCCCGCAGAGACCCATTGCCCAGTCTCTGCCGTGTGGTCGTTTGTGCTCACCCCAGCTGGGAGTTGGACTCAAGTGGAGATGTTCAGGGTTCACAGGCCTAGGTAAACACACCATGAAGGAAGGAGGTTTGAGAGCTGTCTTCTTGACAGTGGTGTGACAGGTTCCCGGGGACACAGACCTTTGATCGTTTATTGGAGTAGGAGTGTAAGCAAGTCAGATGTATGTTAATGTGGTTATACAGAACAGCAGGCAGCGGATAAAAATCATGTCTGTTTGCTGTGCCCTCGCCCAGGTCCGCCTGCCTCCTGGTTTGGTTCCCAAGGCTCTGCCTACATTCCTTGTAGTAAGAAAGTCTGAAATAGCCACAGGGTTTTGTAGACTTTAGATGCACAGAAACCCACATGCATAAGTAAATACTAGGTGAGGGGACTCCACCTCTAAGTGTTTTGTGTGTGGTTTCTGGTGACTGGAGCTCTGCTTTCAGGGTTCACAATGTCCCCTGAATGCCTTGATAGGATTATTTCCCTGTACATCTCTACAGTCCGTCCATTCTTCTTTCTGTAATCCCATCTCCTGGGGCAGGAGAAGCAGCTCTGGGTTTATAGTATGCCCGGAATCCTGTAGCTGGGATTATTTTTTTTTGTACTTCTGTCTCACAAGGCCGTTCCTCCCTTCTTTCCTTCAGTGATGCTTCCTTCCCACCAAGCTCCAGCAAGGGAAAGTTCCTCTCACCCACTTGTGAAAACATGAATCATTCCTCACCTTTCCTGTCCCCAACAGGCTCTGTGTCTGCATTTTGTACGCTAATAATGGGGCATTGCATAAATTAGGACTGTGGCAAATCCCTCTAAAAGAAGATGCATTGGCTGTCTTGGGAAGAGATGTGGTTCCTAGAATAAGTTGGTGGCCATAAGAAGGGGCGAAGGAAAGTGGTCTGCTAAGGGTGAACTGCTGGAACTGTGTTTGGCAGAGGTGTTTAGCAGCAGAAGTTGAGGTTGGCAGGGAGAACAATCTCTGGCTGTGGTCCTTCCACCTAGTTGGTTTTCTGTGGAAGGTGAGGAGGCTAAGCCTGGGCATGTTGATGGGGTATATCAGGTCAAAGGGTTAGCTAATCACCTCAGGTAAAGGGATGAGGGAAGGCCCAAGCTGCTAAAAACAAACAGCCGACACACCTAGGTAGGCAGCAGAGATGGAGAGGCTCACGTAGACCAAAGGAGGCTGTGATCCCATCAGCAGAAGCCTGTGGAGATAAGCAAGTGCTGTTCCTAGTCAGTGCGTGCCTCGAAGGGTTCAGTTCAGCAAGATGTCTCCTCCCTGTCCCTTGTGCCAGCCTCTGCCTACGAGTGATGCAGTCTGTCTGTCTCTTGCAGCTCTTGGGTCCTATGCTTCACCACCACCGAGTGGTGTTTGGACTAGGGCTGAGCCAGAGAGCAACTTCTTCTCATAGGGTTTATTATGCCTGTCCTTTTTGGTGTCTCATGAGGTTACTTCCGTCCTGGTGCCAGGTACTGTAGGGTACAAGGAGCAGTACCTCTTTACAGTGGTGTGGCATGATCACCCACTGAAACCTTCTTAGGGGAGATTTCCTGACCCCCTCCTCAGTCTCTGAACAAAATGATGGAGAAGAGATTGAATTCTTCTTCTTTCTAATAATGGGAACATGGAAAACATGCTTGAGAGGGTTGTGTTCCTCCAGTGTTTCTAGCTCATGCTCTCCCTGGATGTTCAGGAGATAGGAGAGGTGATAGAGGCTATGTAGAAAGTGATGTATTTCAAGATTTAAAACTGTACTCAGCCTCTGGGTGAAGTGGGGAGGTCTCTTCTGTAGTGTTACATGATTCACTTCCTGTTTCTGCTCTGACACTGTGCTTTCTGTGCTTCTTTTCTCAGCACGACTAAACCATGGAGCTTCGAGTAGGGAACAAATACCGGCTGGGCAGAAAGATTGGCAGTGGTTCGTTTGGAGACATTTACCTAGGTGAGTGTGAGAGTCTGTCCTTCTACCTGCCAGGTTGTTTTTCTCAATTGCATCATTGTTTCGGGGTTGTTTTTCTTGCCTGTTGGTATTTGTGGGCACCATGTAAGGTTGGAGGGGGTGGAGAAGAGAAGAAGATCTTCAAGGAATACTGCTAGTTGCTGCCAGTCTTCTGATGGCAAATAAAGTGGGATGAGCTCAGCTTTGCCTTGCAGATGCTGGAGACACAGTGGTAGTTGATTAGACTGATTTAGATTTGGACTGTTTGGGACATATTTG
Source organism: Neopelma chrysocephalum (assembly GCF_003984885.1). Taxonomy (NCBI): domain Eukaryota; kingdom Metazoa; phylum Chordata; class Aves; order Passeriformes; family Pipridae; genus Neopelma; species Neopelma chrysocephalum. The sequence goes on from NW_020897714.1 coordinate 18,521,423, forward strand.
CCATATATGCTACTCCAGCATTCTCACTTCCTTTTCTTGAGCTTGGGTGTGTGTGAGTATTAACTCTGTAAAGAGTGGGTGGTGGAAAGGGAGGGCATACTTCAAGGGTAGAAGGAATAAAGTTTTGGGAAGATTAGTAGTGGAAAAAGTGATCCGGACCTTTAAGAGAGAGGTCAGAGACCAGGAGCTGTAAAACAGGTTGGAGAGCCTGGTGTGGTTGAACTCCTGGGCTTTAGATCTGTTAGATCTGTAATGGGATTTAGAGTTAATGTCTGGAATGACCTGAGCTCAGTGGATGGAGCCCATGAGGTGCTGGGTTTCCTGTTACTGCAGCAGGTTACCTGGGTAGAAGTTCTTCCAAGCCAGTGTGCTGATGTGTGCTAATGCTTTGCCTGCTCATGTTTTTATTGGCTCAGACCATGTGGGGCCAGGGTGGCAAGACTACCCAGTAGCCTGATTGATCCCTCCATGAGAGTTGGTGTGGTTTTACCTGTCATCTGGTTCTCCTTACTACCTTTTTAGTTGTAGTCCTACAGGCCAGCAGAACAACTGCCCTCTCCCTTGGTGTCTGCAAACTTTGGGGACTTATGGGTGTGTCATGTGCTCCTTGACTGTTAATTTGCTTGGTTGAGTTGTGTTTTGCTTCCCAGTACATCCACCACTCCTCACTTTTGCTGCTCCTTCAGTTTTTCCTAGTTTGTCCATCTGCTGGGCAGCTTGGAGCCAACACTGCATTTGATGTGTGGCATTTCCAGTGCCTGGCAATGAAGGACTACCCTCGAGTTATCTGTAATGTGATGCCTCTGCATAGGCTTCTTTGGGTCTCCTTGGCTTCCCCCATCACTAACACTATCAGGTTGCAGAATTGGCCTTAGCACACTGTCAGCTATATTGTAGAAGACGTCTTCTAGGATCTCCAACATCTTCCCATCCCTCCCTGAGTCCCTTTTGTTGAATACCTGTAGTTCAGATTACTTTTTCCTGTGCTTGTAAATCACTGTCTGTTTTCAACCTCTGGCTTTTACCTCCAGTTCCCTCTTGCTTTATTATTCTCTCTTGATTGGTGTTGGCAGGCTCTCTTGATTAAGTGTCCTGTGGGAATCATCAGTAACAGGCTTTGTTGCCACCTTTATCCAGAGCATGAACAAAGATGATAAATAATGGATCTGGGATCCCAATTCCACTATGTGCTGCCTTACTGCTGCCTACTCCTGTATGCCACTCCTCTGTGACCCTCCAGCCAGTTAGTGTCTGATAGCCCAGACACAGCATTTTCCACCTGTGGTAGTGCTTGAAGCCTTCCAGACCCTCTATAGGACAGCATAAATTGCCAGGATCTTGCAAAACATCTGAGGGTACACATGGGGTAAGAAAAGAGGTACTGAGTGGAAAGGCCTGATCCTGTGTTCCTCTGCACCACGTAACAGGTCATCCACCTGTGCAGAGCAGGCGTAGAAAACAGGCTCTGGTGAGGGGATTGTGCCCGCCTTGCCTGTAACCAAACAACATGAGAGGCAGAGGAAGCCCCAGTGCCCTGGTGTGGTGAGCACAGAGGGATTCAACCAAGTTACTTGAATGCACTATCAAAGCCAATGATGTTCATTGAGGTGCAAGCCAGCATGTTTTGAAGCAGTGATAGCGAGACTTCTTGGAGCCTGGGTGACTCCCCAGCCTGGAGGGATCGGGCATGTAGTCTCTGATGGTGCGTCTGGAGAACGCTTGTGCTCATGCTGTACTCTCACGGCCTGCTCTGCAGACAGAAGGACTCATTCACGAGGACTTCTCTCCTGCGAAAAATTCCCCTCGCAGTTCTCTCTCTTGATAATGGTGTGGAGACAGAGCAAGGACAGACAAGCCTTGTTTATCTCTGGGGATGAGCAGGGGCTGTATGGTTTATCCTCAGCTTCTCTCTTTCAGGATGTTACTACCTTCACTTGCTCTGTAACTAGTGGGTGCTGCGTGCTGTGCTCTTCGGGATTTGTTTTTGGTTTTTTTGTATCAGAAGGAAACTTGGATTTCTACATGGGTAGACACAAAGGATGGACTGTGTTAATGCTCAGCTGAGGCTTAAAGCACAATGCCTTCCTTCCATGCGTACTTTGGGGGATAGATGTGCTGTGGAGATATTCTCCCTACATTGATTTGGGAGGGTGGGAAATGAGATCATGCTGCCGAGGGGTCTTGGCTAACCCATTTACCTCTAAAATTGCTCATTCAGAACAGCAAAATCAGTTTGCAGAGGAATTGCCAAGACTTTTAGGCTGTCGGAGGGAGGTGCTTTGTCAGAGGTGTTGGCCAAGAGGCAGGGCAGGGTAGCTGGACCTGGTAGGAATCGTCTGGCCGGGATGCACACTGGTGGTGAAGAGGAGCTGGGCAGACAAAGCATGCTGGGACCTGCACTGGCTGGGGACAGTTCCTGGTGGCAGGCTCCTCCCTTGCTGGGAGGGGAGTGCCTTCCCTTTGTTTCCTGGCCTGTTAACTCTCTCTCGCCCTATCTACCTTCTTCCATCTGTTCCCAGCCCTCCATTCTTCCCTCCACAGGCTGTCAAGAGGGGGGCGTGTGGTGGGGAGAGTGGGGGCCCCGGCTTGTTGCCACTGTGCGCAGGGAGGGTGGTGTTTATTGTATCAAACATGCAGTCAGGCTTCCACTCTGAAAAGATCCTGTTCAGCCGGTGACATCCTCTGTCCCCGGGGCCCCGTTTCAAAGAGCTCATGATGAATGAGTTGAATTTGTGCAGCCCCCACAGCGGAGCGAGACTGGGGGTGGATGTTAGGAATTATCCCCAATCCTACATACGTCTCTCAAGTGGCTGAAGCTTGCAGACTCTGCTGCATTTGTCTGAAACACGGTGCTTTCCAGTCTAGAAAGAGAGCAGAGAACTGTTGCTTTTGTACTTGTATCTTTAAGAAAGATGGTGGTTAAAGCATGGAACAAAGGACCAGAGAGATTCCTGCCCTTGAATTCCCTCCTCACTTGTGGTGGTCTCGATCTGGGTGGATCTCTAGCAAAGAAATGGTAGAAGGAGCAACCTGTAGACACAGCGGGGTTTGGGGATGGAGCAAGCCTAAAGTGTTCAAAGAATAGCTCCTCAGTAGGTCTGATTGGTCCAGAGAAGGACCATGAAAATGGTTAGAAGGATGGAGCATGTCTCCTATGAGGAAAGGCTGAGAGAATTTGGATTGTTCAGCCTGAGAAGAGAAGGCTTCAAGGTAACCTAATTTTGTCCTTCCAGTACCTGAAGGGAGCCTACAAGAAAGATGAGGAGAGACTTTTTGCAAGACCATTTAGTGACAAGGGGGAATGGGTTTAAACTGAAAGAGAGCAGGTTTAGATTAGATACCAGGAAGAAATTCTTTACTGTGAGGGTGGTGTTGCACTGGAACAGGTTGTCAGAGAAGTTGTAGATGCCCCTTCCCTGGAAGTGTTCAATGCCAGTTTGGATGGGGCTCTGAGCAGTCTGGTCTAATGAAAAGTGTCCCTGCTTATGGCAGGAGAGTTGGAACTAAATGACCTTTAAGGTCCCTTCCAACCCAAACCAGCCTATGATTCCACCTTTGCTTTTCTAGGCCACAGGGTTGTTCTCCTCTTTTTTTTTTTTTTTAAGTTTTTTTAAGAGACTAACACGTGTGTTAGGGCTATGGAGAGCGTGGGGCTGAGGGCCATCTGAGCACATATGAGTGGCATGTTCACATTTTGAAGAATCTAAGTCTTCTTGATGCCTACCCCTGCTTTCCCTTTTTGAGCTTTATGTGCCCACAGATAACACTCCCCACCTGCAGACAGCCTAGTAGATGGATGCATCATCATCTTTCTAAACACCCATGGTAATGTGGAAATGAGAACTCATTCATGTTTCCACTGTTCAACTTCTGGGGTAGCATTTATTCAAAATGGTAACGCTGCCAAAAGTCAGAAAGACTCACCAATATTTGTGTGCCAGCAAATGGATTAGGAGAGGGAAAAATTTCCCCTGGGAAATGGACAAGGGAGCTGCTTCAGAGGATTTGGAGGAAAGTCTTCACAAAAGCAGGGAAAAGAGAAAGGAATGAGAGAAGGAAGCACTCTTACCTTTTTTGGGTGTCCTGGGTGTTTCCATGCTGACTGAAGGCCAGTGGTTGAACACTAATTTAAAAGACAGATACTAGTCCCTTTTCCTGCTTTTTTCCTCCTTGCACTCCTGATGCTTATAAGAAGGGTCTTGTGGTGCAGTGAAGGAAATGTACAGACTTGTTTTTCTGGCCAGGAGTTTTTAAGTGGAAAATGGCAGCATCTTTTCAAAAGTAACCATTGGCTCTACCTCTGAGGATGGCTTTTTGCCTTTCTCTTCTGCTGGATCCTGTGTTAAAATCCTTATTAAATTAATCCCATTGCTCCTACTTCCCCTCCCTTAGAGCACCCTAAATAATTCCTCTCCCTCCTTAGTGTTTACAGCCTTCAAATATTTGCAGACTGTTGTCATGTCCCATTCTTCCTCCCCACCCTTCTTGGTTGTATCTCTTGTCTATGTTACATATTTAGCTCTTTTAATCTTTCTTAGTAAATCAATCCCTCTAGGCCCCCAACAGTTTTGTTGCTCTCTTACAAATTCCTAGCAGCTTGTCTGTCTCGACCCGGCGCTGTAGCATCTAGATTATGTCTTTTTGCTAGCAGGCAGCTCTTGGCTAAATTTGTGTACAAGCCAGAACTCTTCAACAGGAGATCCTTAGGATCCAGGGGGAGAAGGGATCCAGTTGTGTGAACAATTCCTTTTTTTTCTTTTGGTCCCTGACTCTGGAGGAGGTGTGGGAAAGAGGATAAATGGAGAGATTTATCAGCAGCTGTCCTTGTGGACTCTTAAAGTCTTATCACAGGGTTCAGGAGGCAGACCTACTAAATTAGCCAGACCTACTAAAACTAGCTATGGGATATCTACAAAACGTCACCTTTGACTCCAGCTCATGTATGGTATGCGTGTTCTGGAGTAGTTTATTTTATGACGGTGTTCACAAGTTGCTCATGATCAGAGCAGCTCTCTGATTTGTGTTTGAGTGCAACTTCTAATAGTTCCAGATACGAGGAAGGGCTTGTCTGTGTGTGTGTGTGAGGCCGGCATGGCGGGAGGGGGAGAGAAGCAAAACTTGAGTGTCATTCCCGTGACCTGTGTACAGATACTCATTCTTTCCATTCTAGGATGATGTGAAACATCTGGAATCCTTTCAGCTATTACGAGAGAGAGAGCAGCCTGTTCCTTCTTTGACAGTGCACTTTGGGACCAGAGTGCTGGCTTTCACAGCTGGCAGCTCGGTTGTTTTTAGAGAGAAGTGTGTGGATACTCAGTGTCGTCACAAAGTATCTAGCAATCCCTTCAACAGAGGTGTCTGGGCAGCTTAATTCAGGACTGGATTCAGTTTATTTCTTCACGCTTCTAATTTAGGATACAGCAAATGTTTCTGTGTTGGCAAAAGATAAAGGTATTATTGAAGCCCTCAGGAGAGGGAGAAGCTGGGGACTTAGAAATTGTCTGTATTGAGCAGGTCAAGGCTGTGGAGAAAACAGATAGCTAGGAATGTTAGTAATGTCTCCTCCTGAACTAATTGGCTCTGTTGAAATTATGTAACTGAGGTAACTAGTAATTTTGCTAGGGAAGAGATACTCTGTATCACTGCCTGGGGGGGACTTGCATTCAGGGTCTGAGGATATGATCAGAGGCAGCTACAACTTCCACTTAGCTTAGGTACTGTTGATACATACAGATTGAGCTCCCAAAGTCTGGTACTTTTTGAGATAACAAAGCAGTTAGCATGTTGCAAAATTGTTGTTCTAGCCTGAGTTGCAGGGTCAGACCTGGTTTCCTATTCACATGCCTTTCTCTGGCCTTGCGTTTGCAAATGGCAGCGCTGGAAACTCTCTATGAAGTGGCCGGATCTCATTTCTGTCACAGAGAATAAATTTCAGGGCAAATCTTAAGGTTTTGGCATTTTTACAGGCCTTGTTAAAAGTGTTTAACATCAGTGGAAGCTTGCGCAATCTTCATTTCACTTCTCATTTCTATGCAGGAGCCAATATTGCAACTGGTGAAGAGGTGGCCATCAAACTGGAATGTGTCAAAACCAAGCATCCCCAGCTCCACATTGAAAGCAAGTTCTACAAGATGATGCAGGGAGGAGGTGAGATGGGGAGGAGAAGATGGGGCCGGGGGAGTGGTTGAAGAAGGAAATTATTCTGGAGGGCCTTAGGAAAGAAATGATTTGGTGTTACATATGATCTTCTCAGCAGGGGATGCAGCATCTAGTCTCTGTTCTGAGGGCTTAATCTTTCTCTTTCCCCAGTGGGTATCCCCTCCATTAAGTGGTGTGGAGCAGAGGGGGACTATAATGTGATGGTGATGGAGCTCTTGGGGCCCAGCCTGGAAGATCTCTTCAACTTCTGTTCCCGCAAATTTAGTCTCAAGACAGTTCTGCTCCTGGCAGACCAGATGGTGAGTTTCCTCTGAAGCATTTGTGCCTACTCTCCTTTTCCATGCCTTTTTTTTTTTTCCCTCCCATCTCCTCTGCTTAAGAACTGCTATATCCCAAGCTTTCTTCATTTAGTGACAAGTGGCTGCCAGCTTTCTATTTCTTGAGGAAGTTGGGGGCCTGGAACCTAGACACTGATGACTTTTCCTGATCTCCATCTCTCTTTCCTTCCCCTGCTGCTCACCCTGCGTTAGTGTTGCACACATAGATACTTTTGCCTGCATGATGAATGATTGGCATCATTACCTATCTCAATTCAACTGCCCATGCCCTGTATTTAAGACCCTTAGCTCTTGTGGATGGACCCCCTACTTTCCCAGCCTGGCTAAGTTTGAAAGCTGACAGCTGTCAATGCTGAAGCTCAAAGTTTTAGTCCATACAGATTTGCTTCCCACCCTTCCTTGTGGTGTTAATGATGACCTCCCCAGAGTGAGGACTGGGCTGGTGTGCAGGGTTGAATTCGATGTACAGATCCTGCAGCCTCCAAAGGGTGTCTTTTCCTTGGCTGTCATCTCTGATATTCTCTGTGAAATGTCCTTTTCCCTACTCTGACAGGTCAGTATCCTGGACAGGGTACTGTTTTTAGCAGATGCAGTTAAGGTAGGTTTTTTTCTTGCTTGTCTCACTATTTATTTATTTATCCCCCACTCCAGATCAGCCGTATTGAGTACATTCATTCCAAGAACTTCATCCATCGGGATGTAAAGCCAGACAACTTCCTTATGGGCCTCGGCAAAAAAGGCAACCTAGTATACATCATTGATTTTGGTTTGGCCAAGAAGTACCGAGATGCCCGGACCCACCAGCACATCCCTTACCGGGAAAACAAGAATCTGACTGGCACAGCCCGTTATGCCTCTATCAACACCCACTTGGGAATTGGTGAGCCTGCTGTTTCCCCTTGGTGGGGCTTTCTAGGGGAGGTGGTGTGTCCCCAGAAGGAGGGAGTTGGGTTCTGTGCCTGATTCCGCTACTGACCTGCCTTGAGATGGTGGGCAAGTAACATAAATGCTACACCTGTGTTACCTCTCCTGCCTTTGGTGGCACTTCGAGCTTCTGAAGACAGAAATTGTCTTACCACTATGTGTTTGTGCACTCACCACTTAATGCAGTGGGGCCCTGTTGAGCGTCAAGGCTGTGACCTCTGTGACTCTGCGGCTACTGAATCTGCCTTGCACAATTTTTGCAGGCTGATTAGATGTGTAAAGGAGACATTCACAGGCACTGAGCCTTTAGGAATGTGTGCAGTTGAAACCTTTCTTGTTGACTCCCAAGCGCCTTCATCAATGATTATTCTGTAGCTGTCAGAGCTGGAGGATACAGGCCCGCTGCAATATGGTCCACCACTGAAGGTGGGGCCAGCCATGTGCTGGAAGTGTGCAGGAAGCTGGAATGAGGGAAGGCTTCCAGCTGGCTGGACATCCAGGTTTTGTGATTGAGAACTGGCTATCATGGTTCTTCAAAATACCTGTGTGTCTGTGAACCACACTACCCTGTTCACCACTGAGGCAGCTTTAGGGAGGTAGGGCTCTGCCCTCAGTGTCTATGGTTAATACCGTGGGAATGAAACTAGGCTGGGAAAGCATGCTGAGAGCTCAGCCAGGTCTTACACTGGTGCTGACCATCATCCCAGGTTTTGTAAAAACCTTGACCAGGTTAGTGCCCACCGTGCTCAAACCTCCTGAAGTCACCCACATTCTTGTCCTGGGAATCAGCCCCTGGTGGCTGTGAGGAACATAGTTGAAAACCTGTTGCAGTTTTCTCTTCTGTTCTCTGACCAAAAGCTTCTTTCCAGTGTTTGACCTCCTTCCTCTGCTAAATTTTTGCTAAACTTTGTTCTCAGTATGAGGCTTCCTTAGTTACCATACGGTCTGATCTGAGCAGGCTGACTTGGTCCTGCTATTAACTGGCAAATCTGAGGAGCAGAAACACTGAAGCTGTCTTGCCTGTGGACCCAGGAAAATAGCTACTGTCTTTGCAGCTCAGTTTGTGTCTCTGGGAGACCTTCTTCTGAAATGTATAACCTGAGAATTTGAAAGTCAGAGCAAGGAACTAAAACCTTTTAAACTAGCAGCTTCCACAGGCTTCCATGACCTCATTTTTCCTGCACTCTCCCCTCTTGCAGATATTTCTCAGATATCTGGAGTCAATACTTGACCTGCAGAAAATAAAGTGGTTTCCCACTGTCTTCTTTGCTTAATACTGTATAGCTATAGATGGAAAATGCTTTATTTATATAAAAATGGGGAGTGTTGTGTGTTGAGAGTGGGCTGTGATCTCCTGACCTCCTCCACACTGTAAAAATACTTCTTGTAGAGCTTTCCAAGTTGGCCTTCTGTATTTTGGCTTGACCTGCATATATATAACTGACTCTCCATTGAATTCTCAGTCAAGATTTCCACAGCCATGGAAACTGCCACAAGGAGACATGCACAAAATAATTATCACTACTATGTCTGTCGATTCTTATGTATGTGCCTGCTCTGCCTGAACTGATCACGAGAGGCTAAATGTCTGGTTGTGGTTTTCAAATGACTTCATTATTCATCCCACCCCAACTTAGCCCTTTGCTACTGGTGCTTGGCTTGTGTGTCAGGATGAACAAACAATGTCTAAACAGTAATCCTAGGGCAAAATGCATATGCCATTAGTCTGAGCACAGCCACTGCTCTCTTCATGCCCTTTGCTTCGGGAAAGTCTGGGTGTGAGTTACTTGGCACAACAGGTCTCAGATGTATTATCTCCACGTTGCAGATAGTTCCCCTGAACAGCATAAAGGTTACATGACTTGCCTGGAGGAAAGGGGATGGAGGTGCTGAGGTTTCAGCTGGAGTTCCTGTTTCTCAAGACCTTACCACAGGGTATATGACAGACACATTTGTGAGTTAGCAGCATTGCCATGGGAACCGTGACTCTGAATTTTTTGACTTTTCAGAGACTAAACTCTCTGTCTTAATGTTACATTAATGCGCTCTAGGGAGAGGGAAGGAACCAGGTGCTGGGGTATTCATGTGACGGGAATAGCAAATGAATAAATGCCTTTATTTGAATGTGCAAGCTAAGGGTTGGACATTCCAATGTCTGGAGGAAACACATTCTTTTCCCAGTGACTGGGGAAAAAAGTAGGAGGCGAGATTGGGGAGGGTTTCCACAGCTGGAGACTTGCCGTTGGGGGAGTCACTGGACTGTGCAGGCTTTGGTTCACACATTCCAGTCAATTTTCACATGCTCTAGGAATGAGAGTCCCCTGCACCCACTGTAGCTTGTAAAGTCTGAAATAGATGCCCGGGTGCCCAGGAGACAGTCTTGGCAGAAGCCTGGTGGGCTCTGTCTGGGTAACAGGAGGTGGGAGGCGGGGGACAGTGCCTTCCCGAGTGCGTGTCCTAGATGGCATCAGTGTAGGCTGTGCAGATCATAAAGTCCTCCTGCTCATCCTGCCCTCTGTCACCCATTCCAGATCTCTGTGTGTGTTTTTAAAGGCTGTTGCCATGCAGTGGAGAGAGAAAGGGGAACTGTAGTGTGACTTGTGCAAGATCAGATCTGAGTATATAGTGAGAAAAACATTGCTTGGTTAAGCCTGCTTGCAGAGCTGGGCTGGCTCCGGGAAAGACAGCTAATTTCTAGGGAGTCCTGCATGGGAGCAGCATCACTTTGAACAGAATCGGAGTGGAGGGAAATACTCTCCTGACAGAGGGACCAGAAGGCAGTTTAGGTTGCAAAGAAACATGTTTTGTCAGGAACTTTGTGTCCAAGACAACCAGTCCTCAGTCTTCCGTCTTTGCCCAAGCATGTCTTTTCCTGTCCTGCTACTCACCCCTGACTTGGCTTTTGAGGACCCTGCTTTGTGAAGGGAGTGAGGGTGTGGGCTGGCTCGGATCCTCACTGGGAGTGGGAGGAGGGAACTGGCAGGAGATTGCTTGCAGAGTGAGAGGTTGGGTTTGAGGGGTTGTGCTGGGTTGTGTGGGAAGATGACCTTGTGTTTCTATTGGAAGAGGTTTTGGGAGGGAGGAAAGGATCAGTGTCTTATGAAAAATACATTTTCATAAAATTGTCTTTCAAACCTTCCCCCCCCCCCGTTGTAGGAAAACTGAGAAGCTGAAATAAAATGGAGAGAGGAAGTATCACAGGTCATGACTGTAATCCAGCTTCTGGACTAACTTGCTCTGAGCATGCGTTCACGTTACTTGTATTTCTCTTTCTCTTTTCAAACTGCAAAGTGAGATTTTTTTCTTCCTGCATCCCAGGGATGGTGTGACTGTTAGTCGCTGATTGTCAGACTTCTAAAGGTGGAAAGTAGCGATACTAAATAATGTTTCTTTGGTGCGTTGAGGTAAAGTTTTATTTCTAACTCTTTGCTATCTAATGTTATCTAGTATCCTGGGAATGTTGTTATATGAGGCCAGGGAAAAGAAATAATTAAACTTGGGAGCTGTATAATAGTAACTGAAGATGAAACAAAGAAACAGGATGTAGGAACTGTTGTCCTTTACAATCATCCAAGATTTAAATCAGGATCTTGTAGTTAGGGTTACAGATGAAAGACTGCTACAATGTTTTGAGGTAGCTGCACATCTGTGACCCATCCTGTTGGTACTTCAGGCCAATCATAGATTTGAATCTCAGTGAAATTGTTTAAGTGGGCTACAATTGCCACAGTACATGAGGTACTAAACATTGGGGCCGCAATGCAGTCAAACACTTATTCATTCAGAATTTTAATAATTAGGTGCTTTGCTTGCAGTTGTTTTTCCTTGATCATGTTGCTGTGTTAAGGCACAGTTAAGGTGTGTTTGCGTGCGTGTAATGGATACTAGTTAGCTTCCCAGTTTGGTTTTGTAACCCCTCTCATCACCTTCACTAAGGCCTTGTAGCATCTCCCAATGACTTCAGGCTCCCTAATCTCCAGTCTTTAATTCAGGCCTTCCCCAAATCGCTAAGACTGTGCCCAGGCATGTGTTCACAGAACGTATCCTGTTCTGGATAGGGTTGGTGACTGTGCTTAAAGCTGCTGTGCTTCACACAAGTAGAGGTGTGTTATCCAGCCTGCCCTAAGCAGTTTGGAGTTCAAGCAAGATTTTGGAGGCAAGATCCTGATTTATTCCTGAAAGGCTGATTTGCTTGTTCAGTAGGTTTCTCTGGTTCCTGCCCTGCCTTTCCTTACTCCTCTTGTCTAGAGCACTACCACACTCTAGACAAGAACCCGCAGTTAGATGCTTTAAAGCTACAGCATGGATAAATCAAGGGCTGCCAGATTGCAGGACTGAGATTACCCTTGTCTCCTGTACTTTCAGGCCCTGGGTGTGCCTTCTGACTCCACATGCCTCCTGTCTAAGGATGTAGGTCATTACCAAATATTGTTCGGTTTTGTTTATTTGATATACATGATGAGTAATTGCAGCCCTCTGAGAGTACACATACCCCAACCCGAGGCCAAATGCAAACTCAGTTTCTTTTCTCTGCTCCCTCCATAGCATCTATGCATCTCCCAGACAATCATGTAATTATCCTTGGCAGTAGCCTGATAAGATAAGGACGTATTAGCCCCTTTAAAGTGGGCAACTTGAGGCAGTACGTTAGTGAGGTCAAAAAATGCTGTTATTTCTGCATGCTCAAAGTAAGACATTTTGGGCATCTGCAGGGCTGCTTTCTCCTCTAATCCTGTCTTGGAATGTGGGGTTTTTTATGGTGTTTCATGTGCTTTGCCCCAAAAGCTCTCTCCTCTCAGTTATGAAGGAATAAGACCCTTTTCTTCTGCAGCCCCTTTGTTTCCTTTTTTTTTTTTCCCTCTCAGTAGTTTTAACTTGCCAAGCCTCCAGTTCTCAAAACCACTAGGAGATCATGAGAGAGATGCAGAAAGAAGAAGGAACCATGTTGAATCTCAGGAGCTGGACATCTGTATCTGTGACCTGCTACAAGCTACTCTTTTGTCAGGGTTTAGCTCAGCTAACAGAATAAGGGGTAGCTGTAATGATCTACTGGCCTTTGAATGGAGCAGGTGGTAGTAGCATGTAACTGATACTGACAGTTAACCCACAGACCAACATATAATCTGCAGCATTTTCCAGGATGTAGCACCGAATCCAGCAAAATGTGCTGTAGTAGTGAATTAATCTAATAGGTAATTCTCTTTAGTCCTTCCTCTATCCCTGTGCTCTCCCTCAAGCCGTATTTTGCCTGCCTGTTATCTGTGTCAGTGGTTGTTCTACTCGAGATGTAAAGTACTTTCTCCAAAGTGTTTATTTTATTTGGGAGGAAAACAAGGGCAAGAGCTTCTTGGCAAGATTTACAGATGAATTTGCAAGCGTGTTGGAGGAGCTGGGAGGAGTTTCACAAGTTAACCAGTCAACATTTGCAGTTGTTGAGATTCTGCATCAAATCCATCTTGAGCTAGCTTGAAACTTAAAATGGCTTGGCCATTCCAGAGAACAAGTTCAATGTGAAAGGGGGTTTTTTTTGTGAGGCAATTTTTTTTGTTCCATAAGTAAGCATCTAAAAGTGAGCCCTTGCAATAGCATATTAAGGGCAACCCTTGCTCTTAGTAGAGTTGGTAATGCTGCCATTTACACAGTCATTCCCTATTTGGAGGGGAACCTTTTGTTCAAAGTATACCCCTTTCCTCCACAGCTTGAAAAATGCCACCAAGCTGGAAAGACGTCTTTGCACAGTATTACATGTTAGACTGCTCTAAACAATTAACAAAGTTGTTTACTACTAGAAGGGGTCCCTAGTTCCTTGTTTCTGCCCTGCCTAAAGAGTATCAGCAGTTTAATTAGAAGATGTGTTTGAAAGGGTTGTGTTGGGCTTACCTCTGTTAGACTTGTCTTTCTGTGACTACCTCTGTCATGACTAATCCCTGGGTTGAAGAATCATTCTGGGTGGAGAAGTGTAGGTGCCCTTCCTCTGGGACTGGGAAGAGCAAAGTAGGCAGTGTTGCTGCAGCACTTCTTGAGCTGTTAAATTCTTGTGTGAATTAAGGCTTGTCCGAGTGAGGAGGTAGTCAGAGTCATTAGTTATGAAGTGGGTGGGGCCATATGGGGAGAGGAGCACTTTAACTCTTGTAATATGACCGTCCTCACAGGAATTTGCACTGGAATGTCTTCTACAAGTTTGTCTATCCATAGAAATCTACCAAAGAAGAGAGAGGAGTGATTGTTTTGTTCTGTGTTTAGCACCAAAGCTATGTGATTGCCAGAGTCCTTTTGATTGCTGCTCACTCCTTGCCCCTTTGTAACTTCTCACAGAACAAAGTCGCCGTGATGACCTGGAGAGCCTGGGTTATGTGCTCATGTATTTCAACCTGGGCTCACTGCCCTGGCAGGGCCTCAAGGCTGCCACCAAGCGCCAAAAGTATGAGAGGATCAGCGAGAAAAAGATGTCAACGCCCATCGAGGTGCTCTGCAAAGGGTACCCTTGTAAGTGCTCTCATCTTGATGGCTGTCTTGTCTGCTGCTTGGCTTGTTCACCTGCTGAAACCCCATGGAATCTTGAATCCTGAAGGGCAGTGCCCAGTACCCCAGACCAGGATGTGCTGCTGACACCAGTGATGAGAAGGATAACAGGTGGTACTGTTCTGGTTCAGAAGTGGGAAATGTGTTTTTGTAGAGGGTGAAACCTTATGTTAGTAAGGGCGTGAGAGTGCTGAGAGGGATCTTTAGGACCTCAGTAGCAGTTTGGAAGCAGGATGGACAGTGAGCTGAGGAGGTATGCTGGTGGTTCTGAGTTTTTACTGGTTAATGAAGAGTCCCAGAAATAGCCAGGCAATGAAGTGGCAATTGGAATTCTTTGTAGGTAAACATGGGTAATGTATGTGAGAACAGAGAGAAGTCTTGGTCCTCACGTCATTTGCACAATAGTAGACTCCAACTGACCAGTGCCACTCATCAGTGAGCTGTTGCAATTACAATAGGTGATTCTGTGAAAACAGAAATTTTGTGCACAGCAATTTTGTGCAAACAGTGTGCATAAGCCTATGGCCTATTTGCACTTTGCATGCACTGTGTAGCTCTGGTCCATCCCAGATGTGGTAGAACTGGAAACAGGTCCAGGAAAGGGCCAGGAAAGGGCCAAAAGGGTAACCAGGGTGAGGTGATTTCTGCACAAGTAACAAGTTTGCTGGAACCTGGAAAAGAGGTGATTAGAGAGATGATAGAAGTCTATGCACTCACTATGCCTGCAGAAGTCTAGGTGGGAGACAATTATTTGGTGGCCCCAGTTTTTGTATTGGAAGAGAAACAAAGCTGGTTTCTGCTGGCTTCAAAACAAAATGATGCAGTTCTTCACACAGCCAGTAGTAGACTGTAATAGTAGTAGTGGAACTCATTCCCAGAAGTTGTTGTGGGTACTTAAAGCTTACAGGAGTTCAAGGAGAGATGGGACAAGTACATGGAAGAGAGATTATTCATGGAGGGTTACTAAATAGTCAGAAACCACATCCAGATCAGGAAGTTCCTGGAGCTGAAAGTAGGTGGGAGCTGGGCTAATGTCAATAGAAGTGTCAGACATGCTTGCCCCACGCTTTCTCCTCTGTAGTTGTCTACTTCTGGCTACTGCTTAAGATAGACTGCTGAACTAGGAGGACTTCTGGTTTGAGCTGAAATTCCCAAAGCTCACCTCCACCTCTTCCTTAGGCCTGCATTCTTACTGTCCTTCAGCAGGCTCCACAGGACTTGCTAAGTCTTTGCTTGGAGAAGCCGACAAAGAGAGATGCGTGAGCATTTTCCATGGTAAAAATAGGGATTGGGTTTTCGTAGTGGCCAAAGCACTGCAATCAAACCATCAGGCTCAGTTTTTGTTATACAGCTCTGTGTTTGTGCTGTCCTGGTCCAGCAAGCCACTGCTGAAATGCTACAGTGGCTCCATGGCGGGGCGTGGGAGGTTGGATGGTGTTCAACAGCCAACTGTTCTCTGCTCTCTCTAGCTGAGTTCTCAACATACCTCAACTTCTGCCGTTCGCTGAGGTTTGATGATAAACCTGACTACTCGTACCTGCGGCAACTCTTCCGCAACCTCTTCCACCGCCAAGGCTTCTCCTACGACTACGTCTTTGACTGGAACATGCTTAAATTTGTGAGTGTGTGTGTGGCAAAAGGGCTGGACAGGAGTTGGTTTTTATCATGGGGAGGGGAAGGAAAGTTGGAAACTGCCTGCTGTTTGTACTTAGCCCTGGTGAACAACTTGACAAAGGGGACGGGTAGAGTGAAGAGAGGCAGAGTTACTTGGTGTAAGCTGGGGGTATAGCTACTGTTGTATTAGTGAGTATGTCTGATCTGTAGCTATAGGTAGGTAGAGATAATTTTTCAGGAGAAGACTATAGTTGGAGGTGGGACAGAGTGGATTCCAGTAACAGCTGTAGTACCATATGCTTTCTTCCCTGTTTCTTCATGGAACAGAATGAGGTCCTCTCTTGATGCAGTGGAAGATAGTGGGGGGAGACCATGTTTTGGGGATGGAGCTCCACTTCCTTGGCACGATAGAGTGCCATGTGTTTTCTGTCCGGGGCTGCTGCTGTCTCTCCTGCCTGACAGCCATGTGCGGTGTGGGGGTTTCTCTCCTCAGGGAGCAGCCCGGAACCCTGAGGATATGGATCGGGAGCGGCGAGAGCATGAACGAGAGGAGAGGATGGGGCAACTCCGAGGGTCAGCCACACGAGCACTGCCCCCTGGCCCGCCTGCTGGAGCCACTGCCAACCGTCTTCGCAATGTCACTGAGCCCATGGCCTCCACCCCCACCTCCAGAATCCAGCAGTCCGGTGAGTGGGATGGGAGACCTTGGGGAGGGTTCCAGCCCTGCTGTTGGCTAGAAACCAAAATCATTGGCTGATATTCTTGCCTCGATGGTTCTCTGCCCCGACAGGCAACACGTCCCCCAGAGCAATCTCAAGAGTGGACAGGGAGCGGAAGGTCAGCATGAGGTTACACCGAGGAGCTCCTGCCAACGTCTCCTCATCTGACCTCACAGGGCGGCAAGAAGTGTCACGGATTTCAGCATCACAGGTGAGTCCCTGCTGCCATGTTCATGGCCTTGGACTGGATGTTCCAGAAGTACTATGGGCCCTAGAGTAGTTTTTAGCTGATCTGTTGGAGCTGACATGAGCCTGAAGCTTCTAGTGTGGTGAGGGGAGTGGTACCAAGTCACACCTTCACTCTTCAGTTACATATTTTTTGGAGGCCATGCTCAGTACTGTCATCTTAGCTCTGCTTTGCTTGGAGTAAGACTTTGTCTGGTTCTCTTCCAGACCACAGTGGTTTGGAGAAGTGGAATAGTAAACTCTTGGGAGGGAGGATGTCCTGAAAGAAACGTGCAGCCTCTCTGTTTTGGTGTCTTCTTTTTCCTCTCCAACCCTTAGCAACTCTTTTTCTTTTGTAGACAAGTGTGCCATTCGATCACCTTGGGAAGTGAGGAGCAATTGCCACTGGACCAGTGTTTGCTTAGGTGAGCCTGTCCTCATGCCTGGGAACCCCCAAGGGTGGAATTGCTGGGAAAAAAAAGCCTTAAGTTAAGACTTTGCTGATGTTGTGGGGGATTGGTACATTTCTTTTCCTTTCATCTTACTTTGAGATGTTTTTGGCCTCAGAGGGAAGAGTAAGGTTGGCTGCCAAAACCTTGAGGGGATGGATTGTCTTTAAGTGTGAAGGTAGCTTCCATTTCTCCAGGAGGGTAGGGAGGGTGGATAAGGTGCTGGGCTGGGGAGCCATTTGTTAGTTCCTCATGAATGCTTTTCTGGCAGTGTGACAGTGTTGGGGAGGAGGGTGCTGAGCATGTAATCAAGTGTGTGAGACTTTACACAGCTAGTGAGTGCCTCTTGTAGAGGAAATGACGGTAGCTGGGCAAGGTAACTCCAAGGGGAGGCAGGAGTGTAGAAGAAAGGGCTGATGTGATTTGTTATGCTCCAGCTGGCATTGGAAGCGCTGGGAAGAATCTTTTCTCCTAATGTCTCTTCTCTCTTTTGAATTCTCTTTCTAGTGTCTTCACTGTATTTTTCTTTTAAAAAACAAAAAACCCAAAAAACAAATAAAAACTAAAAAAAAAAAAAAAAAAGACAAAAAAAGAAAACACCAAACAAAAAAACCCAACAGAATTTCTTTTTGCCAACGATGAGGAGTCGAGCTGTGCCCCCGCGCTGGTATGAGCCGTTTCCGAGAGGGCCATCTGCGTCCCCCAGCGCGATGCCTCTGAGGAGCTGACAACGCGGGAGCTGTGCGGGAACACCTCCGCTGCCCCCCCAGCCCTGACCGCTGCCCCCACGGGCTACCCCCAGTTCCTTCTCCTGACTCTCTGCTCCTGGTTTTGATTTCTCTATTTTTTTTTTTCTTCTTGGATATCTTCCCCTGCTCTTTTTTTTTTTGTTGTTAAATATTATTTTGAAATCATATGGTTTCTAGCCATATAAATTTTAACTTTGCTCTCCTTTTTATCTGAGGGCAAGGGATGGTGCGGGGTGGGGGGTGAGTTTTTTGTTTGGTTTTTTTTTTTTGGTTTTGTTCTTTTCAGGAGCCTTGTGGGCCAGGAGCGAATCAGATTCCAGCCACACTTGATGGTAGAAGTCTGATTTTTATTATTATAACAGAATTTATTTTCTTGAGCATTAAACGAATTTTAAGCTGTGAGGGGAATTGTGGCAACAGCCTAATCATTGACTCGGGCTTCCTTTCTTTGGGTGGCTTCTCTGCGGTTTCTTTCTTGGATGTTGGGAGAAGTGCCAGCCTTCCCTGAATCGAGCAGTCCTCACACACGGATGGATCTATGGAGAGGCACCTGGTGCCATGGAGGATGGGATCGTTGGAGCTGGAATACAGGGAGAAATATACTTCTCATCCCTGCAGCGGGATCTTTTTTCGTCTGGCTGTGCGTGTTTTTCTATTTTTATTTTTTAATTAAAACTTGTTTTGATTCCTGCGGAGAGAGTGTGGGACTTGAGGAGAAGAGAGGGGCGCACAGAAATGGGAGTTTGGAGTTCTATCAGAGCGATGGCTCTTGCTCTCTCCTTCCCTCATGCAACCCCAAGTAAGATCCACCAATACATGCACAATCCCTTCCTGCCCTCTCCCATCTGTCACCCCCCCTTTCCCCCCCCCTTTAGTTGTTTTTAAATATAATTTAGGAATACTCAAGCTGCTCTGTGGCACTTGGGGCTTTGAAACACAATGATCACCACTGCGACCTATGGCCTGTAGCAGACACACTGTCACTGTAGTGTGGAGCCGATGGGTTGTTGGCAGGGCGGGGAGGGTGGGGTTAGTCTTTGTTTTGTTTGTTTTTACCCTTTCTATTTAACACTTCATTTTTCCTCCCTGTTTTTTTCCTAATTTATTTACCCCTCTTACTGTCTCTCTCTTTTTTTTAATTAAAGAGCAAAACTTTTTATTACTTTGTAATTTAAAAAAAAAAAAACCTGAAGAACTTTGGGGGGGATTTTGTACTTTTTTCCTGTGTAAATATTGGACTTTTTTGAGCTTTATCGTGGTTGTTAATTTGAAGTAATAAAGTAGAAAATGATAAAGTGACGCCAGCATCTGTCATTTCTTCCCTCACTGACCCTGGTATCCTTGCTGGGAGTCACATCTTGCATGCAGGAAGCACTGTCTTGCGGCTGAACCTGTTTCTGAGTTCCAGGAACAAGTTTGATCAGAATTACTGGAAAAAAGGCACAGGACTGGAGCACCTAAAAATAAACCTGAGCTGATCTCTGCAGTTGCAGCCTTGGAACAGGCAAGAGTTATGTGAAATCTGATTCAGGATCTCTTGGTTCCTGGATTTGAGCCTCTGGCGTCCCGTGCATCTGGCCTTCAGCAGAAGAGGGATGGGACTGTCTGCGCTGTTGGCTTTGGGTGTGTACTGACTTCAACAGAGGTGGACCCTGGATTATGTGTTTTCTTGCTTTCTTCTGTCTTCTAACTGAAATCCTGAAGGAATGGGAAGAGGAGGGGCCCGGGCATCAGCCCTGAGCACCTAACAGCACCACTGTGCCTGATGAAAACAGGCTGAACTCCCTGTGAAGTGGCACCTGCTGCTTTGGTGTCTCTGGCAGTGTGGTTTGTTTGGGTTTCCCTCCTTGGTTGTCTGACCTGTCTGACAGTAAATTACTAAATTTTAATACTGATTTACTTCTAAATCTCTGCTCCTATAGTTACACGTCCCTGCATTATCCAGATGAGTGGTCTGTTACTGCCAGGCACTCTAAAACTCTTGAAACTGATTTTCAGAAACACCTGCTGGGAATAAATGGATGGGTCTTGGTGACTTTGGAAATTCCTTCCAAGCCTGTTCTCTGCCAGCTGAGCAGGAAGAGCTGCTCCTTCATTTTCCTGCTGTGTGAGGCTTCCAACTTCTGGGATGAGAGAAGAGTAGGAGGGAAGGGAAGAAGAGGGTAGTTCAGGGGTATTGTACTGTTGCCTCTAAACTGCATTTGTCCTGCCTCCATTTTGACTGTGGTTTTGATAGATCAGAATGAAACTGGGTTTTTTTCCTTTATAAATCCTGTTTTCAGTTAGAAAGAGGAACATTGCCTGTGTGGAAGACAACACCCCCATCACTGCAGTGTGGTGCAGGCAGCAGAGCCATGATCTGGCTGGATTCAGGAGTGATTGCCGGGTTTCGGGTAGGAGTACTATCCTGTGACAGAAGGGAAACATGCTGCCGTTTTGGGAGGTGTGGGGTAGCAGCTCCACAGGTGCACCTATGTTTCGAGAGGACAAGTGTCCTTCTAAAGCAGTAGGAGAAAAGGAGAAAGTCATCAGGCATATCTCAGGTGGGATGTCACCTCCTCTTGCTCATGCAGCCCTCTATGCAGTGCTTTGTGGGGTTATTAAAGGTTTTAGGGCTTGGTTAGTGGCTTTTAATTTTATTTTTTTTTTTTTTTTAGATTGAAAATGCCTTGTTTTGGTTTGAATAGAGGCACCACTTTGGTTTCCAACACCCATACCTATATGTATATTTTTTTCCTTGGGGAGTTTGGGGCACGTTCCTAACAGCTCTATGTTTGAATTTTTTTTTTCCCCTCGGAGTGTGGGCAAAAACAGCGCTAAGATAGAGGTGGAAATATGCCTCGGGGGGAATCTATCTCAGGGCACTGCTGTCCTTAGCCGGCCTGGTGGGGGGAGAGCGCTGCTGGAGCGCCCATCTCCGGGAAGCTCATCCCTCCTCCCGGCGCTGCGGCAAACCCCGATCACCCTCCCGGGCGGCACCGCCCCTTTAAGAACGAAGCGGTGACGTCACCCTGCCCCCCTGAGCGCGGGCGGTGGGCGGGGCGCGCGGGGCCGTGCGCAGGCGCGGAGGGAGGGCCGGGCCGGGCCCGGCGTCGCCATGGGCTCCTGAGGCCTCCGCGCCCCCGCGCCGGTGCCGGCGCCGCCCGCGGGGCAGCGGGGCAGGGCTCGACCCGACCCCTCCTCGCCCCACCGGGTTGGGCCGCGCCCGCCCGCCCGCTGCAGGGTAAGACGTGGCGGGGGCAGGGTGGCCACCGAGCCGAGCCGGGGCGCGGGGGCGGCTGCGGGCGGGCCGGAGGAGCCGCGCTGGTGGGGGGTGGCTCGGTGCGGCCCCCAGGAACTCGCTCGCATTGTCCCGGTGTGGACGCGATCCCCCTCCCGCCCCGATCCCTCCTCCCGCTCCCCGGCGTCGCCCCCGCGATCCCCGCCGTGCGCTCCCCCCAGCCCTCCGCCCGGTTCCCCCCGGCGTGCCCCCCCTTCGTCCCAGGGTCGCCCCCCGTTCCCCCTCCGCGCGCATTCCTCCCGCACGGTTTCCGTGCCGACACACACACGCGTCTCCCCACAAGCTCCCAGTGCAGCCCGCACAGCCTTCTCCGGATAGTACACCCCCGAGGGGATAGTCCACCTCCCCTGGTGCAGCCCACTTAGTTCCTTCCCCCGCCTGCCACATGTCCTTGCTTCAGCCCACCCGCCCACTCCCCCTGCACACACACGTACTGGCACAGCTCCCGCGCTCCCCGGTGCTACCACTCTCCTGGGTGGCATTGGGAGGATGTCACTGTCCTGGCGCTGGGTGGGCTGGGAGCACAGTATACCACAGCAGGGTGGTGGGCAACAGGTTTGTGTTTGCTGTGCCTCCTGTGGTTCAGGCCGAACCGACTGACAGACACCGTATGCATGTGCTGGTGTGGTAGGTGTGTGTGAGTAGACTATTGCTGTGCCTGTGTTCTCTTGCATCTTAGGTGAGTTATGATGGGTCTTGTTTGGATGCTTGTGGCATTTTGAAATTTCAGTTGCTCCATGAGGGCTAACTCAGCCTTGACAGCTGCAGTGTGTAGTGGAAGGAGGGCTTTGGAGGAACGTGTGCGTGACTGGGTTCTGATGAATTGTGGAAAGGGACTAGAGTGGTTTCAGGCACAGCTTTATGAAAGCTGCCTGGAGCACTGTGAAGCTGTCAAGAGTGGGAGAAGAGGAGGAGTGGGAAATCTAGAGGAAATACTGAAGATGGTTCCTGCTTACAGAAAGTTTGAAACCGTTCTTGCTGCGTAAGGAGCTTGAACAGGAATAATTATTGAAGACATAGAGACAAGTTTCCCCAGAGAGAAGACTGTTTACCTCTGTCAAAGATAAAAATAGAAAGTATTGATCATTAATAGAGCGAAGGCTAATAGGATGAATAGAAATGTCTTTCTTATCCTGCAAGAAAAAGAAAACAATCAATGAAAACGTAATAAAGCATACATCCCACTAACAAAGACTCGCCTCTTTTAACACAGCAGTTAACTGTGCCTTTGAACTTATGTTGCTGGATGTTACCCTTGACTCTAAGAGCTTAGCAGCCTCCTTTAAAGGGAACACAGATTTCTCTAGAAATGTTCATGTCATTCAGGTTTCTAGTCCTAAAGGTTTGAATTTGTGTGGTACTGTTGAAAAAAAGTAAACTCTCATGCTTTTAGGATGTTGGCTAAGTGCTAAACAATAGGGCTTTAGGGAGAGCTTTTCTTACGGTGCGGGTATTCTCTAAAGGCCTACTTCAGGCTTTTTTGCACCATTGCCCCCAAGAAAATGGGCTTCAAATCTGCTCTGGTCTAGTGGAGCAGGTTTTTAGGTCCTTGATACTATCATTGTTATGATTGTGCTGTAAACCCTAAGTGGTATGTATGCAGCAGGTGGGTACGTCTGCATCTGGAGCAGAAGTGATGCAGTCTTGCTGTAAAATGATCAGGAAAGCTTTACTACTGAAGTCAGTGCTTCTAACCAGCTCGGGGGTGTGGGCAGATGTTTTTCTTTGTATTCTGTGCAGGTTTCTACAATCAATTCAGAGCACTGGACAGGTGGTGTTTTGGAAATGTGGGGCAAGGGGAAGAGCACCTCCCAGCCACTCAGACAACTTTTGTACTTTTGCTTGTCTGTCTCCTTGGGACGTGTGGCAGTTAAAAGGGGAAAGTTCTTAGATATGCACAAGCTAGTCAGAATATGAAGTTCAGTGTGACTGGCTGGTTTGGCATAACGAAAACATTCTGAGCTGGCTAGTCTCTAACCATTTGACAGAATCCAGCTAGAAATCTGCCTTGTTCTCTGTCAGCTTGTTTGCCTGTTTGCTGGTAGCAGGCTGGGAGGTGAGCTTTTGCGGTTTACAGTTATGGGATTAGGGTTCTTCTCATGGATAAAGGAAGGGTGGGGTGGTTTCTTTTCCAGTTCAAATTAACTTTTAAAACACTATCCCTCTACCAAAAAAATAAAAAGGTAGTCCCTTTCTCTACCCAGTTCTACTGCTGAATTAACTAAAACATCTAATAATCATATTTTGATGTAGATGACAAACTTTTAATTTCCATGTGACCCTTCCCCTCTCCCCTCCTGTTTTGGATTCATGTTTAATTGGCTTATGTTTGCAGTGATGGAGATAAACTCTTACCTGCTCCTTCTAGCAGAAGTGCCTGTTTCATTTTCCAGCAGCTCAAAGGATATTCTTTGAGCTCTTGCAGCTGTGGGTGTGAGTGAATTCCTCAGGAGATGTTTATTGTTTGGTCCTAGCTGCTTCAAAAGCCCACTATTGTATTGTTCAGAGTACTGAAGTTTGAGGTGAAATACGAAGTTTCAAGTCAGGCTTGTTGATTCTGAAGAGCCACTTCTGTGACTAGTTTTCTCAGTGTTTTCAGCCTAAAATCGAGAAAACCAAGAAAAGCAGCAGTGAATGTACAGGGTGGCGTGTCTACAAAATGACGAGGATAGTACAGCCTCAGAGAGAAATTGTGCTTAACCTTTGTACAGTCAAGCTTTTCTAGTCCAGGACTGCTGCTGGCTCTCTGTGTAACAAAGCAGCTGTGTGTTATTGAACGGCCAGGGCTGGGGGCAGAAGCTTTTCACTGTTTTAGTGGTTGTGATTGATTGTGCTCGCTGAGGCCCTGGAAATTTAAGGTGCTGTAGAGAGCAGCATTGTTTTTGAGTTTTGAGTGCTGACTTGCCCAGCTATTTGCTTGGAGCAGTGTGTGTGTTGTGTGCTGTTCTCGCTTCTTCCCAAACTCTTTGGGATTTGCTTTCTTGTGGTGGAAGAGCGGTTTCCTGTCAAGACATTACACCCTACCAGAACACTTGAGACTCTGAAAGTGGTTTGACACTGATAAAATGGCTTAAAACACTTAGCTAAAATAACTGTCAAATATTGTTGTGAATGGACTGAAAACACCCTTATGGAAAGGGTTTTGATGGTAGTTTTTTTTTATGGACTACTTTTGGAGAGAGCAGCTGGACATGCTCTCAGAGCAGCAATTCCCCAGGATGGTTTTGGAAGGGAAATTCTGCCAGCTAAAGCAGTGAGTTGCAGCCACCCTCAAGGAATCTCACCTCAAAGTCTCCCTCCTCTAGGGAGAGGCAGGGCACTGGAGTACTTGCTCATAGCCAGGTTCTGTCTAATCTAAAAGTCAGCTCAACTTCCATCGGGTTTTTGTTTGTGATTGTGTAAGTAACATGTCTGGAAAAGCAACAGAGCAGCTGTCTCCAGGGAAAGTGCAGTGTGTAGGCAAGCTGCTCAGGAACTGTGCTGTATCTGTGTTTGACCAGGTCTTTATAGCCTCTGAGGGGCATAATTGACAGGAAACCTGAAAAGGGAAGTAACTGGCATGTTCTCCTTGCAGCATTAACCCACAGAGTACCTGGATATTTGTCTCACCACTATCAACTGTGTCTCTGCATTGAAAGGATGGGAATATTGCTATTATTATCTTATAGTCACAGTGCCTGGGAGTCTGATGATACTGAAAGGGTCAGCTATTTGAGGATGTTGTATAATGGACAGTGACCAAGAGTATAGAGAGATGGTGTCATGGCCTCAAATTTTTTGTGTCTAACTGGAAAGTGTTCCTCTCTGCCCAGGTATGGTGTACATGTGGCCCCTGATCAACTCTGTTGGAAAAAAGTAAAAAAAGGTCCTTCTGATTCAGCAAAGAAAATGACTGCAACATGTTATGTAGTGCAGCAGTGAGGCTTCAAGAAGATGAGATGAAATAATACCTTAAAAGCTGACCTTGCCGACCCAGTGTTCCCTCCCCAGGCTGCAGAACATGTCATGGATGCGATTGGAGGCTGCTGAGCTGTTTGCTGGGAGCCTGCAGCTGCCTAGTCATCTCCAGCACAGATACAGCCTAGGCAGCAGTAATGAGCCTAGCCTCTGTCCAGGTTGCTTAAAATGAACCTGGACAAGTCAATCACCTGAAGAGGCAGATTAGAAGAGTGAATTTCTCTTCATGGCTCACCACTCCTTGTCTCCTTGCCAGTTTTGCTAGGAAAGGCTGGTTAGTGGTGGGTGAAGCTATTTGCAGCTAATTGTCCCATGGGAGCTGGGAGTGACCTCACTCCTCCTTCAAACTCTCCTTACAGACTTCCTTCCCCCCTCCCAATGACTTTGTGATGGTGCTGATTTTACAAGAGTCTTAAGATAGAAATTATTTATGTAAATTCCCATTTAGGCAACTTCCTGCAACTGGGTAATTTAATGTTTCAGTGTCTAGAAACATTGGGTTGAAGTTTCATCTTTTTTTTTAAGGGTACTCCCTCAGTTAGATGTGTGGAGTGTTTCTTTCTGTATAGAGAAAATGCCTTGCTTTTGATGGCTTTTGGGATAGGGCGGATGTTGGAATCGCCTCGAGCTGTGTTTTAGTAGCTGTTGGCATCTGTCAGCTTCTAACACTACCGGTGACTTCTCTGCAAAGCTCTGTGGTCAGCTTTGGTGCTGAGTTAGGAAAGGGGGAGCAGCTCCTAGCCACTCCTGTGCTGTAAGTAGCCTTTGGAAGACGATGCTGGGCAAGGTTTTCCCCTCTGATGCTGCCTCTTCTTGCTGTGCTTTAGGCATCAAGGGCGAGAATGGTTTCCTCCTCCAGGCATTGCCTGTGAACTTCCAGAGGTAATCGTTCTGTAAGAGAAGTGCTGTATCTGGGCCTGTTCTTCAACTAGCAAAGCTGTAATGCTGATATATCTAGGACTTGGCATTTTTGTGTGGGGAGGAACTCTCCTCTTCCATGAATCCAGGAATACAAAGGTTCCAATCCTGCTTTCGGAAGTTCACCTCTGTAGGATTTTTATTTTTCTCGAGCGAGTAGTAGGACAGGAGAGAATGGAGGGGGTAACGTCAGACAGGAACCATGAGATTGAGTCCATGATTTTTGGGAATTAAGAAGGATATATGTGTCTATATGTGTCAGAGTTAAAAAAAAAAAAAAGAAAATCAACAACCCACAAACAAAAATAAGCCAACCAGTTGTTATTTTAGCAATAACAGAATGGCTTCATAGTGAGTCGCCTTGGATGCTTTGTTGAGAATCACTGTTTTTACAACACTGCTGCATGTGTGCGTCAGAGAATGATTGTTAGGGAAGTCAGATGTGCCACTGCCCTCAGTGCACCGCTGCGCAGTTGCCTGGGCCTATGATAAGATGTCTGGGTTCTTCCAGCACATTTGCTTGGTAAATTGAAGTATTGATCTAATCTGAAAGATTCTATATGTTATATTCTGTGTGGAAAAGTATACTCCAGTATATGAAAAAACCTCCCTTTGCATGTAACTTCCACATGTTTAATACCTTTCCATGCTGCTGTAGAGTTTGACTTCTGATTTTTCTTAGAGTAACTGTATACCCAGTGGCAAATTCAAAACTGTTCTCTCCTCTGTCTTGGCATGCAGAGGTGGGGAACAATGAATGCAAGTGGTGGTGGAATAAGTTCTGATTTGACTTTGTTCTTGAGAATGTTCTTGGAAAATGAAAAACAAACTTCCTCTGAAAGCTGGACACAACTGTTTACAACACATCCTTTTTCTTGTTGCCTCTTTCCCCTCTACCAGTTGCAGAATATCTTTGTAGGCTTACTGTGTTTCTCCCCTGGGAACAGGGGGCTTGACTAGTTTGTGTGGAGTGAGGCTGCTGGGAGTATGGGAAAGGGGTGCAGTGCACGGCCTAAGTGTGTTTGATCCTGTTCTCAAAGGAGCCGTTGGAAGGTTGGGGAATATGCCTTCTCATCTCCCTCCCCCTTTCTCTCTTTTTCCTGTCCCCTTCCAAAAAAAGGACTGGATGTTGGATGTT
The DNA here is from genome assembly GCF_003984885.1 of Neopelma chrysocephalum. Taxonomy (NCBI): domain Eukaryota; kingdom Metazoa; phylum Chordata; class Aves; order Passeriformes; family Pipridae; genus Neopelma; species Neopelma chrysocephalum. The sequence continues at coordinate 18,548,415 of NW_020897714.1, forward strand.
GACCCATCACAATGTTGGCCAGTCCACAAAAAAAGAAAGAGGAGGAGGAGGATGGGGAGAGGACGGCTGTGCTAATACAGTGAGACAACAGAAATTAATAGAGCAGAAAAAAACTCTGGAAAGAAGAGTGCATGGCTCAGGGTAAAAGGGTTTTATTGTTGATTCTGGGTTTTTAAGTGGGCACATGGGGAGGGGAAGCTGCTCTCTCTTCGGATGACTACGGCTTAGCAAAATGGGTGGGGGCTATGTGAGCTGCAAGTGGAGAAGATTTTTGTGGTATTCTCAGATATTTATTTCCTCAAAAGGAGAAAAGAAGTGGTGTGACCTTGTTGAAGGTTAAATTGTTTATGTGTAGGATGTACTCTTATGTGTATGTAGGCATCGGATCATCTCTTGAGTATGGCTTAGTGGGTGTGTACCTTGCCCTGGAGTTTGGTCTCCCTAGTGGACTGACTCCTCTACCTTCTGCTTTTGAGGCTAATGTTTCTGCTCATGCTGATGCTACTGGTTTTATGTCCCAGTGACTCTTTTCTCTTGTTTCACTGACTGTACTGACAGCTGTGAAAATTGTGACTGGGACATCTCTTCAGTGTTCAGACTGCTCACTCCTCTATAGAAATAACATTGACAAGGACTGCATTTGGATCGTAATTTGTTGTGCAGACAGACCATGACATGAAGTGCAGTAACTGTAGATTCAATCACTTCGTATGTTTGTAAGTCTTGCCTGCCTTCTGGCTGAGCACAGCACTGCTCACATGCGTTCGGAGTTACGTACGTGTGCCTTTGTATGAAGTGTGTGTTGTGGGGTGACTTTCACTGCCTTGACATTAAGGAAGCTTTGCCCAGCACAAGTAGTAAAATGTAAACGAGTTGTACTAGTTAAAGTTGCATGCCAGGTCGCATACTTAACTCAGATTATTTGGGGAGTGCTACTGGAGAGCTTAAAAATGCACTGTTGGGACCTTTTCATGTCTCATAGCTAAGTAAACTAGATGCCACCCCAGAGAGCAAAAGCAATTTAAGAAGTAATAAATGTAAAAGCATTTGATTTTTCTTGGATTGCTATCACTCACTTGAGCTGTGCCAGTGATGATTCTCTTACTGTGTAGAGTTATTTTGTCCTCTTCTCCTTTTCTACCTTTTGCCATATCAGCTGGTGATGCCATACCTTTGGGTGTTGAAAAGACCTTATATCAATTATCTATCAATTACAGAATTTATCATGTATGCCTAGCGCAATGGAAAGAGTTGATCCCAGTTGGCAATTCTAGGCATTTTTATAATTAAAATAGTCTAAAATAAACCTTGAACCATTTTGTCCTGTGTTTTTTTATTCCTTGTGAGTCTAGGGCACATTCTGAAAAAACATTAAGCTCCTGCTTTCACTAATATAAAGCTCTTGCTCATATCCTAATAGATGCAGAAAGTTCAGACGTTGATTAAGCTACTGCATGGGACTTCTGTATTGGTCTTTTTGGATCCAGAATAAGGATAGTTTAGTGGAGAAACTCTTGTAGGAATAAGGATAGTTTAATGGAGAAACTCTTGGAGGACTAAGAACTTAAGAGGGTAGTGGAAAATGGTTTTGTGGTATCTTAACAGAAACAAAGGTCAGCATGGTGGATATTTAAAGCTAGGGTAAGTGTGGAGTAGGTTTTAAAGAGGAACATTTTCTTGTCTCGTAGCTCTCCAGGAGAACCTTGCAGTCAGGCTGTGTGTGTTTTAGTGGATCGTGTCTTGTACAGCAGGAGGCTTAGCTGTTAAGACTCTTTCATGGGATAACTTTGTGTATCATTCTTTGCTCTCTCAGCAGTTTAGAAATTAAATACTTTCAGCCTTGGATGAGATGATCTATTTTAAAAACACAGATTATGTTTGCAGATGGGACAGAATGGCTTCAGAGTCATGTTGTTTGGGGTTCTTTTGCTACCTGCACTAGGGTAGGTCTTGCTCAGAGCAGCCAGCCACCTCCTCCTTTACTAGACTGTGTTTGAATATGTGTTCAGAAATACCCCATGGAACTGAAGGACCAAGCCTGAATCTTTCTTCCCTCCTCTTACACCACTTCTGTGGCGTCAGAAATGAGGTTTCCGTATTTATGTTTGTTTATGTAGAAATAGCTCCTCCTCAGTGGTAACATTTTCCATGCCTTTATGCAAGCCAGAAATTAAGTTTTTTGTTTTCACTTGTGCCACATCCTGTCTGTTTACTGTTCTGAGTTTATTTTCAGTGTAAGAAGCTGCCATGTTAATGTTGAAGACAGAAGGTTTCTGTTTCTAAAAGATACAAGACTGGCAATCTGCTCCTGGTGGAGAATTAGTGCGCTGTTGTTTTCTTGTGGATGCAGGCCGTGTGGACACATCCCTGCTAGCTTTATGTCAGTTTGCTGTCTCTAACAGAATTGGTCCCCATGCAGTTTAGAGCCTCTTCTCTATCAAGAATCCTAATAACAGTGTTTTTTCATCTCTAGGTTTTTTTCAGGATAGTTATCTTGATAGAAATAGCACATTCTTTGTTTTGTTTTCTTTTCCCCTTTTTGCATTGAAAGCAGCCCCTAATACTCCTAAAGTGCTTTCAGAAGATCTGTTAGATAAGTTTAAACTGGTACTAAAGTTGGTGTTTAAGCTAATGCCCTGGCAGTACAAGGTCTTGTCTTGCTCTAATGTGCATAACTTGTAAGGACTTCTGGGCCGGAACAGGTAACAGCTTGGGATGGGAGTGTGATCTCTGCCTTCCACGTTCGAGGTTTTTGGGTATAGACCTCACACAGACCTAGGCACTACCTGAAGCTCATGTAACCCACGTAGAAAAATCGTACAGCTCCGATCCAAGTTTCCTGTGGCCATCCTGAAATACACCTAAGCCTGCCTCTGAAAGCCTTGGGAGTACCTAGATGTACTTTTATGTATGCATGTTTCCAGTTTCCAAAAGTTTGTCACTTTTCCTGGCTCTCTGTTCTCCTGGTCCTGTTATATTTCAGGTTACCTCCGGGGGGAGCAAGGTAGTCAGTTGGAGATGGGGAAAGCTCCAAGAGTGAAATTTAGAAGTGTTGAAATATTTTCCTTTGATATATTTAGGAGTGTTCTCCAGAGAGGGAGAATAGGCGTGCAAGTAACTTTATTCTCCCTTGAACTGGAAGCAATGAGGTAGAGATGAAAGAGAAGGGCAGAGAAGACAGGATATGGCAGAAGAGTAAGGAACTCTCCAAAATCTATTATGCATTAGATTGGTTTGTATTGCATTGGTAATTCATGTTTCTAAATGCCCCTGATTTGACATATGGTAATGTCAAGCGCCTTCCTCATGGTTTAGTACCTTGCAGTGCTGGGAACTGTATGGGGCAGAGAACAAAAAGGCAGTTGTCCCAGGGAGCTTAAAATGCGCAAGAAACAACAGAGGAATACAGCCAGCTGGGAGGAGCACTGGAAAGAGATCACAGCCAGGAGCCTGGCTGATGTCAGGTCATTGCACAACTGGAGTAGCAAAGTGGGAGAGTGGAGAAGATGGAGGTGAATAGGGAATAGCTTTGTGGCTGTTGGGAAGTATCTTTTTACCCGGGTGTGAGAGGAAGCAGGAAGGTATATTGTGGCACTGACTTGGGCTGTGATGGAGGTAGATGTCCAAGAAACAAGTGCCAAAACACGTCCACAGTGTCAGGTAAGAGGGAAGCTGTTTATGCCAAGGTGCTTGATCTGTAGCTTGTTAAGGCAGCATGTTTGCTGTGATGTGCTCCCAGGCACCACCTCTATTGGAAACCTGTTCTAATGGTTTGCTAGACTTTTGTCCTGTTGCACAGGGGAAGAGGCCTCTCAGAAGAAAGACCTGTTAAGTGAGTTAACAGCCCACCCTCGTGATGTTCTTTTTAACAAAGCAAAAGAGGAGCTCAAAGGCTGAGCTGGTGGTAGTGAATGAGCTGAAATCCACTCACCTGGTTAAGGCTCTAATCGTCTGTGCTATTAGCTGTTTTTCTTAAGTATAGACCAGATTTGCTCTCACAGCTTCAGCTTCTTGCATACGGTAGTCTTTTGTAACAGCTTTGTGCACTGCTTATACCTGTCACTGTAGCTATGATGTGTGGGACTTGAGAAGATTAGAAGGGATAATTTGGAAGGTGTATGTTAATTTTGCAGATTTAGGAGTACAGCATTCCATCATGTTTCACTAACAAGGAGAATGAACTGCCAACTGAGGCACAGAACCAATAAAAAGTATCAAGTGAATAAAAAGCTGTCCTCAGGGGCAACCCTGAGGAACGGGGGGGTGAGATGAATTGGGTTTTGGCATAGGAGGAGTGTAACCCTTGTAAGAAAGTTGGTATGTTTTCTTTCAGAACACAGTGCTGGAAAGAGTTATTAATTTCAATGACTGTGTCAGTTAAAGGGGATTAGGTTAAGAATGATAGACGATCATATAATTAATGGTGGTTGATGTATAATCACAAGGGGGCAGTGTTAAGGTTACATACACAACTTGAATTTATAAGTGACCCTGCTTCTGAATACATAACCCTTGTCATGTCAAAATGCTTGTTGATCACTTTTTGCTATTTCCACTTCTTTTAAAATGAGTGCAGAGACACAGAAGAATTCCCTTTCAGATCTTCACTTCTGCTGATGTTACTGACGCTGCATTTGGCTCTCTGCTATTGGTGTGGTTTGATTAGCTGGAGTGTGGATGTCCAGGTCCTGTTCCTCCTGCCACTTGTGGTCCGATGTACAGATCCTCTCCCCCATGAACTTTAGGAAGGGCTTAGCAGCTTCCCCTCTTGCATATCTCCCAAAGTGCACTGGGATGTGCAAAGTTGCAGCTGGCTGGACTTTATTTAGACCTAGGTTAACCACAGGTGCATCTGCTCTGATTTCATTCTAGATATGCCCTTTATGAGCTTAGTGGAAGCACTCTCTCAGCACTGTGAGTGTTCAGTTGCTACCTTGTGACATCCTCATCCAGCCTTCATCTCTCCAAATTTTTAGATGTAGTATAGGTAATGAAATGTGCGTGTGTGTGTGTGCGTGTGTGTGTGTGCGTGTGTGTGTGTGCGTGTGTGTGTGTATGTTTTGAAGCTCAAAACTGAACAGTTGTGTTTCCTATACTGATCAGGACTGGAAAGGAATTACCCTGCTGTACATGTGGTTATGGAAAGTTGTAACTCAGAGCAGGGCTATTTTGGAAAAACAACAACTGGAAAGAACGAAGAAAAGCCAAGTTTGACAATTAGTTTGTAAATTAAACTACAGCAGTTGTGCAGCTCCATGTATAGCAAGATAATATCTGCTTTAAAAAGTCTGGGTATTTCCCTGGATTTTTCTCTTTCCCCTGTGGAAGAAAACAGAAATGAGGTGGACTGTGGCACAAGTAACATCAGAGTGCCGCACACCATTAATGCAAGTGTGTGTTTTGTAAAAGCCTGTGCTGGAGGGGCCATTTGCACACCTTAGCGTGCATGTGGAAAGGACTTGCTACTGACCCTCTGCTTTTACTGGGTACCTGTTCCCCAGTTTGTGCTGTGGCTTTAGGTGAAGCTGAGCTGGGGCAGTTCATCTGCAAGTGTATGCTCTTGTTTGTGTTGTGTAATGACCTGTCAGTAAATGACAGATGTGTCCTTCCCTGCTGCAGCTGCAAACTGTGGTGATGGATCGTTGGCCTTTCTAAAGCCCTTTCCATCTACTGATCATAAAGACCTGTGTAAGAGCTATGTCTTGTGCTTTTACAGAAAGGGCATTCCAAAAAGTATTAGGAGATTATCAGAAGGAGGCAACATTATGCTGTTCCCCTTGATAGCCACATCTCTACTGCAACCACATCAGAAGCAGCTCTTCTAATGGGTAGAACCAATTGCTGCCTGCTTGTGATCTTGGTTTAAGTGGATTATCATCCTGCAATCCAGAGGTCACACTAGAGCATGCTTACAACCAAATTGAAAATAATAGCTACTTTAGATCTTAGACCTTCAAGAATTTGTTCCATTGAAAGAAGATAGCTTTTTATCCAGGAAATGGCCAAGGGTCATGCTGCTTTGAGATCTTGCATGTTCTGGGTGTTTTCATGGGTCAACTAGCTTTTAAAAGCCAATCAGGTTAAATTCACATTGTGTAGAAAATAATGCTAAGTTAGTAGAATTACTAACAGGCTGGCTAAGTGTACCATGCCATACAACATTTGGTAGAAGCATGACTTCCATGCTCTCAAAGCAAGGAAAGTTTTCAGTACATATCCTTCCAATGAGGGTGCTTTGCACTGAGTGTGGTTTTCAACATGGCAGTAGGAGAGGGGGGATTGCTTGCTGAAGGAATAAGGATACTCTTCCCCTCACCCCTCTTGCTGCATAGTGACGCTGTGGCACATATTGTTGTTGCCTGTTGCTGCTTGGCAGGCTAACCATAACACTAAGACACAGCAGAATAGCCCACACTTTTATGGAAAGCAGAGCTGTTAACTTAGTTGTGCCTATCATCTTCCAGTATGGATGATTTAGATACCTCCTGATCTTTTTACAAGGGCATGCAGTGATAGGACAAGGGGGAATGGTTTTAAACTGAAAGAGAGTAGATTAAATTAGATGTTAGGAAGAAATTCTTTACTGTGAGGGTGGTGAGGCACTGGAACAGGTTGCCCAGAGAAGTTGTGGATGCCCCATCCCTGGAAGTATTCAAGGCCAGGTTGGATGGGGCTCTGAGCAACCTGGTTGAGTGAAAGGTGTCCGTGACTATGGCAGGGGGGGTGGAATGGGATGATCTTTAAGGTCTCTTCCAACGCAAACCATTTTATGATTCCGTGATCTCAGGTAAATGCTCTATTCATCTTGTGCTGAAATTATTGCAGTAGGGAGGTGACAACAGCAGTGGCAGTGTTTCGGGATGTCAGGGAGGATGTGAAAGGTTCCTGAACACCACATGATTTGTTGTGTCACGAGGGGTGGCAGTGGCAGACTTATCTAGGTCCTGTTCCTAAAACATGTGAGCAGCCTGGTGAAAGGCATGTGAGAGATGCAAAGCACTGCTACTGTTACGCTCCCGACTCCTTTCAGCTGGGTTCAGTTGCTTTTTGGTCCTCTTCCTTGGCAGGTCTTGGCTTGTGGGCAGCTCTTCAGCAATCCCATCTGGAACCTCACACCAAAAGGCACCATGATAATGATGACTGATGTCACTGCAACCCCCAGATTGGGGTCAACTGCCACCACTCCAGCTGTGGCTCCTAACTTCTCCTGGATGCCGGAGGATGGCAGCCCCACGGCTGTGGAGCAGCCAATATTCCTCATGACCACTGCTGCTCAGGCTATCTCAGGTTTCTTTGTATGGACAGCTTTGCTCATCACCTGCCATCAGGTAAAAATCCTGTCACTCGTACTTCTCATCCTTTCCTTTTCCCCACATGGAGGAACAGACCATTTCCACAGTATGAATGGAGAAGAAGCACACTCTGTAAAACATTTGGCCATCTTTTGAATGTTTGCAGTAAGGTGTGTTATCTCAGGCCATCCTTTCACAGGTCTTGTATCTGAATCCAGCCATTTTGTTATTGTGTCAGCTGTTGGCTAAAAGACTGTAGTCACCTGTTGTTTGACATTCTTCCTTTGATCTCCTGTGCCAGTGGATTCCAAAGGCTGAACTCCACTGCGGAAAGGAGTAGCAGGAAGTGTTTTATTTTAATTTTTCTCTTCTCCCCGCTTTCTGGGTCAGTTGTCCTGGGAGCCAGAACAAGTCAAACCCTGCATCCTGTTCTGTACCTCCCTTTCATGCAGTTGTCATGTGAACTAAAAAACACAGTAGGGAAACATGAGCCCTGTTATTTATCAACCTGTGTTTTGTACCTGTTGGATCATAGATTCCAGAGTGATGACTAGAATCTAGAAAACTACAGCCTATTGATGGCGTACAGGGGCTAGTGAAGTTAAAACATGGATTAGTCACGGATGAATAAGAGTAACACCTGCAGTTTCACCAGCTTGGGTAACAATTGCAAGTACCATGGATCCTGCTGTCAAATTGATTGCCTACTGAGGGTAGGAAGAAATTTTCCTCCTCAGTATAGCATTGCACAGTTAGGCATTAATGTCCTTCTCCAAAGAAACTGATGGAGGTCAGTGCCACAGAGACACTGTTGATTGAAATGTGCTGTTGTCCTCTCACACGGCAGCAGCTTGTGCGCTCTCGTAGGCGCATGGATCACAGGGCTCTTTTGACATCCCAAGGGCAAAGCTTAGAGTCATCTGAACTCCGGTATCAGCTGTCCCTGTGCTGGGTGAGACGTGTCACTGGGATTGTCGAAGGGCAAAAATATCCCTAAGGTTTGTTAGTTTATTTTCAACCTGTTCTCCCCAGGAAATGAGGTTTTTGTGAGCTCCTCATGGGTTAGGGAGAGGAAACGGAAGTATTTTTGAGCCCTTCAGTCAATTTTGGCCAGATCTGGCCAAGAGGCAGGGAGGGATAAGCAACAGACTGCTGGGGAGAGAGAGACAAGCCCCTCTCCCTTATGAGGGAAAGGTGAGATCATCAGCATATGTTTTGTTAGATCCTGCAGAATCCTCACAACATCCCCAAATGCAGGGTGAAGCTTCAAACAAACACTTGTGCCTCTTCAGGCAGCAGAATCAGTCAGTTATGAGGCACGTATGTAATAAACTAGCTGTTACTAGTTCCAGCAGTTGGGGCAGCAGCTCGATGAGAATTGCCATTCAGAGGCTTTGCCTCTGCTGACTCCATGGTCAACAGAGCATACCCACAACTTATGCTGAAGCTCTGGCCATGTTATTAGGCCATTGCAGGAGCTGTGCTTATCTTCAGGGTGTGGTTGTGGTCAATACCTTTTTCAGGAGGTGGGTATTCTGTGAAAAAGCATCTTAGGTGTGGGATTTAATGATGGCTAACAAACTGTGAGGGGTGGGAGCAGGTAAGGTGGGGACACTGTGCTCCCCCAGCCAGTGACTTAGGGCGATTGGCATGTGTGCAAACAGTCAGACAAAACAAACGCTGTGGCTCTGTGGTTCCTTTGAGCAAGTTGCATGAGCTCAGTGCTCCCTTGATGGCTGTCAGTTTGTGGCTGTGCTGTCACTAGTGTGCAGAATGACACTTTTTGAGCAAATAGACTGTGGCTTATCAGCTTTTTGGCTGTGCTCTGAAGGGCTCTCTTAGGTTGTTTCGGGTGAAAGTCTTGAAAGCATCCAAAACTGCCAAGAGAGTGAGTGTGTTGACAAAGAGCATGTGCTTAAGTGCATGCACCTTCCCTCTTCAGAGAAAAGCAGCCTGCAGTGGTGTGAATCTTAGGTACTTAAAAGATGATAGCAGGAAGGTAGGACTCATAACTGGAAAAAAGATGTGAACAAAAGAATGTGGGCAAGGTAATGTAACAGTAAATTAATTCCCTATAAGAAACTGGATTAGAAATGCCTCCATTTCCTTTTCCTTCTCCTTCCCCCTCTCTGCAAACTAAGGGTTGCTATATCAGTGTCATATGATAACAGTGATTTATTTTTTCTTTTATGTTCATCACCTTGAGGCTGCTGGAGGCAATCAAGAGGTGATTTACTGAGTTTGTTTTTCCTGGCCCAATTGACTCTCCAGTTCTACTTTCCCTCTCTACTCCATATTCCGCTGACCCTGGTCTCCCCTCTCCGTCCTCTCAGATCTACATGCATCTTCGCTGCTATAGCTGCCCAAACGAACAGCGCTACATCGTTCGGATCCTCTTCATTGTGCCCATTTATGCCTTTGACTCATGGCTCAGTCTCCTGTTCTTCACCAATGACCAGTACTATGTTTACTTTGGCACAGTGCGGGACTGCTATGAAGGTAAGGAGGGGTCAGACAGAGGTGGGAAGTCTCTGCCCTGAGAGAACTTTGTTTCTGGTTGAGAACATGGAGAAAGCATCACTGTCACCTACTGAAGCAAAGTTTTGTGGTGTGCCTAACTGGATGACCATGGCTTGCTTAGTGACTGAAAATCATAGAATCAAAGGATGGTTTGTGTCAGGAAGGACCTGTAAAGATAATCTAGTGCAGCACCCCTGCCATGGGCTGGGACAGCTTTGCTCAAAGCCCCATCCACCCTGACCCTCTTCCTCATTGGCCTCTGAGCAGGACAGGATGTGTTGAACTTTCCCTTTACAGTGTTCTGTAAAGACCAAGTTTATGATTTTCTTGGGTCCTTTGTTTCAGGAAGGTGTAAAGCCAAAGAATCTTGTTGTATCTGGGTGTTAGAAAGTGAGGTGTTGCTTAGCTCCTGGCTCTTCTGACAGCACCTACTCAGCAGCCAAACACTTGCTTTGTCCTATTTTGCTGGTGCAGTGTGTTAGCAATGTATTCTTCTGGTCCCATCCTGTGGCCACTTGTGTGCTTGCACAGGGTAGCACAGCTGCCACGTGCTGAGGCTGGTCAGGTGTAGTGCTTCGGGGTCCTGCAGGAGAGAGGATGCCGTGTTCAAGATGAATTACCAATGGCTTGGTTTTGATTATCTGCTGCAGATAACGTAATACCACTAATGCTGTATGTGAGGGAAGTGGTTACTCTCCAGTAAATGCTACCTTAACTTCCCTCTTGATCTTATCCTGAAAGAAGCCTCTACCCACCCGGCAGGAGAGACTGCACTCTAGCAGTGTATTTTTGAGGACAATTTATCACCATCCCCTCATTAAATCATAACTCATTGGTACAGTTATTTTGGTGAGATCTGCATTGCAGAGAGGTGCCCCTGGCCATGTGATCAAGTTAATCAGCTGAAGGGACCAGCAGGCCCTCCTCACATCCACAACAACACTCTGAGATGCAGCAGCAGATGGCAAACGTGCCCACGTGATGCAGGAGGCATCTTTGTTTGGGCCTGGTTTTATAGTTTCCCTACCCTGCGCGTGTGTAGGTCTAGCAGGAAGCCTGCTGCTCTGGGAAACTCCTCTCCTAGCAACAGCCAGTGTCCCTCTGCCTTGCTTGCTCAGGGAGTTTGCAAACATTTGAGCATCTGCTCAGGAGGCAGCCCGTGCGCCAGAGTTCACCTCGGCGCATTGGCCTGTGTGAAAATTACAGGTGGAGGTGAAAGCACCTTTGGAAAGCAGGTTCTGTCCCTCACTTTTTCTGGGGATCACTTCGAAACAGCCTTTTTGTTCTGTTCCCTCCTCTGACATCCACCTTATCCTTTCTTTTACTGAGAAGGTTTTAGGTTGTGAGTTGGGGAGGAGCTCTATAGGGGAATGGGGCTGAAGACTCTACTAATAAATTTTGAAAGCTGTCTTGATCCATATGTAGACTGCATTTCATAGTGTTTTGGTGTTGCTCTTTCCTGTGACTCTGTTTCTGTACAAACCTGAGTGTCAGAAACACTGACATAAGTAGATTTTTTTTTTTCTGTTACGTTGATATCATGAGTATCATCTAATGACTGTGGATCAGGAATGGGAGAAGTGTTCTTTTGCTGATGTGATGAGTTTTGATCGCTAGCACTTATTTATTTGGGGAGGGACAGGCAGATATTTCTCCCTCCCTTTTATTCCTTTTGTTTTGTTTTGTCTTCTTCCTCTGATGTCATCTCTTCCCTAGTGCTTGTGGAATGGCCTGGTATTGTAATGACCACATCAGAGGGCAGGGGTCACTGGAGGACAATAGGAAAAGCTCAGCTTTTCTTCCTCTGGGTACTGGGAGCTGTCAACTAAGTTGCAGGAAAATTGAAGGCAAAAGGGGTTACCACAGTTATTTAAATGAGTTTTCCGTGGTTGGTGTTTTGTCTCCTAATTAAAGCTTTGGTAAAGTAGTTACTGTGTGAACTTTGTTCAATAATAACGACTACAGGTGGAGTAACAGTATACCAATTACATACGTAGAAGCAGGTATACCATTTGCTTTTAGGTGCCATAGCATTCTTGCCAGCTAGACACATCTACAAGCCATAAATACAATGTTTTGAGACTATGAGAATTTTGGGAAGTATTGAGTACCTCTTTGCCAGGGCATAGTTTGGATGCTTGTAGAAGAATTAGAGTTGATGTCTGACTTCAGAAGTTCATCCATGTGGAAAAATTGACCTCAGGTCTAATAACCGGCTGCTTGAGGAGATCAGCGTCTCTGTGCTGTATGTTATTAGGCTTCTGTTCTTATTTCAGAGTTCCTCGAGACTTCTGTTTCTATCCCAAATTGTTTGGGGCAAAAAGCAGGATTTGGGTGTTGTCATTCCAGGGAATGTCCGGGTACAGATGACGGTAGAAAACAATGTTGAAAGAAGGGTCATCTGGTCTGTCCTTTTGCCCCAGGGCTGTATGTAACAAACTCAATAGTACAGTCCTTGCCCTAAGAAATCTCACAACTTTGAGGGTCCAACAGCGATTTTAACAAGTCGAGAGAGTATCAGACAGGGCACATGCAGGCTTACTCCATGCATTAAAGTGGGTTTGGATCCCATGAAAAGGAAATACATCTGTAGTTGTGGAGAACTGAAATGGAACAAACTATTAATGATCAGTTCAAGAAGGCTGTTCGCTGTCAAGAAGGCATGTTGCTGGGGAAGGCAAAGTGGGCCAAGGAGAAGTTTATTCAGTAGACAAGAAATTTCATCATTCTGAGGAAATGAAGCACAGCCTGTTTTTGAAAAACTGCACTAAACATGAAAACAGTGTTTCACTAAAACCCCTCTGTTTCTCCAACTTCTACGTCTGTAGTCTGGTTACCTGGCAGAGAGAAACTGTGTTCATCAGCTAGAAGGTTAAATACAGGAGATAACATATATCTGATCCATTAACCATATCTCTCCCAGATTATTAGTACCAGTGTAACGTCCTAGAATAATCCACAGGAAGCCTGTAGAGAATGGCATCTTACAGATGCCAAGTAAAACAGAGACTGACCACAGTTTTAAATGGTTCTGTAACCCTTTTGGCATGAGTCATGGAACTGGTGTGGGACCATGGCCAGGCTCCAGTTCAGATAGTCTTGTGAGTGCTGAGGTAGAATGATAAATGCAGGGAAAATAATCTGGAGTGCTTTGAAGGGGAAGGTGCTGCATAAGCAGTCCCTGCTAATGTTTGGTCTGTTGGCTGTACTCTTGGTCCTTGCACCTGTTTTGAAGTTGGTTGTCATTTTACTCTGACTGATGTCGTTGCAGCCTTTGTAATATACAACTTTCTCAGCCTCTGCTATGAGTACTTGGGAGGGGAGAGCTCCATCATGTCTGAGATCAGAGGGAAACCAATTGAGTGAGTATTTATTGTGCTTACAGCGTGACGCTATCCTCCTTCTGAGCCCATCCACTTTTCCTCTTATCCCTGCCCTGAAAAACTGTGTCATGTGGCAAATATCTGCTGGGACTGGGCAGTGTGGATGGTGATGATTTACCAATACCCTGGTCTGAGACAGATCAGGGTGATCACATCCTCTTAGGCAAGCTGGACTGATACACAGCTTTTCTGGACACCTGCTTACTCATTTGTTTATTTTCTTATTTCCTTCTCCTTTAAATCTTTTCTATCTTTAGTTAATTGTGCTTCCTTTAGGATCTGTGTTTCTCCCCATGCTACTCAGTTAAAGGAAAAATATAATTGGAGTGTATAGTCAGGATGTTGTTTTAGACATTTCTCTGAAAGAGAGTATGGCTGTAACTTTAATTATGGTTGAAGGAAGCACCAGTCCTGCAACTTTGCTACAGAGAGAAGATAAAGAGGGTAGGAATCTTGCACTCCAGCCCAGATCTTGCTTGTGAACCCTGTCATCTTGTGTTGGCTCTTTCAGGTCCAGCTGTGTGTACGGAACTTGCTGCCTGTGGGGAAAGACCTATTCGATTGGATTCCTGAGGTTCTGCAAACAGGTATGGGCTGGAGGGACTGTGCCATCCTGCAGAAATGAATTAAGTGTGTGTGGGTGGCAATGGTGCCTTTTGCCGCTGAACTTCTGAGATGAGCACTCCTTTGAGGGGGATTATAATAGCATTTTGAGAGGCCTGCAGGCTCCTGAGAAGAGGAGGTGTTTCAGGACTTGTTTTGAATGATTTTAATGTTTTCTTCTCAATACTGCATCAGGAAGGCCTTAGCAAAAGATGCAAGTTATCTCCTGGAACTGATGTTAACCCTGGGAAGAAACATTTCCCTTTCTGGATTGCAGAGATCCCAACTTTAAGAAACTGATGTCTGTGTTGTGTCGCAGACACCTCAGTTGTGTAACAGCCTCCTGAATTCCCAGAGCTGCTGTTGTGGTTTGGAGTTGAGGAGGGGGTGGAGGTTAAGCATGACACATTGCTTTGTAGGAGGAACTGAGTATTGCTCATCATGTGTGTCTGTCTGTGCTGAACTGGGTATGTCGAGTGGGAGGGCGGGAGCAAGGAAGATCTAAACCTCAATACAGCCCTTGTCTACTCATCCCAGGTCAGTCACCTCTGGCTGTCACCACACAGCAGGTGAATGTCAAGTCTTTGCTCACTTGCTGAAACGAATGCACAAGGTTTCTTTGGAGACAGCGTAAAGCAGGTCTGGTTCTTTGAAGAGGCTTAGGTCATTGTAATTCCAGTCACTGGGTCTAGATCTTTGCCCTGGCTTTTCCTGTACATCATGACCTGTCTTCTGTGTTTTAGCAATATGCAGAAATATCAAAGGTAAAATGCCGCCTCAGTAATATCCAGTGCAGCACAAGCGACCGTTTCCAAAGGATGACATCTTTTGTTTATCTGTTCTGTTTGTCCCTGCCCCATATTTCGTCCTTACGGCTTTCCCGGTTTTTTCCTCAATACTTTATTTTCCACTCTGCACCCATTATGGTGCTTCACCTGTGTTTCTCTTGGGTTTCATTTGGACACGCTATGGTTGATTCACTGCATTACCTATTCTTTGTGCTTCTGATGTTAACTTTTACCTTTTAAATAAGTCATAAGCAAATGTAACACCCATGAAAGGTGAATGAGTGCTGGAGAAATAATTTCCCTTAGACCTCTTGTTTCTCGTCCCACAGCCTCTGGCAGTTATCGCCACATAGGTTGTGCCTGGCTGTGTTTGGAAAGTTTGTTCATCACAATGAAGACTAGAAGCATTCTTTGGGGAGGGGGAGGTGTGTTTTTTCTGCTGGCCTCCACAAATCCTAGCTCATTTGGTAACTCTGGCTAAGGTGGATAATTTGCTTTTCCCTTGCTGCTGTCTAGCAGCATTTCTTCTAGTCAGGCCTGCCCTTTGCTAACTGCTAAGACTGCTGTGGAGGCTATGAGGGAGATGTCTTGCAAATGGATGTTTAAATACTTCTGTCCTTTTTGGCTTGGCGAGAAATTGTTGATGCCAAGACTCACTTTCTGGTACTTCTAGACTTCCAGGATTGCCAAGGAAGACCCCTCAAGGCAAATTCCTGGGAAGGCTGGTGCAAAAGAGCAACAGAGCACATGTCAGTGCTGATCTAGGCAGTACATCATCATCATCATGATCAGGGGGAGGAATGTGCTGGAAGGAACACTTTGCCCCTTTTAGCCTTGTTCTCAGCATCTCCAGCACTTCTGTTGCCTCCCACCCCACCTGCCCATTTTCTGCTCTTTCCAGCCCCTTTCATCCTGAAGGAATCTGTACTATTACCATTCCTTCTTTCCATCTTCACCCCCACTACAAGCTTTTCTCAGGCAGGTGCCTGGTTTGGGTCAGCGAGTCTGCCTGTGTTGCCTGTGGCCCTCCAGCAGTGTGGTGGCTGCAGCGTAAAATCCAAACAGCTTGTTTCCTTTAGGATGTCTTAATTAAGATTCTTTACTGGGCCTGTGTCTGATGACCCTCACACATGGGTCACACACCATCCATGTGCTTCCCATATGCTGTAGCATCTTCTAGGGAAGCAACTAAAAATAGTATGTGGTGGTTTGGATTGCAGGGAAATGGTTAAAACATCCCAGATCGGAAGAAGGGGAAGCTCAGAGGATGGAGTTGTTTACCAATTAGCTTGACCTTTTCCAGTTCACATATTTACAGTGACTCACTAACTGGCATGTGCTGGGGTTTTTAATCTCCTTGAAGTCTTATGACCACTAACAAATTGCATCGTATCCAAAGCAATTATTACTGTTTGGTTTTGCCTTCTTTCTTTACATAGCCCTCCCCACATGTGCACAGGTCAGCACCTGCCAAGGCTCTTCCAGCCTCCTTCAGGGAGACACGGATCGTGTCTTTTCAAGGAAACATTTTTAGGGTCAGAAACCTTCACTCTCTTAGGACTTTGTAGATCAGCATCTCCAGAAAGTTGAAGAATGGGGTGGCTTTGAGAGAACATTTGTCCCAATAGGAGCAGTGATTTATACTGGCAGAATGGATAGAGTTGATCCCAAGTGCCACAGAATCTTTGGGGAGATTCAGTAAAGGTCACATGGATGACAGCAGAACAGCTCTTAGCTTCTGTCTGTCAGCACACATCTCTGTGTATACAAAACACCTTAATATTGTGGCAGCTGTCAGAAGTTCCTCCTCGGAGAACTAAGTTCCCCTTCGATCCAAGGGACCTTCTTGCCTAACTATGACAACTATGGATTGGAGTTTGCTTTCCTTCCCTAGTATGCCTCTGTTAAACTTGCTGTGTCCATACCATAGCACGGTGTGGGATTTTTTGTTTTTCATACAGTTGCCATGCATAAATGTGCTGCAGCACAGCCTGTGAAAAGCAGCTCTGGAAGAGAGGACCCAAGCAGCTTCTAGGAGCAACCCTACAGAGATGGTTTTTTTCCCATTCTGGACAAGTAGATAGCACACATACTGCTTCTGAATCTCCTGTGTCTCCTTTTGGGTGTTGCAGTCATCAAGCACAATTGATTAGGAAGTGGCAGGATCAGACTCCTTGTTGTGCCTGGACCGTGTTGCCTTGCTGAGTTGTCCTAGTGGACACTACATTGTGATGCTGGTTTGGGGACTTGGCCCCTTGCAACTCCTGCCTTATCATTCTTCCTCTCTCATTCCTCTAGGCTACCCTGCAGTTCTGTGTGGTGAAGCCCCTCATGGCAATCAGCACAGTCATCCTTCAGGCCTTCGGCAAGTACCAGGATGGTGACTTTGAGTAAGTTTATTTGTCTGGCATGCAAGACTTGGCTGCCCGTTCTCTGCCTGGCTTTGCATATTGTCCATGTGTGTGCTGGGCCATGGGAAAAGATGGGACAACATGGGCTGATGCACATGAGAAAAGAAGGCAGAGGTAGCCCTCTTAGTTTCAGGTTTTTTCTACCTAGTTTTGGGGGAGGGAATGGGACAGGGAGGCAGGAAGGAAATGGACTCTTTGAACTCCCCAGTGACAGTGGCAAGGGGAAAAGATCATGCTGAAGTTTCAGGCATTCATATATCTTCTCTTTTCAGTGTGACCAGTGGCTACCTCTATGTGACGATCATCTACAACATCTCTGTCAGCCTGGCACTGTATGCCCTCTTCCTTTTCTACTTCGCCACACGTGAGCTACTCAGTCCCTACAGCCCAGTCCTCAAGTTCTTCATGGTGAAGTCTGTCATCTTCCTGTCCTTCTGGCAAGGTGAGCTGCTTTTCCCTTCCCTCGGTAGGCACAAAGAGCTCTCTGCAGGGCCTCAGACACTAGAGTTAATAGAGCAGATGTTGATGAATAGACAGAATGTATTTCTGTATTCTATGTGTTTTATAGTCATTCATTGCTTTTCTCTGGGAAACCTGTTTTGCTCATTTTCATTTTTGTTTCTATGCTCCTGAATCCTCACTATCATTGTGTGTGCATGTGCACACGCATATCTACCTGACAAAATCAGCTGATAGGGTGAAGAGTCCTTTGCATTCCTGGAACAGTCATAAAGCACAATCTGCCAGCATTTTATCTCATGCTGCCATTTTATTGATTAAAACGGCACATCTAAAAATTTTTAGTGCTTTTTTTAGTGCTCTATAAATAAAATTTTAATGGTATGTCTGTGATTTATGTGAAGCAGCAAGCTGGCTGAATGTGGTGTGTGCTGCCACAGACCCACCACTGAGCAAGACATGCAGAATTCATACACATGACGCAGAGGCACATTCAGAAAGTTGAAATTCCACCTAAGCTTAGTGCTTCTTACTAATTGGCTCTAAGCATTTCCCTGTTCAGTGCCCTACTTAGGTTTACTGAGTTGCACTTCAAAGACTAATTGAGTAGGAACTTGGGTGGAATTTAGGCTGTTGGAGTATGGCCCATCCTCCCTGTCTATGGACAAACTAATAAGCGTCTGTTTTATCATCTTGAGCCATTTGGTCACATACTTTCTGTCTTCTTTGGAATTCTTCAGCCACCATGGTTTTGTACAGGGAAAAACCTTTTTCTTGCAGTAGCGTGTCAAAAATACCATATGCTTAAATGAAAAATTCTGTTACTTGAATTTTTGCTCTAGCTAGTCGAAGTGCTGATGTTGCAAAATGTGGAATATGTAAAAATTTTCTTAGGGATGTTCTTTGATGTTTGATCTTTGTATACTTTCAAGTCTAATCAAAAAGAAAAGAGATTTAATCCGTGAAACAGAGAGCAGCTAACAAGCTCTAACGGATGTCCAAATTTGTCTACAGACAAATTACTTGTCTGTAGAATTACCTTGTTAAGGTTTTGGGCTCGATGTGTTTCAGATCTCAGACCTGGGGGGGAGGTTAACAAAGCTTGGGAAGAAGGATGTACCACTGACAGGGGACACAAAGAAGGTAGAATTAACAGACAACTCAGCAACTGTGTTGAATCAGGTCTGACTGGGTAAAAGGTAATTCTGGCAGGGAGAGAGCATGACCACTGACCCAAAAAACCCACTGACTTGAAAGAAAAGAAGGACTGAGCAAGAAGACTAATTGGTATGAGAAGTGAGACAATTGTTAACCAATAGAAGATAAAATATTAATTAATAAGAGAACTAGGAAACTTGTAGCCAAGGAACATTAATGGCTTTGTTTGCTAAAATGTATAAACGGTGAGTTTTGGTAGTCATTGTGCTGGCTTTGTGGATTTCCCCCCCAGCACCCCTTTCTGCACAGAACTGTAAATAAATCAAATACATCGACTGTGTGTGTGGATTGCACACCACGTGAAAGAACCTATTTTAGGACAACACAGATCACAGGAGTGCTTGCAGAAATACCTGACTGCTCTTACCATTTTGGACTTGAATAAGTCCTGCAGCACTTAGTTTCACAGTTTATGCATCAGTTGAGAACAGAAGAGGGTCAGTGTTTGAACATTCTTTGCTTAAGCATATTTATCTCATTTTATTCCTCTTTTGTCTGTTGTACAAGTGACTGTGGGTGGGTGTACGTAGCCTGCTCTGTTTGTAGTTCCTGTGTTGTGGGGTTGCATCTAAGACATACAGCACAAACAGCTGTTCTTGACAGTTACCATGCAATCATATTTTCTGTACATTTACATGAGCTTGTTGCTTTGTTTAGGGATGCTGTTGGCCATCTTGGAAAAGTGTGGTGCCATCCCCAAAATCCACTCTGCTAATGTGTCTGTGGGTGAAGGCACAGTAGCTGCTGGGTATCAAGACTTCATCATTTGTGTGGAGATGTTCTTTGCAGCCATTGCCCTGCGCCATGCCTTCACATACAAGGTGTATGTGGACAAGAGAATTGATGCCCAAGGTAGGAAGTATGCCGGTGCCTATGGCTTGTCTCTTCGGTAGTGAGACTGGGTGGAGACTGGTCCCTCAGGCAGCCAACACACTGATATGACTCCCAACCTGAATGCTTGGAAAATGTCACATCCCCTCCTCCGTGGTGTCTGAACAGATTCATTGTGCAACAGCTCTGTAGGGCAGAAACCTTGCCTGAATTGCACTGTTCCCTTTTCAGTTCCCCAGTATACCACCCACAACAGCTTGTTGCAGACCTGAGGGCTGCAAGAAGTTGCATCGTTTTGGTGGAGTGGGTTTGTCCTTCTTCCTGTCTCACCAAAGGGGAACTCCATTGCTCCAGATTGTGCAACAGACTGAAGGCAAGAGGGATGGGGCCTAAAACGGGCTCTGTTTTGAATCTGGCTTGGGAAAATGAGACTGTGCTTTGGCAATCTGTTTGTCATGGAGGAGGAGGATCTCCCTGTAATGACTTTGTGAGGGTTGGGCTGCGAGAAGTCTTATTCTAGGGAAGAGGAAGGTGGATGTTATCTCTGGGAAAAGGGTGTTTTTGTGCCCAGTCTATGCATGTATATTCAGTGTTTTCCAAATAAAGGGGTTCTTTCCTGCTAGGGGAGATCTGTGATGAGGTGTGGGAAGACAGCAGCCTGTAGATGACCTCTCCATCCCAGCCAGCCCCAGAGGTTTTGGAAGGAGAGTTGTTGCGGTGGGGGGAGACGAGATCTGTGGGTGATGAAAGGGTAAACTGCTGGCAAGTACAAGTGGGGAATGTTTCGGTGGTGGGCCTTGTTCAGTTCTTGTTATTTCCTCTTTCTCTCTGTCTCTGTCTCTCTCTCTCCTCTTCCTTTTATCTCTCCCTTGCTTTGGCCACTGGTCCCTGATGCAGCTGTTCCATCATATGGGCCATACGGTAGGTACAGCATGCTTTGTGTGTTTGTCTCAGTTGGCTTTTAGCTGAGATGCTGTTCTCTCCTGATTCCCAGCTTGCCTACAGCCTGTGCTGTCCCTTGTTCCCCCTTCCTTGTAGGTCTGTAACTCTGCTGCCTCACACAGCTGCTTTAGGGTTGTCTGGATTTTAAGTAGTAAAATGGCTGTGTGGGCAGTGGAGTAACATGCAGCTACAGAGTGTTCCTGTCAGCTGTGCAGGCTCAAAGGAGCTGGTTTGTGCTCTCACCCCAGCCTCCCCTCACTTTTGTAATTGCCCAAGATGATCATCATACTTTGCTTCTCTGGGGAGCTCATCCCCAGGTTTGAGCAGAGCCAGAAACACACACTGGAAATGGAACCTAAAACCCATGAGAAATGGCATTTCCTAGAAGGAGACACTGCCTTCCTCTGTGCTCAGCACTTGAGTGGGACTATCTCCAGCTGTTGCTTCCTTCATAGTATCACTGTGACACCCTCTACACAACGGGTGGTTCTGCCTCTAATACTGCCTGTTCCCCTCCTTTCCCTCCTTTGTGCTGCTTTCCCACTTGTATGGTCTCTTTCCCGTGGACACTTTGATACCATTCAGCAGTGTAATTTCCACTGAGTGGGAATGGCAAATGACATTTCTCCTAGAATTTTTAGAATTTCCTTAGTTTTTGTCTTCTGAAACCCTTTACAGGAGTACCTCCCTACCTGACTGTCTTCATTGCACATTCAAGCCAGCACTTGGTAGCATGTAGTGGAGGTTGTCACTGTGGCTATGTCCCATTCTCATGGTGTGTTCCCCATTTAGTGCTGAGGTGGATTCAGTTGGCTGACAGCGTCTGAATTTAGGAGCACCACTGGTAAAGCCATTTGTGTGGCGTTTCCTCAGCAGCTGCTTAAGGAAGTCTGTAACATACCATCTGCAGGACCTAGGATTGCATGTTCCCTGTTCTCCTTACCTTCACGTTCAGGGGCATGGAGGAAGGCAGCAGTGTTCCTCACTTGTCCCTCCCTGTCTTACCCAAACAGGTCGCTGTGCTCCCATGAAGAGCATCTCCAGCAGCCTCAAGGAGACCATGAACCCTCATGACATTGTCCAAGATGCGATCCACAACTTCTCCCCAGCCTACCAGCAGTACACCCAGCAGTCAACGCTGGAGCACGGTCCACCCTGGCGCAATGGGAGTCACGTTATCTCGCGCTCCCACAGCTGCTCCGGTGCCCGTGACAACGAGAAGACCCTCTTGCTGAGCTCTGACGATGAATTCTAGGAGGGGAAACTGCCAGCACAGGCTGTCAATTTCCTCCCTTTTTTTTTTTATAATTTATTAAAGCAGAAACACACAAGTCATATCACTTCCTAGAGAGTACAGATTGCAGAAGTGTGGGCACTTCCCATTAGCTTTTGTGGGTATGGACATGATGAGCAGCGTGGAGGTGGTGGAATG
This sequence comes from Neopelma chrysocephalum, assembly GCF_003984885.1. Taxonomy (NCBI): domain Eukaryota; kingdom Metazoa; phylum Chordata; class Aves; order Passeriformes; family Pipridae; genus Neopelma; species Neopelma chrysocephalum. The sequence continues at coordinate 18,570,294 of NW_020897714.1, forward strand.
GCCAGGACTCTATTCTCGAGCCCATTCCTTACAGCAGCAATCAAATTAATTGAAGCAAAGCTCCAGGGTTTGGGGCTCTGGCTTCCCACACCTGCCCAGCTTGGTGTGGAGCGTCACTGGCCAGAGCCTGGAGTTGTGGCCAAAAATGTTTTTGGGTTTTTTTCCAACAGGACAACCCGACTCCTTTGTATTTTTTGTCCCGAATGGTTGATGTAGGCACAGTTTTCTCCCCAACTCTCTGGTACTAACATCTCTGTGATCCTTGGGAAATGGGATTGGGATGCAGCGATAAGCATTCCTGAGGATCAGACCAGAGACTGGTCTATATAGCCATTGCCTTTAATGCTAAGTAAGGAATATCTGCCCCCATCCTCCCGAGCACCTTGTTTTGAGCCCTGGAGTCACTTGAGTGAGTGAGGGGGAAAAGGACAGGACTTTTTTCCTTTTCTTTGGCTCCCTACATCCCCTGATCACCATCAAAGCTGATGCTTGTTCAGGCTCAGTGGGGATGGAATTGCTTTCTCACAAGGATGGAGTTTTCTAGTCACTAAGTGTCCAAGCTTCCCATCTCCCCTGTGTTCCTGTGGCTAGAAGCCTCCCTGGAGCATGTCTCCGGCTAAGAAGACGGAGGACTGCCCGTGATAGGTGGTGGAAATTTGTAGAGCTCTGGCCCCTTCACTCCTCTTTGGGAAGGGAAGATATGTAAACACAAAAACAGTTTTTTGTTTTTGTTTCCTGTCCCCCAGCATCACAGCTGCCCCTTTTAAAGGTATGGGTTGCATCAGGTAGCTGCCAGAGCAGGTCCTGGTCTCTCATAGGTATCTCTCCCCATGCTTGTTATCACTGACTTTCCCTGTGAGCTGCACAAATTTTGCTCTTAGGCTGGAATATTCAGAAAGGAATGTTGCACATTCCTTTGTTTTTTATCTCTGTAGCTGTTCTGGGCCAAACTGGAGCAGACTTGAAACCTGACATGACCTGGCTGGTTGAAATTGTCCCTTTTATTCTCCCAGGCAGCAGTTGCTGCTACTGCTGCTGCACACTTCACAGACCCTGCTGCAACTCAGTGCTATCAAGGGTGGAACCGGCATCCATGAAAGGGGAGAAGCTTTCCCTTGCTACTGTTGGGTTTCGGATGGGTCCGTGGGTACTTAGTAGAGCCACAACAGAAGTGATCCCTTTGTAGATCTATCCAGGGACCAGAAAATGCCTCTTGCTTACTTAAAATTATCTAGGGGAAGAGTGGGCAGCATGCTCAAGTGCTACAGATCAGATGCTCCTACCTGCAAGCAGGAAGCAGAACAGAGATTGGAGCGAGCTGCTGTGTTCTTCTCAGCTGTAGTTTCTCCGTTCCTCTCCCACTTGCCTTCCCTGCCATCAGCAGACCTGTGTGGTTCCACACTGCCCCTCGTTGCTCTGCTAGGAGCACTGGAGGCTGGTTTACTGCCTTCAGGTTACCTCTCTGCTTGTTTCCTAATCCATCTGCTTGTTTGTTCAGTGTCTCAGAAGTGACAGTGAGTGAAGAGCGTCTCATTTCCTCAGCACCCCTGCCCAAGCTGGGCAAAAGGGCTTAAAGAGAGGCAGGTTTGCTCCCTGCTGTGAGAATAAGATTAGGGAAGGGCTTAAGGACAATGTCTCCTTCTGGACTTGTGTCTGGGGGGATGGTGAATCAGGTGGGAGCAACAGTGCTGACTGTTGAGGGAGCTGGAGGCAGGATCAGTGGATCCAGCAGCTTCTGTGCTGTTGGATTTCCCCATTTGCACACATCCTGCAATACCATGCTGTTAGTTACTGCTTTTCCTAAGTCAGTGTCTGCTTAAATGGACATGCAAATACACTCTGCCAGGCTTTGTGTGGGCTTGGTGTAAAACTTCCTATGCATAAGCTGCCTGGAAACCAGGGCTGAAGATTGAATGGGTTTTCCTTCTGTCCTCTATGGCTTTGATTAATAGTCCTTTAAACGTGAGGTATTTATGTTAAAGTTGCCCTCTCTCTTAGGAAAGTAGGGTGTAGGACATGATCCTACCCTCCCCTTTCTTTGCATTTGCAGGTCTTGCACCACTTGGTGACTGTTCCCAATCTTTGTTGCACTTGGGTGGCCAAAATCCAAAATCTCAGTTATTGCCTCATTGAGCATGAAGGTGGTCCAGGCTTGGAGAAGCGTTTCTTACAACTTACTTTGAAATGTCTCCTGCATATATATGCTGTGCAGAGGATCTGGATATTCTCAAAGCATCCTTTATGTAGTGGTTTCAATATAATCCTTTCGCACCAGCTGCCTTCGGAGAAGCCTGATGAAGAACTAGTGCCCAAACAACAGCCAGCTGCCCTGCTTTATAATATTATATACGTATATATTTTTTAACACCACACAAAATCATCCAGCACAGAGCTTGCTGCTCTCCCTCACGACAGGCAAGTGCCAGAGCAAGGATTGGCTCTGAAGCCACTTTGGCTTGGAGGAGCAAATATAAGATTCAGAGCTTGAAACCAAGAAGGCCAAGGTATCTGTGGTCTTGCAGGTCTGCTCATGGTAGCCCAGGGCCCCAAGAAATGTGTCCGTTCCAGGAGTAGGCCCTTGGAGCTGCTCTCCCTCACCTGCTTCCGCTCTTCTTCCTTCCTTCCTTTTTGTTTACCATGTAACATACCCATGGGATTTGTTTATTATTTTTCCATATAGAGTAGTTCTTTGTATATAAATGACTGAAAAAAAAGTATGATAAATAAGACAGAGTCACCTAGTTTTGTACCTATTGTGTTTAACTGATGTGAGCTCAGCGACAAGCCGCTCTCTCTATTTTGGTCTTTGTGACGTTATACTCCGCAGAAATGAGCAAATATGATGACAAATAAAAAATATAGAGATAATATAGATTGTACTTAAACTGCCTCTGCGTGGTGTTGTCTGGGTGACTTCTCTGAGCTGATTTTAAGTTTTTGCTCATTGCAGGGACTGATGCTTGGTGGATCAGGATGTTTTGTCCTCAGGAGGAAAGGTCCAGGTGTCTGTAGGAGCTGATGGAGCGGCATTACTACAGCACTCTGGGCTGAGACACCACTTATGGCTCAAGGCATGTGTCAAAAACCTGTAGAAATGAGTCCTACCTTGGGTGCTCAGTGAGAAACACCTGTGGGAGAGAGGGGGCTGCTCTCTGACATGGGCCCATACAAACAGTGACTCTGGGCTTTTCTTCCACGAGCAGCCTTGGGGCCGGGGCAGAAAGTGGCAGAGGGAATGGGAATGTTAAACCCCCAAAACATCCTGAGTGCTGCAACCTGCTGGGGACCAGGCCCACCTGGGCATCAGGGGAACATGCTCATCACTTCCACCTCAGCTCTGAGGAAAGGTGATTTTCCACACAAGGAGGTCAGGCTTCAACTCTGGGTAAGGTGCCTGCAACAGTTCCTTCCCCTTCTGCTATCCACAGAGACAAGCTCACTCCTTTCCTACTCGCTGTTCCTAAGTCAGGCAGTGAGGTCACTTGGCAGGGAAGATTGTGGGCAGAGCTGCTCTGATTGTACCTGCCTCTCCTCCTGCATCCAGTCCAAGGGCAGCCCAGAGGGAATTTTTCTAGTGAAAAGCATTATTTTTCCTAGGAAAATATTGAGCACAGCTGAACTGCTCCTGCAGTGATTTGGGGAGTGATGTTCAGCATTAAGCTTGCTTTCCAAGCCCCTTTCTTTCAGGGACTATAAATCTGTCTTTATTCTAAAGGGTCATGAGTGGTCCCCATCTCATTTTTTGGGCACGTTCTTGAACACGTCCTGCAGCAAAGCTAGAGGGAGCTAGAAAATCTGGTCTCACTGAAACACAGCTCTGTCCCAAGTTCAAGAACGACTAAACACACTCTCCCTGTGGAAAAAAAAGAACTTGCTTTATTTGTAAAGTCTACAAAATACAGAGAAGTCGGGTAGGACACATACTGTAAGTCAGAAAATAAATAAGTTTTTTTTTGCTCTATATAAGTATAAGATAAAATGTGATTTGCATATATAAAATATAAAGTACGGCTCTGTACCAACATCCTGGCTGTGCCGAGAGGCGGAATGGCAAAGAGGACGTGAAAATAACTTATGTTCGTGCAATAAATAAACCCAAGGGGAGTTGGGGTGGGGGGATGCTCACCACAGTGCCCCTCCATGAGTGGCAGGCACCTCTCTCTGGGGAGGGATGGAGGCTGCAGCCAAAAGTGGCTGGCGTGGCAATACCCAGGCAGGGGCAGAACAGAGGGGCAGGGGAATCATCCACAGCAGCAGATGCCAAGACAGGTCTGCCTCCTGTTACCTCCCCTGTGCTGCCCATATTTAGCAAACCCAGCTCTTCCCCAGCATTTCAGCCTGCCAAAGAGCCCGTTGTCCCACACCAGTGTCCAAGCTGGAGGAAAACCAAAGGGAGGAGCCTACCTGCCTGCTAGGCAGCTCCCAGGAGCTCTCTATCCCTCCTTCCCACCTCCTGCACCTCCGCCCCTCTCTCTGCCTCCGCAGCTCTGTCTCTCAAGGGCCAGAAGCACCTTTCCATGGGCTTTGTAGGCGGTGGGGCACTGGGGAGCGCTTGGTGGGGCTGTACAAGCTGGCCTGTGCTGAGCAAAACAGTGTTTATCTCTGCTCCAGCTGCCTCCGCTTCCTTCCTGCCAGTGCTGCTGCATTTCAGAGACACCCAGCCAGGCTGAGTGTCCCGTCAGCAGGAAGAGGCGTGAAGGATGTGCGTGATAGGGAAAGATAAAACAGCACCACTGCTTCTCCCCTTTGTGGAAAACAGCCTAGGTTGACCCACTCATGTCCCCCAGCTCTCCCCTGCCCAAGGGACCCTGAATCACTGTCACCTCTGGGGTCCCCCTGCACCACAAGCTGCCACAGTGCTTTCCCATTCCATTCACCCATACCAGACATCAACCTGCAGCCACTTTCTCTCCCGCCTTGACCTACCAACCTTCCCTTGTCATTTCCATCCCCAGAGACTCCAGCCATGCTGCCACCTCCCTCCCTGCTCCAGCCATGGTCCAAGTTGCATGCCCAAAGCTGATATCCCTCTCTTATGCCTTCTTCCCCTGCACTGCAAAACCTCTCTCCCCTCCTTTTCCTCTCTGGCTCCTGGGACTGCCTGGCCTGCATTCAGCTCTCCCATACCCTCTCCCTAAAAGGAGGCACCTGGTGTTTTCCCGCCAGCTTGGAGCCATGGGATCCTTCCCCACTGCTGCCTGCGTGGGTTTGCTCTCTCTTGTCTGCACCCCCAGGAGAGGAGGGGGGGAGGGGGCTGTTGGGGCCATCAGTGGGGTCATGTCCTCTACTTCAGCACCCACACTGCAGCAGCCCTCCCCACCTAGGGGAGCTGGAGGTCAAGGGAGAGGAGAAGGAGGATTTTGGGTTTAAGTCCCAGCAGAGAGGAGGCTGAGGAAGGGCTGGGAGGCAATTCATGGGGGGAGGTGCCCCAGGGAGGTCTGTGCCCAGCCGGGGGATGGAGGCCAGCACTAGGAGTAGGCAGCCTGGTTGGTGCCGGACTTGACGATGGTGATGACACTGGCGGTGGCCACCTTGGCAGTGGGCCCATGAGTGGCCACGGTGCGGGCAAAGCCCTGCAGGGCCTCGTACTTGCCACGGAGAGTGTCGAGCTCCAGGCGCATGGCAGCGTTCTCCCGGGCCAGCTTGTCCACCTCCCACTCCAGCTCCATCTTCTGTTTCTGCAGCTCTTCCTTCTGGCAGACACGCTTCACCCGGCAGCTGGCAGCGTAACCCCGGTTCTTCAGTGTCCGACGGCGCTGCTTCAGCCTCGCCACCTCCTCCTTGGAGAGGCCCCGCAGGTGGTGGTTGAGCTCCCGCACTGACAGCCCCATCAGCTCCTCATCCGACAGCAGCGGCGTGTTTTCCCCCAGCTCCCGCTTCACCTGCCGGAGAGAGGGGCGGTTGCCTGAGGCACCCCAAACCAGCCCCCTCCCTCCCAACCCCCTGTTCCCACTGGCACTCACCTTCAAGGCCTTGCTGGAGAGCCCGTCTGCAGCCATCGTTCCCTCACGCTGGCCCTGTTGAGCAGCCAGGAGAAAAGCTGGTTACAGCCAGCTCCATGGCCCTCACCACGGAACAGAGGACACCGGCCCTGCTGGTCCCCTGCCCACTGCCCACATGCCCCCCCACTCTGGGCCTTATGACTCATTCCACTGGTTTATGAAAAGTACGTAGTAATAATATTAATAGCAGCGATGACTACAAGCAATAATAATAATAGAGGAAGGCGGGACCTCCCATCCCTTCTTCATCCCATTCCGAGATGGTGGGGATGCTGCTCTGCCCAGGGTACCCAAAACGCCCCAGCCGGCTGCTGGGAGGCCAAGGCTTCCCCGCGGGGAGGAAGCCCGGGAGGGATCCGCTCGAGGTTGAAGGGAAAGTAAAAGTAGCAGACCCACAGAGCGACACCGTGACGAGGCCACCCAGCCGGGACCCGCGCGGAGGTGCCGCCCCTCCACCCCTTTGGCCCGGCGGGCGAGGGCACCGCGGTTGCCGGTCCAAGGGTCGGGCATCCACACGCTCGGGGGACGAAGGGTCGGGGCCACGCAGGTGGGCGGGCGAGAAGTGCCCTCCCCGTGATTCAGCAGCACAGGGAGAAAGTCACCGAAGCGGCGCCTGTCCCCTCGTCGGTGTCCGGTTCCTCCCCGTCCCGGGGCGCGGAGAGTGGGAAGAGGTTCGGGACCCCAGGCTGCAGTCCAGGAGCCTCTCCCCACCTCGGGGAGCTCCGTCCTCGTCAGGGGAGCCCGCAGAGGGGCGAGTGGGGCCGGGGCAGGGCAGGGAACGCCCCGCGAGGGATGAGGGGCTGGAGGGGGGCGGCGGGGAAGGTGGAGCCGGGGCGGCTGGAAGCTGATGCAATCCGGGCCGGGGAGCCGCCGCCGGAGCAGGGGGAACGGCGGCAGATCCCCCCAAGGCGGTGGCTAGGACTTGGGAGGAAAGCGCGGACAGCGCCGAGCGCGGACCCCCCCACCCCCCGAACCCGTCCGATCCCGTCCCAGCCCCAGCCCCGGTCCCCGCCCTCGGCGTACGCAAAGCGGCCTCCAGCCGGTGTCTGACCCCGCCGTCCCCCTGTCCCGGCCGCCCCGCAGGGGGAGAAGCAGAGCGAGGAGCGGGGAGGCCGCCCGGCCGGCGCTCACCTGGCGGCTGCGGCGGTGCCGCGGGGCCGGTGCCGGTCGGGGCGTCGGGCGGCGGCTCCAGCCCCGCTCCCCAAGATTACTCACCCGCGGATTCTTTTCATTCATAAAAACACAGTCATGCGGTGACGTCACCCCGCCGCGCCCCCTCCCCGCCGCCGCCGCGCTGGGCGGCCGCTGCTCTTAAAGCGGCCGCTGCCTCAAGAGAGCCCGGGCGTGACCGCCCTCGTGGCGCACTGCCAGCGTATTAAACACGTCGCGTTACGAACGCAGCCAAGCTCCAACAGTGCCGCTTATAACCCTAATTCGAGGACTACGCACGGCCGGTGAACGACCGTGCCGGGCGCAGAATGTCGCACCGCAATGGGCCGCTGCCGCTTTAAGGGGCGCGGCTCCGCCCCTGCCGTCCCACCCCTCACAAAGATGGCGCCTCCCGCCCTTCCGCCCTCCTCTCTTCGGGAAAGCGGCGGGTGTGGCGCGTACCCCGCCTCCACGGCCCCGCCCCGGCAGCGGCGCCGCTGATTGGCCCGTCTAGGGGGTGGTGCCACTGATTGGCCCGTCCCGGGGGGGCGGCACCGCTGATTAGCCCGTCCCGGGGGGCGGTGCGCGCCGGGGACTGCGCGCGGGGGGCGCTGGGGGCCCGTCGTGCTTTGCCCGTCCCAGTATCCATCCCCGTTCCCATCCCTATTCCGGCCCCGCGTCACCTCGGCGATTCTGGTTCTCCTACTCAGACGCTGAGTCACACAGCCTGTGGAAGGGCAGCAGCCGGACGGAGCCGCCTGAGGCTCCAGGAAGATGCAGTTCCTGGGGCGACTGGTGAACACCATCAACAGCGTCACGCAGATATTCAGTAACCCGTACCGGGTGAAGGAGGTGCCGGCCGCAGAGTATGCCGGTCACGCCTGCCTGCGGGAGGAGGGCAGGGTGGCCCTGTACAAGAACAACATCGCTCGCTCCTGGGACTGTCTCCTGGTGAATCCACAGAACCCGCAGGTCGCTTTTCGGTGAGTGGCAAACCTTTAGCCATCTCTTCTGCAGAGGGAAACCAGAGGCCCGGTATGGCTGATCCTGGGACTGGTTCCCAGCTGCGGGGTGATGTGTTTGAGCAGCAGGTGGCTGTGCGGGCTGGGAGGCCCTTGGGTGGGCGGTTGGCCAACGAAACGGGACAGGGTCCAAGCACTGTGACAACAGGCAGCTCTGAAATAGTTCAGGGCATCCACAGGTACATGTACTTCCACTCACACCTGTTACGGGTTCAGCATCTGGAACATAGGGTACTTCGGACCAAAACCTAACATTCCTCAGGAAGGGGACATGCTCTCAGCTAATGAAACATTTTCCACGCTTCTCTTGGAACAAGCATGACACCAGTTGAGGAAAAACAGGAAAGTTCCCAGCACTGCTGTTTGGAGAAGAGCTGTTCCTCTCAGAAACATGGGGTCAGGGTTGTTCCTTTGAGCAGGACTGACCCTGTGTTTGCCTTTCCTCCAGGCTTTTCCAGCTGGACAACGAAGCAGACGCCCTGGTGCTCTTTGAGCAATATGCCCGGCAGCTGCGCCCTTTCTACGAGAGCTCATGCCAGCCCTTGTCCCTGGAGGAGCTCCAGCAGCTCAGCGACCTCCTCCGCAGCCACCCCAGCTGGTCCGCGGCACATGTCGCTGTGGAGTTCGGCCGCCGGGAGAGCTTCCGGCACAACCATATCCTGAGGCAAGGAGCAGGGGGTCTCCAGTGCTGGGAGGGCAGGCTGGGCCAGGCCATGTTAGAGTGTCTCTTCCTGATGTGCCAAAGCAGCAGGGACTGCTTCTTGGGGGAGCTTAACGCCTGTGGTTCCTGCAGAGATGAGTTTGGAAGTGCTGGCTTTGCTGCACCGTGTGTTGATGGCAGCGGTGGTGGCAGAGGGCCCTGGTGGCTGCTGTAGGGCTGCTTGGTGGGTTTCAGGCCCCTGCTGCAGAGCCCAGAGCTCTGGTGTTTAGGGAAAAGGTTGAAGTGTCCTGCTAGAGATGCTGGTCAGATTATCACAGCGCTTGTGGAGTTGCTCTTTGGGGGGGCTCGTGGCTGAATTTGTAAATCACAGGAGGACTGTCTGGCAAGTTTTTGGCTACAAGCCCTTGCTCTGTTTCCATAGAGAGTTCACTGATGATAGGGAGGACTTGTGAGGAGTTAGGGGATTGGAGGGCACCACTAGGTTGCTGACTGTAAGCTGTCTCCTGCCTGCCTTTGTGCAGGGGGAACTGATCCCATACGGAGGCCAGAGGAAGGAGCACCATGTCAGGGATAGACTCCAGGGCAGGACTGCCTGATGGCCCTTCCCTGTGGCTCTTCCCTGGCAAGAGGCTGGGCTTTTGTGATCCTCATGGTTCACACCAGATGGGGCAGATAGGGCAGGTACCTCTGTATCAGCTCCTGGAGCGGCTACGCATCCTCCTCCTCGCAGCCACTCCTTGTCCTCACACCGACTTGTCTCTTGCAGCTGTGTGAACAGCACGGACAGCGAGGATGGCTGCACCCCGCTGCACCTGGCGTGCCGCAAGGGAGACATGGAGTGTCTGCTGGAGCTGCTGGAGTGCCACGCGCGGGTGGACATTACCGACAGGAACGGGGAGACTGTTTTCCACTACGCTGTGCGAGGGAGCAACCCCCAGATCATTGAGGTGGGGGCAATTTCTAGTCTGGGGAAAAGTGGGACCAGAACGGGTTATCTCTGTGCTGTGAGGAGAGAGACAGGAAAACAGCTGCAGATGGGGGAGGAGAAAGTCAGTTCCCCCTGTCTAGTTTATGCTTGAGTCTGATATCAGCCTCTTATTTCCTCTCTTTACTGGTCCTGTTTCCCATAAAGGGGCTCCAGATTCCACCCTGCACTGGAACAAGGATATTAAGCAAGTTTCCTCAGAAAGTGTCCTTCGCTGCTATTTAATTAGACCTTCATGCCTTTCCTCAGGCCCGTGGCTGTCCCTTCCCTCTCTCCTCCCTGCAGGGTGTTTTGTTTTGGGCAGAGTGCTTCCGTAGGGAAATGTGTGTTCATATTGCCGTGGGGGATCATGCGTTGCCCACAAACTGAAGGACAGTTTGGAGCTGCCCTGGGTTGTCCTGAGCTGCAGGACTTGTTTGAATTGAGTGGCTTTGCACAGGGAATGGCGATCAGAGCCTTGAGGCAGAGACACTGAAGCCAGAGGTGTTCTCAATTACTGAGGAGTGCTGGGCAGAGTGATGGGGTTTGTAAGGGTGTAGGTGGCCTTACATGTGGTTCCTGAGATCCATCAGCTTCCCAAGACTCAGTGGGAGCCTGAGACTGACTCTCTGCTATGGCTGCAACTTTGACGTTTGCCCAATACCTGTTGTGACAGTCCTCTCTCTGCCCTCCAGACTGTGCTGGGGTCTTCTAATGCATGATGGGGGAGCAATGAGGATGAGGGCTTGCTGTGGTGTAGAGCAGAGCAGTTAGGAACTTTGTGTTAAAAAGGTGTCCTCTTTATTTCTCTGAAGGCATCAACTTGGCTCGTTGTTACAGAAATACTTCCAGGTCTGATCAGTCTCTTGTCTGTTTCTTTTCTCTCTTGATTTCTTGCTAAACCAGAGAAAAGAAACTAAAATCCCACTTCTCTCTCTTGTGTGTACCAGGGCTTGCAGGGTTTCCCCAGTACAGCAGTGGGATGTTTTCATGTAAGAAACCAGCCAGCAGGCAACAGGTCTAAAATTTACAGGGAAAATAGGAAAATTCCTTCAAATATACTCCCACATGCATGTTTTAAACAGAATCCTGTTTTCATCTGAAAGCAGCAGTGGGTTTGGAGGGGAGATTGAGCTCCTGCAGCAGGAGGGAAGGCTGCTGGTTTCAGTTTGTGCTGTCAGTTGGTTGGCCTGTGCTTGGCTCATGGTGAGATGGTAGGAGTCTGCTGGACTGTGTCAGTCAAGGTGGTGTGAGCCCTTTTTGGCTGAGGGGTGTCTCAGAAGCACTTGGGCCAGAGGAAGAGGGCACAGAGAGCTCCCCTCTGGGGAGACAAAACAAGGAGTGCATCCATATCTACTGTGTTGCAAGCAGGTGTGTAGAGAACACTCTGTAGCATCATGAGGAGACAGGTGCTCCAGAGTCTGTCCTCGCAGCTCAGGAAGAGAGACAGTGCTCTTCCATGTCTCTTTGTCTGTTTGTTTATCTACTCTCTCCTCTTTCCAGCTCCTGGGCAGAACCCCAACTACTGGCTTGGACCACCTGAACCATGAGGGGCTGACCGCTCTGCACCTCGCGTGCCAGTTGGGCAAAGAGGACATGGTGCGGTCCCTGCTGAAATGCCGTGCCAGCTGCAGCGTTGTGGGCATGCTGGGATACCCCATCCACACAGCACTCAAGTTCTCCCACAAGGGGTACGTAACTGCCTGGGCTGCCAGAACACGGCTCTCCCTCCAGTCTGGGAACCTGTCTGCTGGCTCAGCACTGTCCAACACTGGACCTCTTTCAGGGCTGCGCTCAGTAGGAAGATGTCTTGTGCAGTCTTCTGCTGCATCACTGAATTGGCAAATGAACAGGGAAATGCGGGTGTGGGAAAGAAAGAAATGCCTTCAGAAAAGAAAGGCTTTTCCCTGAATTAATATATTATTCAGTATTAGACATCAGGAGAAAGACAGATTTCAAAAAACCTTTTGTGAAATACTTTTTCTCAAAATGAGCTGTGAGAAAATGATTTACTGATGCTTAAATAGCATTGCTAATTGATGCACCTCTGTCTTTGAGTGCTCTGATTCTAATAAGCTCTCATTGCAGAGCCTAATTTTTCCCATCTCCTATAGGCCAGAAGTACTCTTGACTCTTAATAACACACTCTGGAACTGAATCAAAAGAGGCACAATGTTTACTCTCTGTTTGGTTTTCCCTGGAGAAATTTGATTCGCTTTGTGTATACTTTACAATACTTAATGCTTATAGGGTATCTGAGCTCTGAAAATAGGGCTCTCAAGCCAACACTAGCTGCAGCTAGCTGATTTTTCAGCATTTTAAAAAGCAATTCCCAACATTAGAGACACATTCACAAGCCCAAAATGTGCCTAGGTCACTGAGTTTGCACTGGGGCTTGATCTCTTGTGCAGGGTTTGTTTGGTGGTGTTTTAGAGAGGAGAGCATATGCTTATATTTTCTAAGTCTACCTACCTTGCTTTCTAGGCATCAGATACTGGTCTGTTCACAACAGGTGTGATTTTTCTCTCATAGAGAAGTACACAGATTCTTAATTTCAGCAAGTGTTTAACCATTTCAGTTTTATCCCCATGTTTCCACAGAAAGAGAGAAGAATTTCCTCTCAGGTCTCAAGAGTTTCCAGAAATGCCATATTCCTGTATCAGAGAAGCATTCAGGTGTTGCTCCACAGCTTGAAATTGGGAAGAGATTCTCCTGCTCTGAACACTGTACTGCTTGTATGCTTCCTGTTGCACTCACCCTTTCTATAAAGAGCAAAATAAAAGTGCAGCTGAGGAACTTGCAGGTGTCGCAAAGACCCTGCTGCTGCTGAAGGGTTTTCTGGTTTTCCTCTGGGTGGAAGGCAGGTGCTGATGTGGGCAGAGGTCTTGAGCGAAGACAGGAGCCACCCATCCTGTCATGTCATTGTCTGACAGGTGTGCCCAGGCCATCCTCGAGGTAGATGCCAGCCAGGTTTGCTCCAAGGACCCACGCTATGAAGCTACTCCACTGCACTGGGCGAAGAAGGCAGAGGTAAATGGAGCCAATCCATGGTGAGAGCCTGAGCTGCCACCCAGCATGCAACTAATTCCTCTTGCTGCTAACCTGTCCCTTTTCAAGTGCATGTGCAGAGCCCTGGGAGTGTCAGAGCCCAGCCAGCCCAGTGTTTGATTCCCTTTGCCCTGTGCCAATCAGTGCTGTTTGCCACAGGGGACAGAGCAGTGGAGCCTTGCAGTGAAATAAACTGGTGGAGTCATCCCTAGTACTTCATCTGTGACTGTGAAACTGCCAGCTTGTCCCTTTTCCCTTTTGTTGAGGAAATTGCAGCACTGTCCCTGAAGCACAATTGGCCTGGGAGGGAGCTCTTTTCTTGTTACCTGACAGTTTCCTGGAAGCAAACAAATCAATACCCTAAAGACTGCAGGGGAAGTGTGAGATAGTGACAGGGGGGTGGCATGTGCATGACGGTCCATGTTCTACCAGAGATGAGCAGGTCAGTGATATGCCATGCTGGAGCCACCTGAATGGTGCTTGTTGCAAGCAGAGGGCTTTCCTATAACAAGACTCTTCTCCCTCCTCCGGTATCACATCCTGCTCAGAAATGTCCTGTGGAGTTTCAGAGCAGACCTAAATTTGCCTGGCTTATAAAGAGAAGTTCAGGGAGCAAACTTTTTCCTTCCAGTCTGAAAGGATCCTGGCCTGAGTAAGAACTGGTTTTTTTCTCAGTTGATCTCAGCCAGTCATTACAGTTGCATATAAATCCCAAAGCATCCAGAACCTCTAGCCAGCTTGCAAAACCACCAGCTAGTTCTGTGGTAAAAGACCCAGAAACCCCATCTCCAGTACTTGGAAAATTCAGCTGGCATCTGCCAGCCAACTATGTCCAGGCTAAGGCTCCCTCCTCTTCCCCTGCTTTGCTTGCCGTGAGACCTGAATGGTTTGAACACCCAGGTGGTTGTCCTTACGGTTGCTTTATCTCTTCCTGACCTGGCACCTGCACGTTGGGCACAGATGACACGGCTGCTGCTGGAGTACGGCTCCCAGGTGAACGTGACCAGCCGGACGGCTGACATGGCTCTGCACATCGCGGTGCAGAGGGGACGCTTTGACTGTGCCATGGTCCTGCTGACACACGGCGCCCACACCAACGCCCGCGGTCAGGATGGCAACACACCCCTGCACCTGGCCATGAAGGTGAGCTTTCTGCAGAGGATGCTGGGAAGGAGAGAGAGGGTTTTCTTGAAGGGCTGAAACAGAAACAGACTCCTTTGAAATTCTGGCTCTTGCCTTCCATGTGGTGATCCCTTGTGGGTGGATCTGGCTAATAAAAGGAGGAGGGAAGGAATGAAAAATCATGTAGTGGCTCTTGAGCTTTCTCTTATCCCTTAGCATGACCACCTGGATATGATCAAAGCGATCGTCGTGTTTGGAGGAGATATCGAGATCCCCAATGATTTTGGGGAGACACCAGGACTGTTGGCAGCCAGGAGCAGCAAAGGTGAGGGAGCATGTCAGCAGCCTTACAGGGTGAATCCAGCACCCTGTCTCCCCTTGGTGGCCGAAATGGTGTCTTGGGAAGAGGTGAAAGCCTGCCATGCATGGGTGATGCTTCTCCAGTATGCTTTTCCAGTATGCTTTTGTAGTCGCTCACAGGGTAGGTGCTTCCTTTGCTAGCGGTGTAGGCTTTGTATTACTAGCCCTTGATCGGTTTCTCTTCTGTGAGATAGAGAGGCAAGAGGAAAAGCTGGCATGCACTTGCACTCCCCCTCTTTCACACCACCATGTCAGGCACTGCAGGCTCACAACAGGATGACACAGTGCTGCTGAACTGCTCAGGTGGGAGCAGACACGGGTGGTTCTTCAGTGGCAAGAAGTGTGTGGCACACACCTCCTTTGAAGCGGCACAGTGCTGGGTACTCCCGCTGTGCACAAGTCCTGCTGCCTGGTGTTTGGGGAGAGAGACCCGGGATGTGCTTTCCCCTTCCTCGGGTCATCCCAGAGGTTTTGTGCGGCTCAGGCCTGCTGTGAGTTTGGCAGAGCACATTATCCCCCTGGTGTGTTTGTGCACTGATTCTCTTTCTGCTCTGTGACTCCCCCTCCCGTCACCTAAGGTGCGAACCGGAAAGTGCTCTTAGACCTGCTGCAAACTGTAGGGACCGAACGCTGCCACCCACCACCCAACCCTGACTCCCCAAGCCTGGCACCATCTGCCGCCTCCTTCCTGGAAGGCCAGCCTTCCTCACGGAGCAGCTTCAACAGCTTAGGTAAAGCCTTCCCTGGCCCTCTCTTGTTCTCCTTCCTTCATGCTTCACAGTGCTGTCTTGGATCTCTTCTTCAGATGGGCTGTGCTCTGGGAACTGTCTTAGCTCTCAGTATCTGGTGACTCTGTCGTGACTCCGTCCTCGTTCAGCTGTTGCAGGATCCTATCTCTTTTCTCTGCTTTTCCTGTGTGTGTACTCTAAACTCTTGTACTCCAGACTTTTGTTTTATAGAACTGACAGATGCAGCTCTGTAAAAAGGAGCAGGAAGACTGATTCCTTCACCCCTCTGGAAGAGGTGTAGCACTTAGTTGCTGGCATGTACTTTATCCACTGGGTCATGTACTTAGTGGTCTGCCTTGAGGACCACCCAGTGTTGTGCTGGGGGGGATTTAGAAGTGTTACTTTTTCAGATCCTGGAGGCCAGCAGCTGGGAGAGGGAAGGGGTGAAGTCTGAGGATAAGTAACCCTGGTCACAGGTTTGTTATGCAGAGGAAAAGCCTACTTTAGGACATACAACTGTGTCGTAGCTTGTGCTTCATACTGCCCAGACTCTGTGAATAAACACATGGGTCTATTCTAAGTGCTGGGCTTTCCACCTCCGCTGAGCTCAGGCAGAGGCAGTGGGAGGGGTTCTGGAGTAGTGGGTGAGTTGACTTGGAGGGAGGCTCTCACCCTCATGAGAGGAGCATGGAGGCAGCTAGCAGCTTCTTGTGGACATCTTCCTGTCTCAGGCTGGAGGTTTCCTTTGCAAAGGCTTTCCTGTGGGGCTAGAGGATAACCCCGGAGTGTGTCTGTGTCACCACAAATCTCACTGGCTGCTGACACCAGGACTTTCTTCTCACCATGGCCTGGCGAAGGCAATCCCTGCTCAGTTTCAGCTCTGATGCAGTGACAGAGCAAGACGCTTTTTTGTCTTGGGCTCTGGCCCTTGAAGAAACTCCTCGCCACATTCGTTGTCTCCATGTGCTCTAGACACAACCACCTTCCAGCCTGGGTGCTGGCAGGAGTATGTAACTTCTCTCCCCCTGTTCTTTTGGTTTCCTAGGCTGGCTTCTCACCTAGCCTGGATCGGTGCCCTGCACCCAGGGTGGCCTGGGTGAACATCAGCTGAGGGGTAATGATAAGCCACTCTGTCTCCACAGCTCTCCTGCCTAGGTTACCTTGAGGAGTAGATTTAGGTTTTATCTTAGCAGCTTGCAGTAAACTGCTTAGTGGGCACACTGCTGGGCTCTGCCTTCTCTCTCACCCACTGTGCTCATCTTCTGCTTCTACAAACCCTTTGTCTCTGCCAGTGCATCTCCAGCTGCACACTCTAAAGGATGGTGTTGCACTTCTTTGGTGTGGGGGGTACCTGTTGGCTGTGGGTAAGATGGCTTGTGTCTCCTACAGGCAGCTTTATTCAGTGAGGAAGAGAGTTGGATATTCTCTCTGTGATTATGGTGGAAATCATTTACCACACTGACGGTCCCTAATATTTTTTTCCTTTTGCATGTTCATGGCCCTGTAGGGTATCAGGACATTCTGTATGTTTCCACAACTCTCGGACAGTTGTTGAAGGCACCAGATGTTGTGGACATGCCCAGTGAAGATAGAAGAAAGTAAGTGAGGAGCAGCTTCTGTCCAGGCTGCCATGCATCTTGAAAGTGAAATCTGTGTGTGAATTCTCCCCTCCCACACCCGTGGGGGTGGGTTCCTCAGAGCTGATATTTAATGTCCGTTGCTGTTGCAGTTTTTGCCAACACCTTGCGATAAATTTCTGTTTCAATAAATGACCACTGCCTGTCCTGTGTGCAGCACAGCAAGTGAAACCCCTGCTCTGTCCCTCTCCTGTGCCACTGGGCACCCAATGCTGCTTTGGCTTTGTGATTACCCCATCTCCACACACTGCCCTGATGCTCACCCAGCTCCTCAGGACCTCATCTTGCATGGAGTGGAGGAAGGGTTGGCACTGAAGTGCTGCTGGCAGGATTTAGGGCTATCTGCTTTTTATTTATGACACAATACTCACTAGTGTGTAGTAAGGGACTTGGGTGTGGTTTCGGCTGGTGACTCTCTGGTGTAGAGGTTAGAGATGGCTATGCAAGAGCAATGGGTGTTGCACCAGCTCTGGCAAGGATTATTGGACGTGTCTTATTTGCACCTGAGAGACCACTACTGGATTTATTAATTCACTGATTACTCTGTCTGCAGCAATCTAGTAACTGGCATAATTTCCTGCTCCCAAAGCCACATTCCCATGCAGTGTTCTGTGGTTTGTAATCTGTCTCACAGTTGCTAGTCATCTGTGTCTGTCTCTCTCCAGTCAGGACCGCCTCCTGTGCTTGGATGGAGGGGGCATCCGGGGCCTCGTGCTCATCCAGCTCCTCCTGGCTATCGAAAAAGCTGCGGGCCGTCCCATTCGTGAGATTTTTGACTGGGTCGCAGGGACCAGCACTGGCGGGATCTTGGCCTTGGCTATTGTACATGGTAAGGACAGTGCAAACAATGGGCCCCTTCTCGCTGCTGTGGGCCTGAGCACACCTCTGTGGGGAATGAATGTGGGGTGGGAGCTGCCTCTCTGAGTCCTGACTGAGATCTTTTGTACCTGCCTGCCAAAGGAGGGATGGGATGTTCCTTAATGAAGGAAAACCTAGACCTGGCTTTGCGCTTGCTTCTCACATCAGCTGGCTTTGAGCAGCTTTCTGGGTTTTGGGAAGTGAGTGGTGGCAGAGTGCAATATTCTGTTCTTCCTATGGTCTCCACAGGGGCTTCAGAGCAAGGTGATTGACACTTTCTGGTAGTGGGAAACTGTGCTCCAAGTTTGCTCTTCCTCTGTAATCCTTCCCAGTCATCCTGCTGAGGACTAAGCAGATGACAGGCAGCTTGGGAAGGGGGTGGGATTGGGAGTGATGCCTCCCATCTCCTGCTTGTTCTGGAAAGTCCTAGCTCTGATGTGCTGTTTGTTCTGCCTGCCCTTCCTCTCGCTCCTGCTCCTGCCAACACTGTTGCCTGTCTCAGGGAAGTCCATGGACTACATGCGCTGCCTGTACTTCCGCATGAAGGACATGGTGTTCCGGGGGTCTCGGCCCTACGAGTCAGAGCCCCTGGATGAGTTCTTGAAGAAGGAATTTGGGGAAAACACCAAAATGACAGATGTCCGAAAACCCAAGTAAGTCTTGCCTGGGGCTATGCTGGTTGATGCTGTCCTGCATGTGCTCTAGACCCCTCTCAGCAGAGATGCTCAGCCTCTCCTTAGAGCAGATCTGCAGAAGTGTGATGTGCAGACTCTTGAAGCCTAAGTACTTTTTTTTCCATTTTACTCTTATTCTCTCATGTCCTCTTCCCTAGGGTTATGGTAACCGGGACGTTGTGTGACCGACAGCCAGCTGAGCTCCACCTTTTCCGGAATTACCCTGTACCAGAGACAAAAACCTCCACTGAATACAAGACAAGTGCATCTTTCAAACCACTCACTCGGCCAGAAGGTAAATTATAGTGCACAGAAGTCTGTCTAGTTGGCAGGGAAGGTTGAGAGGGACATATTTCATGTTCTTCCTCCATCGCTCTAAAAATCAGGGCGTCCCAGCAATGGCTCATCCCTGGTCTTGACTTGTAGCTTGGTCCTAACAGAGCTTGGCTTTTCTCCTTTCTCTTCCTCCCTTGGCTTCTCTTGTACCAGGAGCAGAGACTGGCTGGCAAGGTTCATGAGGAAGGGGTCTGCTAGAGCAGTCCTGCATACAGTCAGTACCTTTCCCTGGGCTCTCACAGAAGAACATGGAAGAGCTGTGTAACTGAAGCACGCAGCCCCCTCCAGCTTGCTGCTTTGTCTAGCATACACAACTGGTTCATTATCAAAATAGCAGCAATGAAGCGGATAGAGAATGAATTTGACCCAGGATATGTAGAAAGTTGTGAGAACATCTTTTAAAGCCCCCCCAAATCATTCTGTGCATCCAAGCAGAGGCCCTGCTGTTGGGAGAAAGAGGCAAAACTGCAGGGCGGGGTTTTTGGGGATTGCAAGCCCTCCTGCTTAGTGCTGGTGAAGGCAGCGTGCTCCTTGTGCACAGCAGAGTTGCTGCAAGAGGCCTTTTGCTTCCTCCCTCTCCAGACCAGCTGGTGTGGCGCGCTGCCCGCTGTAGCGGTGCGGCTCCCACTTATTTCCGGCCGATCGGCCGCTTCCTGGATGGAGGGCTGCTGGCCAACAACCCGACCCTCGACGCCATGGCGGAGATCCACGAGTACAATAAGACGCTCATCAAAAAGGTGAGGGAAATCCTAGCCATGTCTGGTAACTGGGGTTTTTTGGCCCCACTGAGCCCCCCTTGAAGAGGAAATGGGTTTGGCAATGGATGCATATTAGTGGATAAACTAGGTAGCAGTGCAGCACCCTGAAAGGAAGTGTATATGCGTTGGCAATGGTGGCTGGGAGGGGAGATACCTCTTCTGACAAGGGTGTGAGACATGGAGACAGCCTCACCAGCCTCTCTTTGCTACTTTGAACAAGGATGATTCAGTTGGCGGTTGTGTGTGGCCCTTGATGCAGCTCTGCATGGCCTTTTTCTGCCCAAAAATAAATGGAGAAGACAAAGGTAGGGTACTCTGTGAGGCTGAAGAGGGAATGCCTTCTGTGGTGTGGCAAATTCTTAAAAAACATGAATAACTACTGGCAGCTCTTGTTCCCTGTAGTTGAAAGGGGAGGTGTGTTGTCAGAATGACTGAAGAGTTGTACTGTTTCATGGTCATCTGGTCCCGGGACTCATCTCCAGGGTGTTCCCATGAGTTTGGGTGCAGTCAGAGGGATAAGAGACAGAACAGTGCAACTGTTGAACTCCTGTGGGTTACACCTGTCTCACCAGGCTGTACTTAAGGGGAGAGAAAAGACTACTGAGCCTTTTGCCTTGGCTTTCAGAGCTTCCCCAGGACTGCTGTGAAAGACATGCTCTGCCTTCATTGTTGGTTCTAGTAAACAAATCTTTTGTTTGTCCACAGGGTCGGAGGCAGGAAGTAAGAAAATTGGGGTTGGTGGTCTCCCTGGGGACAGGGAAGCCTCCGCAGGTCCCAGTGAGCTCTGTGGATGTTTTCCGCCCCTCCAACCCTTGGGAGCTGGCGAAGACTGTCTTTGGGGCCAGGGAACTTGGCAAGATGGTGGTGGATTGTGTGAGTACTGGGAGGAGGGGATGGGGAAAGACCCCTGGGGTTGTTTGCAGGTAGGGAGAAAAAGTTTCCAGTCTTCAGCTTCTTCCTTTTGGAAGTAAATTTTGTTTCCTTGGAACTGCTCTGACCATGGATGTAGTGGGTAACTTAAGAATTGCGGGAGCACAGCTTCTTTGGGGTTTTGAGTTCCAAGGCAGGTTCTTGCAGCTGAAAGGGGCTGAGGACAGGATGGTGGTCAGTGACCCTTAGGAACATTTGCAGCATTGATTATCATATGAGCAACCCGGGCCAAAAAAAAAAAAAAAGTCATTCCTTGGAAAACAGCAGTTCGTTTTTCTTTAGAAAAGCCTCGTTGTCCCCACTGGGGAAATCAGTAAATGCTAGAGAAGTGGAAGAGTCA
The DNA here is from genome assembly GCF_003984885.1 of Neopelma chrysocephalum. Lineage (NCBI taxonomy): Eukaryota > Metazoa > Chordata > Aves > Passeriformes > Pipridae > Neopelma > Neopelma chrysocephalum. The sequence continues at coordinate 18,590,883 of NW_020897714.1, forward strand.
CTAATAAAAAACAGTTTTTGAGAGCTGTGGTTAGGAGTGTGTAATAGGAATACGAGCTTGCATGTTTCAGAAAGAAGATCGTGAACTGTTGTGCATGAAAACACTCTAAATGAATGAAAGCCAGAAGGATCAGAACGGAAGTTCTGACTGTGATCTTAATTCTGTTGTTTTATCTCCTTTTTAGCTTCCTAAAGTCAGAAAGTGCCCGGAGTCCCTCTGCTTCCCCTGTCTTTTATTTCAGGGCTCCCAGGGAGCTGTGCCAGGATAGCCCAGGAGGCCTGTAGTAATCACAGGCTGTGCTGTTACAGGGCTTGGACAGAATGAATAAAATCCCAAGGAGGCTGTCATTCATGTCCTCCTGGAAGTTTCTTTAAGGGAGTGTACTCAGTGCTGTGATGTATGGAGGATCTGTAGGGTGCAATTCCTTGTGTCCCAAAGACAGGAGCACTGTTCTTATGTTAAAAATAAAAATAAATAAATAAAAAGCTGCCTCACTCTTGGTGGCAAGCAGGGCCATCCAGGATGAACTTGCTCCTGGTTTTTCCTTTCCCTCTGCAGCTTTTGCAGTTCAACTTGGTGCCAGGGAAGCGTCTTGCAGGCAGGGGAAGAGCAGTCAGGCTGTAACTGTGGGCCTGTTTCTCCTGCAGTGCACTGACGCAGATGGCCCAGCTGTGGATCGTGCCAGGGCCTGGTGTGAGATGACGGATGTCCCATATTTCCGGTAGGAGCTTCCTTTCCACTGTCTGCACAGGTCTATTTTTATCCCTCTTACTTCAGACCTGGCTGTGGCATGCGTCATCCCAAACAGCATCCCCTCCAGAGGCATGCCTGCCCAAACCTGTCCCCTACCCGCTACCCTCTCGCCTCAGTGACACAACGGAGGATGCCCTGGCCTCTGCATGAGCTGATGCTCCGAGCATGCCTGGTCTGGGGACACTTAGTGGAGGCTTGTGGGTTGCTGTCTTGCATGGTCCTTTGGGATGTGCATCCTGCCCCATTCCACCACGCACGGCCTGTTTTAGATTTGTCCCTTGTGTGCTGCAGTTGCTGAACTGTGGCTCTACAAGTCTGACAGATAAAGGGCCAGTGAGCATCTCAGTGGCAGGAGCCCCTTGGCAAAAGTCTCCTGCTGGGCAGGCTTGTGCCTGACCACTTCTGCATCTGTGCCCAGCTGGTGATGCTGTCTTGGTGTCTGCAGGCTCAGCCCTCAGCTGCACACGGAGGTGATGCTGGACGAGGTGAATGACACAGTGCTGGTGAACGCTCTCTGGGACACCCAGCTGTACATCTACCAGCACCGGGAGCAGTTCGAGCAGCTGGTGCAACATCTCTGCCGATGACTGACCTGGAGGTTCCCATTCTGCATGCCAAAGGCAAGGAGCAGCAGACACTGAAATGGCTCAGATTTGCCCTTCAACCAAGGTGTTGAGCTGGGGGAAGGACTAGTGATAATTATGAGGAACTAATAATATTTAATAGACAACAGTGCACATACACACGTATTCCCGGATAGCTATGAAATGCTGACAGTTATCCTTGTTCTGTAGCCCTGTTTCTGCTGCTGTGCTTGGTTTTGCTGCCTTGCTGTCTGACTCAGAATCCAGAGCCCCCGCCTACCTGTCTTGAGCTGTAGCAGCTGGAATGTCTCCTGTCTGTGCAGTACCTCCACTGACAAAGCACTGTGCACCTTCCCACGTCACAGAACGGGCTAAGACCTGATAACAGTTTCAGGGATTGCTTGGCCCACTGGGGCCAAGTTATTTCGGAGCGTATAGTATGGGAAAAAGGGATTATTTTTCCTTCAACACACCCAGTTTGAAGGGGAGCAGAAATGCTTCAACTTTTTGGAGTAGATATGACACAGAATGTTGCAGCTGGCCTTGGGAGAAGGGCAAACCTTTCCTGAGACAGGTTTTCTGTAGCAGCTTCTTTCCCCTCTGAGATGGGCTGGCAACACAGGTACTGACTGTGCCTAGGGTGGGAGCAGACCCCTCCCATTCAGGGCTTTTTGTGCCACCTGATTTGCTGTGCTGCTCTTTGCTCAAGGCTGAGATGTGAAAGCCTGACTTTACTCGCAGCAAACTCAGGGTAAGGGACAAGAGCCTTGGCTTAGTAGAGAGGTCGTTTATCTTAATATGGAATTGAAATACTCTGAGATCGGTTCCCTCTAAAGAAGCTGACCCTGTGACAATTTGGGTTTACTTTTTTTTACTACTGGAAATTTCACTGTGACTGCTATACTAGTCATTGTTTCTGTCGTAAATTTTGCATATTTATAAATAACTTCTGTATGTATTTGGATGCGTTTTGAGGAGTACCCCAAAAAACTGAATTTTTAATCCTTTGCTTTTGACTGAATGGACTGCTGTTGCCAACAGGGCTTCTGTGAAAAACTGACATGACCTGAAATAAAGAGGGATTTGCATTTGTTTCTGATGTCATGCAGTCAATGGTTGTCCTCTCTATCCTGCAAGTTCCCAGAGGGCTTCTGAGCTTGCAGCCTCTGAATTTCTTCCAGGTACACAATCAGGAATAGGGCTCCTTGAGACACAGGATTATACCAAGAGGTGAATGACCTGTCCTTGCAGACAGCCCTGGGAGCACATATGTGGTGTGAGTGGCTGATAGTTCCACAATAGTTGCAACGAGAGGAAAAAGGCTTTGGACCCGCTGCAATATGAGGATCCTCTTAGAGCTGGCCAGGCCTAAAAAGTAGAACACTGAAACCCTTTGGGATACAAAAGGCTGGAGATGGGGCTTTAATTTTGGTATCCCCAAGTGGTTCCCCAACAAGGTAACTGCTGCAAACCCGCTGGACCTGCTGCCTAGTGGTTCCCACAGGACACCACTGAGGTGCTGAGTCATGAATAGGTCTAAAAACTGATTATCTGCCTTCTGATCTTCAATTTCACAAATGAGATTGTGGAATTAAGAGGATTTTAGGCAGAGTAAAAGTTTTCTTTTCCTGTATAACAGAGGGCCTTACCTTCTTGTAGAAAAACAAAACTTGAGATGGAGAGACCCTAAGCTCCTTTCTGCTTTTTGCCCCTGGCTTGCACTCTGCCCCCCTCTTTATAAGTCTGCAGGGACTTCTGGAGCAGGTTCCTTGCACGCAGGCAGGGAGATCAGGAGGGTTGCCATGGTTAACCCTAGATGGCAATTAAGTACCACCCAGCCACTCACACCCCACCACACCCCTGCTGGAGAGGAGAATCGGAAAGAAAAGGTAAACCTTGTGGGTTGAGAGAAGAACAATTTGATAATTGAACCAAAGTATAATAAAGTATAATAATAATAAAAGGAGAGGGAGAGAGAGTAACAGGACCCAAGAGAAACAAGGGGTGCACAACCCAGTTGCTCACCACCTGCTGACCAATGCCCAGCCCATCCCCAAGCAGTGATTGGCCCCTCCAGGTAAATCCCCCCATTTATATACTGGACATGATGTTCTATGGCATAGAAAATCCCTTTGGCTCCTTCAGATTAGCTGTCCTGGCCGTGCTCCTCCCGAGTGTCCTGTGCAGCTCCTCACTGTCAGAACATGGGAAACAGGAAAGTCCTTGGCTTAGAGCAAGCCACTACTTAGCAACAACTACGACATTGGTGTGTTATCAACATTATTCTCATACCAAGTCCAACACACAGCACTGTACGGGCTACTGGGGAGAAAATTAACCCAGTCCCAGCCAGAGTCAGGGCAGCTCAGGGTGAGGGCCCTGTGAGCTGCTCAGCTGTTGTGCCCTTGGTCTGGAAACCAGAGAAGCATCCCTGCTCCCCTGCTGGCAGTAGGTGTTGGGGAGTGCAGGGGCTGTGGGCTGTGTGACCCGGTCTGCATCCATCAGCTCCTTAGCTGCCTGAGCCAGGCTGTGGCACAGTGCCCATGGAGACCTCCAGACCCATCCTGAGCAAACAGTTGTGGGCCCTTTGCCTGCTGCTCTGGACTGGGATGGGTGCTGCCAGGGGAGGCCCTGACTGGGCTTTGCTTTGTCCTTCTCTGCCAGGTGTGTGCCAGGAGCACTTGCAATGGCAGTGCCAGTCCCAGCTCACCAGACGTGAAACCTGGGAAAGGGTTCAGACAGAAGCCTGTTCCTGCTGTTAGGGAGTCTCTGACACTGGGTGTGGGAGGGAGCCTGGTGAGGGGGAATAGTGGGCAGGGAAGAGTTTTCATTTGTTTTGAGCTTTCCTTGTATTCTCCCTGCCTGCTGCTATTTGCTGCCTGCCATTGCAAGCTGATGGGGATCTCCTGACTCCCAAGGTGTCTGCGTGAGAGAGACCTGCTCCACTAGCACAGCAGGACTGGACTGAGCAGTGGCAGTGACGGAGGCAGCGAGCCATAAGGCGGATACTCAGGCAGGTGGCCGGCCCTGCAGGTGTCAGGACAGGGAGAGCTGGGTACCAAGCTGGCAATCAATAATGCAAGGAGGCGGTCACATGTCCTTACTGGCTGTCACAGGATTCCTCTCTCCCCAGAGTCTGGTTACTTCCAGAGATCAAGTTCCAGTCTCTTGGCTGGTGAATTATTAAACTCCATCAGTGCTCCCTTTGTACCACATCTGTGTCTTCCTGCTGTCCTTTCTTGCCGGTGACGGGCTCTTTCCATCCAGCTGGCTGTGCAGAAGCAGAGCCCTCCAGGCCATTATAGCACCAGGTACTCTCCTTTGCTCCTTGCTTCTCCGTGGGAAAGGGAATAGGCTCCAGAGATGGATCTGTCCTACAGATCCACCATCTCCATCTATAAGGTGAGTGCTGGCATCAGACTGCTTCTGTTGGAGTAGGGGAGACGTGTGGGGGGGAGAAGAGCTGTTTTCTGCCAAAGACTCCCTTGGGTGGACAGCTGAGGGCTGAATCCCTATGCGGGCAGAACTCCAGCAGCTCCTGTGGGCTCTGGGCTGTGTTTGAGAGCAGATGGCTGGCAGGAGGAGATGATGGTGTGGGTCCTAGAGGCAGATTCGGGAAGGAATTGGGCGACCAGGGTGGTTGGGGCACGGAGCATGAAGGGTGACACACCTTGGTTGCTGGTAGGAAGAAGTTCGATCGGCTATTTTCTCCCTCACTGGAAAGAGCTGTCTGATCTTACAAATGTTTCCTTGCACACTTTAGTGCTGAATCAAGGTGATGGGGGCTGGCAGAAGGGGGAATTGCTTATTCCAATCTCTGGTCTTCTCTGTAGTCAATGAACACTTTTGATAAATACAACAAATAAAAGTGGAAAGGCTGGTCTGAAACAGTCTATCCCTTCTCTTACTAAGCTCCTGAGTCTGGCAGTGCACCACATCCTGGCCAGGAAAGAGTTGTGTTTGTGCCTGGATAATAAACAGTGGCCCTCACCCTGGCCAGCTCTGGGATGAGGGGAAAGGCTGTTCAGATCCCCTTGCACTTACTCCCCTGCCTGCAGTGGGTGTGGATCCTTGGGAGAAAGCCATCTTCAGTCAGGCAACCCCTTGGCTGTGCAGTGGGTACCTTGCCCTCTGGCACTGCTCCTCTCTTGGCTAGCTTGGGAAGTCTAAGGGCAGCCAAAGTTCCTAGCCACTTCCACTGCAGGGAGCTGACTTTGTGCTCGGCTGTACATCCCCACAGCCAGCCTGTGCTGTGGCTGGAGGAGCTCTCATCCAGCCAAACTGCAGCAGAGGGGCATCAATCTGCTGAAATCTCTGGGGTGTGAGGAAGAACAGCATTAACGTGCTTCTGCCTGACCACAGAGTATCCTGGAGCAGTTCAACCCTGCGCTGGAGAACCTGGTGTACCTGGGGAACAACTACCTGCGTGCCTTCCATGGTGAGTGGGGTCCTGCCCAGCCAGGGCTCCAGACCATACTGCTGCATCCATCCTGGGCATCTTCTGTGCTGTCACCCAGGACAAGGTTGCTGATCCGCCACCTCTGACGTGCCCTGAGCTGCCCTTAAGTACTCTTCTACTCCAGGACCTGCTGCTGATGGGGAGAGATGGGGTGCCCTTGCCTATAGGCGATGTACCAGGGGGTAGCTGTTCTGTGTGCTGCTTGCTGGAGCTGGTGATGGTGGGAAGGCAGGCCAGACCCTTATCTCCCTCCTCTCTCCTCTCCTCTCCTCACAGCATTATCCAAAGCAGCTGAAGTGTACTTTAAGGCAATTGAGAAGATTGGGGAACAAGCTCTGCAGAGCTCCACCTCACACATGTTGGGTAAGGCTCTCCTGCACACCACACTCTGTCCTGTGATGAGCCACAGTTGGGGTTTTTTTGGCCTTCTCCCTTAGCTGGTCTCTTACCAGGAATAGAGGGAAGAAAGATAGCGCCTCTAAATGATGTCTCACCACATCAGGCCCTGTCCAGGTGCTGAGAGTCAAATTTATTGTGTGTCCTTGAATATCTCTCATGGTCTCTGTATCTCTCTGAGATCATTGACTGAGCCCACCTCCTGAGATGGACCTCCAATGATTGACCTCTCATGGAAACCAGTCCTTGTTGAGGTCTCCTTCCCTGAGAGATGAAATTTTTGTCAGGGAGGAACCATTTTCTTCCTCCTTGGAGGTGTGGGGGAAAAGCTGGAGAGCATGCACTGACAACAGCTGATGGGGTCTTGTCCTCCTGAGCCTGCAACCAGCTGGAATGGCAGCTTGGGGCTGAGGGGCTTACACTCAGCAGTGCAAATAACTCTGCAGCCTAGGGGCGACTGCCGAAAATGCGCTCAGGGAACTGTACTGCTGAACATTTTAGTAAAAAGCTTCCAGCAGATGTGTCCCTTCTGCAGACTCCTGTTGTCATATGCACCTCCCAGCTAGCCCCTCTGCTCCCTGTCATCAGTCTCTTCCTTTCCTGGTTTCATAATACTGACACCAGTGAAACAGGACCGTGCACAGCATCAACAGCAGGTGCCGTAGCTGCTTTCCCATAGGACGGCCACAGTACTTTCCCAGCACAGCAGCTGGGGTGCCATTGGCATTAGAAATGGCACCTGTAGGGGCTATGGTAGAGCAGAAACCCAATGTCCAGAGCCCATGGGAGAGGCGAGGCTGCCTGCTGGCACCTGGTGCCGAAACAGAGCGCTGGTCCCACCACTTTGTGGGCTGGAGCAACCCCGTGTTGTCAGTGCCTGGGGAGGAAGGCTACCAACCTCTCTCAGGGTGTGGAGAGCAGTGCTTTGCGATATCTCTTGGACTTTCACACCTGTGTTTCATCAGCCTGAGTTGCATCATGCTGGTCTGCCTCCTTGGGCACACAGGGAAACGGCCGGAGGATTTTAAAACCTTCTCCTGTCTTTTTCCTTGAAGGTGAAATTCTTATGCAGATGTCTGATACGCAGAGATTACTGAGCTCTGATTTGGAGGTTGTGGTGAGTGGTTTTTCTGAGGGCTGGTGGAGGTGGGAAATAAAGGCACTTCCTTAAGCACAGCTTATCAGCATTTCGCCTGCCCTCATATGAGCCTGCAGGCAGGTGTCTACCTCCCTGCTATCCCACGTGACAGAGGAGTGTTACAGAGCTGCCACTGCAGCTGGGGTGGCAGAGCCTGGCAGGTGCATCCAGGTGGCAAGGGAGTCTCTGGCACAGCAAGTTTTATGAGCCACCCCTCACCACAGCGCATGCAACACCCCACTTGGTGAAGGGACAAGAGTGATGGCTCCTTCACCTCTTTCAGGCTCAGACCTTCCACGTGGACCTGCTGCAGCACATGGAGAAGAATAGCAAAATGGATGTGCAGTTCATCAGTGTGAGTGATGAACTCCCTCCTCCTCCTCAGCCCTCCTTGTTTCCTTCTCCCATCTACCCAAGGGTTTTTGCTTGAGCACTTGAAGTGTTTCCTTGACTTTTCTCAGGAGGAGTTGGGGTGGCTTTTATTCTCCCATCATGGAACAAACCGCTCTTGTTTGGCTGATGATGGAGAGCTGAAGAGGGCAGGTGGCTGTTCTTTCCATAGTGGGAATTGCCAAATGCTTCAGCGGGACTGAGAGACTTGGCATCCCAATAGCAGAGTTCTCAGCTTTCCCAAATCACAGCCTCTGCATATCTGTGGGTCCTCTGCCTTTATGGCCCAGCTGGCCATGTTGGTAGGTAGTGTCATGGAGGGAGATAGAGGCCTGGGGCAGCTGGGTGCCAGTTCTTGCTCCTGAGGTCTTGAGGTTCATCAGCACTCTGAGGCCATTCAAAATGAAAAGAAAGGTAAAGAAAGACTTTTTATAAGAGGTCCAGGTGAAGCCTGATTTCAGGGGGACTCAGATGTACAACCACACATCAGAGCAGGACCCTTGCTGCTTCACAGTGTGTCTGGGTCTCTGGTTCCTCACTGAGCCTGGTTTCTCCCTGGCAGGAGAGCCAGAAGCACTATGAGCTGGAGTACCAGCGCAGAGCCACCAACTTGGATAAGTGCATGGCAGAGCTGTGGAGAATGGAGAGGGCTCGTGATAAAAATACACGGGAGATGAAGGTAAGCAGTGATTCCAGGAAGGGGAGCTGGAAAAAAGAACTGAATGATTTCTGTGGAGCCAGGGCTGATTTCTCAGTTACCTTAGCCACAGAGTTGCCCCCAATATTCAAAAGGCAGCAGGTTTATCTGGAAAGTAGGAAACTCCTATTCCACAGGGTGCTACTGACCTGTGGTACTCACTCCTGTCAAGCCTTTTCCTCACTTAGGAAGCCTCAGTGTGCAAGGACTTAATCCCTGACACTCTGCTCTATCTCTCTGTGGTGCTCCAGCACTGGAAGTGAACTGGGAAGCTCATTGACATGATGACCCCTTTCAACCCTTCCTATGCAATGTGTGAGCCCACTTTGCTGGATTTTCACTGATCCCTTCCTTCCTTTTTTCCCTGTGGTGCAGGAGAATGTGATGCGACTGCGCTCGGAGATGCAGGTGTTCGTCTCTGAGAGCCAGAGAGAGGCTGAGCTAGAGGAGAAACGCCGCTACCGCTTCCTGGCTGAAAAGCACCAGATGCTCTACAACACTCTCCTCCAGTTTTACAGCAGGGTATGGCCCTGACATGTGGGGGAGCAGAGCTTGGGAGCAGGCAGCAGAGCTGGAGAGGGAGCATGCGGGCAGAGGGAGCCAGGGCTGACCTGCTCCTTGGGTGAAGGCAACGTCTGTGCATGGACTGGGCAGGAAACTCTATTTCCTTTCTTGCTGTGAGGTTCGAGCTGCCTGTATTAGGCTGAGAGAACATGGCTGGGGCTGATGACAGTGCTGACACAGGGTTAGTTGGGTGTGTGAGTGATGGAGGAGAGAAGGGTGATGTATTTGTAGCAGTGTCATTTGTACCCCGGGATCTCTGCCATCCTGAAAATTCACTCCTGTAGGATGCTGTTTGGCCATTCCCACAAATCTAATTGTGTGAGGACCTGTTCCCTAATTTAACATGTGTCAGCCCTAGGCTCCCTTTGTAGCTGTTCTGCCCTGTCCATCACTCCCTCTTCTCTCTTTCTGCTCAGGCTCGGGGTATGATCCAGAACAAGGCACCGCGGTGGAAGGAGCAGCTGGAGGCCAGCCGCAACCCCTCAAACAGCCACTCACAGGGTCTGCTCACAGCCTCCCATGGCCAGGGGTATCCATCAGGACGGCTTACACCCGCTCACCTTGAGATGGTGAGGCACCCACAGCTTCACCTTGTTTGATGCACTATTGGAACAGGTTGCCCAGAGAAGTGGTGGATGCCCCATCAAGGTCAGGCTGGAGAAGGCTCTGAGAAACCTGATCTAGTCAAAGATGTCCCTGCTCATTGAAGGGGGTTGGACTAGATGGCCACTGTACTTGCTGCCTTGTCCAGCTTCCATGGCCTTTCCTGGCCAAGATGAAGAGAAGCATGCGTATGGGCTGCAATGGGGGAATGTGCTGTGTTTGGCTTTCTGAGTGGAACTTCAGATCTCTCAGAGCATCATCTGCCTCACACAGCCCCTGTAGGTGTGTGTTCAGCCTCCTTTCCTTCCAACAGCCCCAGAGACCCCTTGGGGACTTTGCCTCTTCTATGACTGGCAGTAGATCCAGCATCTTCTCTCCAGACCCTCCAGAAATGAGACTGTCTCCTCAGCTGGAGTCCCCCAGGCGGCCACTGCGGAGGACACCATCAGCCAGTATGACCCATATCTGGGAGCAGTGTTGTGGGGAGACATAGGGGTTGGACCTCTCTGGGAAGAGGGTTGGGTTTGGGAAGGGACTACCACTCTATCAGACCACCAGTCCTCAGCCACATTTCTGGGCATGGTGAGAGCAGAGTGCTGGGAGATGGAGAGGGCAAGGCTGAAGTAGAAGGTGAGCTCAGCCTTCAGGGCAGGGTCCATCCAGGGCAAGGCCAGGATTCCTGGCTGGCTGTATGAAGTGGGGAACCCACAGATGTGCAATTTTCAAGGCTCCTTGGACCGTAAGAGCTGGCTCTTGCTGGAGTTCCATTTTAGTAAAGTACCTTCCCTCATGCTACAGATTTAATATTAGCTTGCCCTATGAAACCCAGCCACCTGCCTCATGACACACCTGCTTTTCCTTCCAGAGAAATTTCAGCTTTAAGTGTTTAAAAAAGTAAAAAGGGGCAGGGGGAGAGAAAAATTACCCAAATAGTCAGTAGCTCTAGCAGGGTCAGGAAGAGGACTGTCAGGCAGGGCATCAGCTGTGGCGTGCAGTGTCTATGTTCTAGACATTTGGCAGAAGAGGACACAGTGCAAAGCAAATGGTTTTGACTTCAGTTGATTTTCTCCTGCAAGATGCTTACCATTCTTTGGCCATGCTATGCCCTGTTCTCTCCCTGAGAGAAAGTCCATGTACTCCTCCTCTAGAGCAATTACTTGCCTGGGGAAGCACTGGTCCCTTTGAGGCAGTGTGGGTCTTACAGGAGGATGCCAAACTCCAGCCAAACTCCTTGGATGCCTCCCTGCAGGTTTGCTCCCTACGGGCCGTACTTCCCGTTCGGGTTCCTTCAGCGAGGCCAGCAGTGGCAGCGAGGGCAGGAAGAGGAGTGGCATGGCGAAAGTGCAGGCTATCGTGCCCCACGCCACGGGTGCCAACCGGACTCTGCTACGGTTCGACCCCGGGGATGTCATCACGGTGCTGATGCCGGATGCGCAGAATGGCTGGCTGTATGGCAAACTGGAGGGCTCGTCCACGTATGTGACTCTGGTGCTGTAAATTGGCCTGACGCAGGCTTGTTGGGTCTGGAGCTGGGGGGGTTAAGCCCAAAATTATCATCCATCCATCACACCCCTCCTGGTGTGGCCTGGGCACTATGTCTCTCACCCACCATCTCAGTGGGACATCACTATGTCCTCAGGAATGGGGGCTCTCCAAGCCAAGGAGATGGGGTGGGGCAGGGCTAGCATAGATGAGCTGCCTGAGGAAGCTCCAGGGGCTTTGAGGAAGAGTCAGGGATGCAGTGACCCACCTCCTGGCTTGCATGACTGAGTGACTCCTGTCATGGGATCCAGCTAAGGGCCATGAACTGCTGGAGTTACCTGAGAGGCCTTAGCTCACACTGCAACTGCTGCCACAGCCTCCAGCACAGGCAGGACATGGAAACTGCTGCACCCAGCACGTACTGAATTACTCCCTGTGGCACTGCCGGCCAACACGTGTGTGCAAAGCCTGCCCCATTTCACATGGGATCCCTGCACTGGGCTCTGCAGGAATGTTCAACCTCAGATGTGAGAGGAACAAGAGCAGTGCCTCTCTTTCTGAGGGGGATTTCTGGAGTGGAGCTGATGCAAAATCCCAGGAAGAGTTTTCCACAGCTTCCTTGTGGTTGCAGTTAGTTGGAGTGTCTCTTCCCCTATTGTGACAACACTGCTCCCAGGAGCACAGATTTTGCACAGCCCCTGAGATAAGCAGGTCCTGCTCCAAGCTCAAGGTCTGTCTCAGAATAACGCTGTGCCCCACCTACGGGTGAAAGAAGTTCAGGAACCCTGTCACACGTGGTAGTGCCAGCAGTGGCTTGGTTGATATGTGGGATGGGTGTAGATCAGGAGTGCTGGGCAGCTGGATGTGAAGAACCACAGACCATGGTTGCTGGGCCTCATTTGTCTGTTTCTGCGCCCTAGGTGTGGCTGGTTCCCTGAAGCTTATGTCAAGCCTCTGGAGGATGCGCGGGAGATGGAAGAGCCAGACACCAGGTAACAGGAGGGCAATTGTCCAGGCAGGAGGTGAAGTGGCTCCTGGCACATCACTATATGCCAGTGGGGTAATTGTTTAGGGTGTGCCCCATGGAGAGCTACAGGGCTCCCATGCTGGAACACCTGCCAAGAGCCTCATTATGCCCTGAGATCTTGCAGGCTTCTCCAGGTGGCTCCCCCAACACGTGCAATGTCTTCTCAAAGGTGCTTGTGAGTGGGCCAGTTCAAGTCACGTGTATTTCCTCCAGAGGCATCCCGTGTTGTGTCTAGCACCTGTGGTACTCCCTATTCCTTGCTCTTTGACTCCTACCCCACTGTCTTCTCCTCTTGCTCAGGTCTTTCCCACTGCGAAGCAGTCACAGTATGGATGACATCCTGGACCGTCCCAGCACTCCCTCCTCTAGCAATTACTGGCCTGCTGCTGCCCAGCCCAGTGTGCCGAACCCACCTCCCCTCTTGGTGGGTGCCAGCAGTCACCAGAGTGGGGCAGTCACCCCACCCAGTTCTGGCTCCAAGGTGAGTGCAGGAGGAGTGACTGGTGGGTGTGTATGGAGTGGGCCGCACCTTTCATCCTCCAAGGCACACCTTTTCTGCTCTGCCCGGTAGAGAGAGAAAATCACCCTCCAGATGTTGGTGAAGGACCTGCTCCCTTCCTGAGTTAAGGGGTCTTGTTAGCACCAGCCTTTCTCACCCAGTCTGTTCGCATGTCACCATGTCCTGACGACCCCTGCCAGCTAGCCTTGTGTGTGCAGATCCTCAGTGCCTGGCTTTGCTCCCACAACAGACTGCATTTCTGCCCCTGCCCTTCTCATTTCTCTCTCTTTTTGCTCACCAGGGACCCTTCAGTTCAGTCCTTTTCTCCATGACTTCCCAGCCTGATTTCTGGTGGCTCCAGGGCAGCACCTCTTTCTGCTAAGAGTAGGACTATGGAGTGATCAGGCTGGGCTGGGAGTGGGTGACCAGCTAACAGAGATGCCATCCTTCATCTCCCATTGGAGAATGGAGAGGAGTTTCATAGGGCTCCTCTTCTAAGTTCAGGCAAGCGTTGAGTTAATGTCACAGCTGGGATAGGGAAAAGCTGTGAGTAAAGGCTGAGGGCACAGCCATTTTTGAGAGCCTCAGAACAAGTTATACGCGACCTATGGTTTATGGATGGCACACTAAGAAGGAAACCCTCCACGTAACACTACTTCCAGTTGTGAGGAATTGACTGGGGAGAACAGTTAAAGACAACTAAATGTGAGGACCTGAGAGGGGGAAGAAGGGTGCTGCCCATGGTCTTATGGAGGACTGGGAAACTTCATCTCTGATCCCTGGTTCCAGGCCAGTGCAAGGTTGCAAACAATTGGGTTGCTCAATTATCTGAAACCCACGACATTTAACTATTCTTTTTTTCCCTTTGCGTCCCGCTCTGTGGTTTCAGGTAGCCTCAGGCTGCACAACACCAGGGAACAGACTCGGCAGCCTCTCTGTCCCCCTGGGTCACTGGTTTTCATCCAGTCCTAGAGCTAGAGTGTGGGGATAGACCTGGGATTGAGCAATAAAGTGTGTGGAGCATTTGAAGTGGCATGGCAGAATGCTTGAGCTGCATTAGAAGTTTGGAAAGAGTCAGCCTTGCTTTAAACATATGCCCGAGACATCCCCCAGTTGAGCCACAAGCAAATGTGTGTGCATTTGACTTTGCAACTGGATCACAGATAGACACATGTGGCTTCCTTGTCTGCCACCAGCTACAGAAAGTCGTGTACTTTAGCAGGCCAGTTGCCACTGATCCCTCACTATCTACTGACCAAGAATTAGGGCCACAGGGCATAGATCCATCTTTTCTATCGGGTTTGTCCACATTTAAGCAATATGTGGTGTAGGGTAGGGAGGTACACTTCTTGAGTTCCCCATGGATGCAGAAAGCATGTGAGGGCACTGACGATAAACTCTTTGCCAAGGTGCGTGGGTAGCATGAGGGGGGCATCTCTGGCTGTGCTGGCAGGGTGAAATGTAGCTCAGACTGTCACTGTTTGCTGTGCTCTTCAGACAAGACACTTCGGGGATCTGAACTGTCTCCTTTCTTCCCTAAGACAAAGGGAGGTGTCCTAGGGGAATAAGGAACCTCTGGTATAGGGACAACCCTGCACCACAAAATTCAGGTTCTTATCTATAGCAGGGAATTTGTGGGCTTTCGCAAAGCTTGAATGAATAAGGACTCAGAACCGTGTTAATAGGACTTGGGCTCCTAACTCACTGGAAGTGTTTTGTTAAATCTTCCTCTGTGTGCTGTGTCTCCTGCCCCACTTTTCTGTCTCCATTCCCCACACCCGATTGCTCACTGCTGCTTTTCTTTTCACTGCAGAAATCAGGAGTATTTGACCAGCCCCCTGAACTCTTCCCACGGTGAGTGAGACGTGGAGCTCTGCTATGGAATCCTCAGACGAGGGGAGCATTATTACAATGCTATTATTATTTAATCTTTTGGGTTATCAAATGTGGGAGGAACAAGGAGGTGTCTGGAGGAAAGCAATGCACAGCCTGCCTTCCAGGACAGGAGGCAAAGGTGGTCCATTCTGGCCTCTGCTGACTGGAAAGGCTCTATCCTAACTCTGACAAAATTAGATAGACCTGAGCACCCTGAGCATGTGTTCAGACCTGTGTGCTCTCTCCCACCAATTTTGCAACAGCCACAATAGCAGCTCACAGCCTGAGCGTGGAGCTATATGACTGGGGAGCTCTGCCAGCTTGGGAAAGGGCTGAGGCATAAGGCTTTTAGTTTTGATGAGTCAGATCTGTGGAGATCAGACTTGCCATAAATCCCTGTTTTCCTTCCCCCTGCAGTTGGGTTGGTGTCTCCATGTTTCTGGCATGGTACTGTGGCCTTTTTCTGCTTCCTGGCTCCTTTTCTGGAGGGTCAGGGGCTACAAGTAGAGAGTGCTGTTGGGAGGGACAGCCATGTGCTAATGTCCCTTCTTCATCCTATGAAAGGGGGAGGGTGAGAAGCCCTGTGGAGAGCCAAGGAGAACCACATGGGAACTTGCAGCAGGGTGTGTTAAGGAGGGTGAAAACATACTTAGCAATCAGCTTTACTGCACTCTCCTTGGCATGGAGGTGACTGTCCGGCAGGACTAATAGCCTTTGCTTGGTCAGAAGGATCCCTGCATAGCATTTGCACATTTTTTCATGGTTGCCTGTTTCCTTTCCCTTTCCAGAGGTACCAACCCCTTTGCCACAGTCAAGCTGCGTCCCACAGTCACCAATGACCGCTCAGCACCCATCATTCGATGAGGCAGGGTTGCAGATATTGAAGAATTTCAGCAGAGAAAGAGGAAGAGGACAAGGACTACACAAGGACTGCCCAGCTGGGCAGCAACCTAGTGCTACCACTCATGGAGTGACCTCTCTTTTCCTCTCCCTTACCTCTGGGACACTGAGACCTGTCTCACCTGGGTTTCTGGTGTGCTTTAGCCAGCAGAAGATCCCTGCTGCTCTTTTTGGACTGATCCTCGTCCCCCCCTCCCCATGTGGTGTTACTGTACTTGAGTGGGAAAAGTCTGGTTTTACAAGTGTTGGTGGCCTGGGAGAGGGGATGCTGCTGGTCTGGGAGGCGAGGGATGGATGGGTAAGAATATCTGCAGCACAGGGCACTGCTATTTTAATATTGAAGGTGAAGCTTTGCTAGCCCTGCTGTGGGCAGAGAAGGACTCTCACCAAACAGTTCCTTTGCTACCAGAAGAATAAACCCCAAAAGGAGGAGACTATAAGGTTTCCAGTGACATGGTCTGGCTGACGGGGTTTGGATTTAGCTCCTTTGGCAACCATGTCCTTTTGTAGCAGCACCTGCCCCTTCTCACCCCCAGGGCAGCCCCTTGCCTTGCTAAGCAGCCCTGGGGCAAGGCAGGAGAGGGTGACAATGTCCAGCACTGCTGCTGTGCTCCCTCCCTCATTGTCCTGTGGAAAATATGTAGGTTTTTTTAAATAAAATTGAGAACATGGCTTGTGTAGCCATTCCAGCACCTGATAGAACGCAGGAGGAGGAGGACGGGTGGTGCCCACCAGCACTGGGGCCATGACAGCTGCCCATGGTCATGGCATTGGACACTGCAGTGCTGTAGCTCCAGATGGGGCAGCTGCCAGTCCAGGGGTCCAGAGTGGATGTGGAGGGCACCAGCAGGGCTGCACCATGCACTGCACCGACAGCTGCCCCTTGAGCCCCCCTGGCTGTTGTGCCACTGGATGGCAGCAAGGCCCCGCTTCCCGCCTGCCACGTGTGGGCAGGCATGTCCTCCCTGGGAGGCCATCTGCTCCTTGCCCACCCCGGCTCTGCTCAGTGCAGGGGGAAATGCTCCCCTGGGACCTGTGGGGGCCTCACCAGCCTGGGAATACCCTACGTGTGCTGGGAGAGCCCTCACGGGAGAGGCAGCGTGAGCGAGGGAGGGAGCGGGAGCAATGGCCGAGGCTTAGCCGATTAGCCTTATTAATAGACATTAAACCCCGGCCGTGAGTGCTGCCAAGTTCCTGCAGCCCCCCCCCCCGCTGAGAGGCTGAGGGGGTTTACAGCCCAAGCCTTTCCCTCCCCAAAACACCAGCTGGAGGGAGCTCCAGCCCCCTCCCTGGAAGTAAACGGGTTCCCCCACAGTTGCCAGACGCTCTTTGTAAGTCAGCCACTGAGGGAGGTGTTTTGGAGGGGATTATTGAGATGCCAGGAGTGAGCTGGATCAGGTAGTTTGAGCCATGGCTGGCAGTGATTCCTCAGCTGGTGCACCTTGTCTTCCTTCTCTGCTGGGCACATGCTTTGCCAAACCTCTCCAGCTCTTCTTCATCCTTCTGGCTGGCAGTTGAGGAAGTGGTGGGATGCTTCAAAAGCAGCACCTTTCCCCAATTTGCCCCTTATTGAAACATGAGCCCGTGCTTTCATCCTCCACTGTCCCCTCCCCAGCACCCTCACTCCTGGCTTGGTCCATCAGCAGCACTCCCCACCCTCACTCTGCTTCTGCCTGACTTGATCCCTCTGAATCTAGCCCTGCCAGCCTGCCCCACTCTGCTGGGGGAAAGGCAAGGAGCCCCTGGGCAGCAGGATTACCAAGGGATTCGGGCTGCGGCAGGCAGCCACCTCATCCCCATTGGCTGGAAAAGCCTCTTAAAAGTGCAGAAGTGCTTTCTGCCCGCTCAGCACCTGCTGGTCTCTGCCGACCTGAAACCATAAGCAGCTGCTGACCCACATCCACATTGGGAGTGCCGTAGGGCACTACTTGCACGCACAGTAGGCAAGGGGGTCCCCCACACAGAGCATTGGCCACGGGCAGCTTTGCTGGGCATCATCGGAACTGGAGGAAAGCAGGCTGAGAGTGGGATTAGCTGTCTTGTGAGGACATATCTGCCCAGAAGGAAGAAGTGGAGTACAAGAGACTGCTCAACAGGTGCTAGATTCTTGTAGGCCCACCATTCCTGTGCCCACCATGGAGCAAAGATCCAGCAGGACCATCTAACCAGGCACCTTCATCTAGAGCTGGGAAGTGCCAGCCAGAGGGAGAAGGAAACACTGCTGACGGGTCTGCCCAGCCCTTGGAGGCTCAGCTTGTCGGGAGGTCATCGCTTCATTGCACAGGTCAGTGGCATGGGGAAATGCTTGCATCCTCACTCTGGCAGCCTTTGGGACAGCTTCAGCTAGGCCTGCACTTATTTAATCCTCTAAGAAATGCTTTCCCAGAGCATTGTCTGTGGGCTGGGGAGGCTGGTGGCATGAATTGTGGCCCATGCACTTGATAAATAGACCCCCCACCCCATCCGTACTATGTGGAGGTACTAAGAGCCATCTTAGCATTTATGTGGACCCTCCTGGATGCAGCTAGTCTGGCACAGTGGGGCTTTGCTGGGCACCATTCCTCACTGGCTGCACTGTGCTCTATGTGTGTCCAGGGACTGGCAACCACATCTCAAGTTGCTGTGGTCTTCTCCCTCCTAACCTGGGCTTGCGACTTCTGGTGCTGGCGCAAGTCTTCTCCTTGCACCCACTTTAGCAAGCTCTGTGGCAGTGCCAGCTCTGTGGTGCACTGGAAAGGATAGGTGCCTTGCTGATGAGCTTTTAGGTGCATGTGAACCTACGCATGATATTTTTACCCGTGAATAAAGCTCCTTAACTAAAGAGAAAATGATAGCAAGCTGTAGAGTGCACAAAGGCAGGTGCAGGGTACCTGGTGTGTCCACTGTGTGCAGCCGTGAGCTGAAAAGCATATGTGTTGTGTTAGGAACAAGGCAGCTCTGAACTGCCTGGCTCAGCACTGGGATAAATCTCCAGCAGAGGTGTACTACAGCGTATTGGCCTTGGAGGCATCTCCACAGGTGAGCTCCTCTGTTGCACTTCAACTTTTTCAGCCAACATACAGCTGCAGGCAGGTAAAAACGCTTTAATCCTTTGCTGTACAGTTGTGTAGCACTGAGCAAGTGGCTCCTGTGGAGGTACCTATCCAGCTCCAAACTCAACAGCACTGATGGATTTTTGTCTACCCTGCTCTTCAAAATGAGACGCCGTGAACTCATCATTGACAGGCGATGCTACAGAAATCTCTGAAGAGCATGTCACAGACAGACAAATATTTTCTTGCTAGGAAGCTGGTGGAGTGCTGCAGGTTTCAGGGAAAGATGAATAGCAGTGGTTTGATTCATTTGATTTGTGGTGTGGGATGCGATCAAGAAGAGTGAGGCTTGGAGAAGGGCTTGGATAAAAAGTGTCAAGGTGTGTTCGGTGGTTTGGCAGTCGCTCTTATTGGAAGTAGCTACGTGCAGCACATGGCGCAGTGGTGGAGCACCAGCAGTGATTGAGAAATCAGTGTGCTTTGGCAGCAGGTCACCTTTTGTACAACCGGATCTAGTTTATCAGTCAGGTGGAGCTGGGAGAGGAACAGCAGGCAGGTAATGGCAGAAGCTGAGGAGACTGTTCAATCTGGTTGTCAGGGTGCCAGTGATCCAGATAACACTGGGAAGGGTGTGAGGGGGGAGTTGGAGGTATGGATATGGTATGGGAGTATGGGTAGCTGGAGAGCGTATAATTATTCTTTTCTTCCTTGTAATTATTCTTTGCCTTAAAAATGTCCTTATAGCACTGTGTTCTCAGTTCATGCCTTTATCCCTTGCCACAGTCTCTGAGATCTGGGATGGGAGGGAGAGATTGAAGTAGCCTGTGCCAGCCCCTGTTGTTCAGCCCGAGAGCTGCAAGGATGTGGCTATCCAGAAGAGTTGCTCCAGTCCATGCTCAGAGCCAGATTCTACTCCATTTTTTTATGGCTGATGGGGTCCTGAAAGTTTGGGGAACTCTGGTGACAGGCATCTGGGTGCTGCACTGAATAACCACCTCTGTGTTTTCAGGAGAAGGGACCCCTGCAGAGGGGAAGGAGGGATACAGCTGAAAGTGGCTGATAGGGTAGGTTCACCTCTTGCCAAGCAAGGGCCCTTTATGTGGCTCTGCCCCAGCTTTTGCCCTCCACACTTTTGTCTAAAGGATTTGCACTTGTTTGACATGCAGAGCAACAGCAGCTATGGGAATCAGATCAAGTTGTCCCCATTCCTTGGAGGACACTAAGAACAGGTACTTCCTGAGAAACGCACCCAGATCCAAAAGTACCAGGTTCTAGCCATGTGTGTCGCATCCACAGGACAGTCCTTGTCCCCTCAGTAGTCTGTAGTTGGTGTACGACTGCTGGCATTTCCCATGACTGCCAGTGCCAAGGGACGGCGACATTGCTGCCATCTCGTAGTCCTTCAGCCAAGGGAGCTGGGGAGGAGGGAGGACCCATGTTGGAAGGGTACTGCCAGAAAGATGGTGACAATAGAAGACAAAATGGACCCAAAAAGCCCAGCTCATGCATGGAGAATGCTTTTTTGATCTTACTCAGGAGCATCTATAATCAAAGTCCAGTGATGGGTTTGCACACAGGTGTGAAAATAAGCCTGAATGACCAAGAAACTGAGGCCAATGGTGCTGGAAGGGGCATGGCAGAGACCTGGTACCTAAGGGAGAAATGAAAAACATACCCACAGCAGCCAGCTGGAGCAAAATTCCTCGGCAGCTTAAGAGCCCCGAGAGCAACTCACAAGACATCCCCTTTAATTCCCTCCTTCTCCCCACTTAGGCTTTGTTCCAGCCCCTCCGTGTAGGTACAGAGCCCTAATCTCTCTGGCATGCAAATAACCACCGGTTTTCCGTTCTCTCCCCCTTCACCTATTTCAAAAATCTGGCCCCTGGCAGCAGGGAAGCAGGGGCAAAGGAGAGTGCTGTGCACCGGGGCCTCCTAGAGGAAAGTACAGTGGGCTTAATGGATCTCCTTGCCTCACTGCTGGAGGTTTCTATAGCAGGGCAGGTCCAGGAGGGCTCCCAGCTGGAGCAGACCAGCATGGGAGAGGCTCAAAGGAAGATTTTGGGAACCAAAAAGGGTTCACATTGCTGGGTTCACCTCACACCACCTGCAGGCAAGGCTGGATATGGAGCAAGTGGGGTGCTGCAGATCCTAATGCCACATCAAATGCAGCTCTCCAGGCTCAGCTGGGAGTTGTGACAGTGCTCAGCTGTGCCTAGCTGGAGGTTATGGAGCTGTGGGCTGTCCCAGGCTCAGGGGGAGCTTCCCACCTTCGCCCAGCTGAGGCATAACCTTGCACCCAGAATTAATCCTGCCTTGCCTTGTAGGATGAAGGTGCAAAGAGCTGATGCAGTCCCTCTGGGGAGGCTCTCAGACCTTGGAGATGGTGGGCATGGAGACAAACCTTGTAGTAAATGTTTGCCTGCTCTGTTTTTCTGTTCTTTTCTTCCAGCCCCTGCAGATTTTGTCTCTCTCTGTTGCCTTACTTCCTTCCTTCCCACCTTTCCCTTCCTAGGCTAGACGATGGGGAGACCTGACCCAGAGGAAGGGCAGCTCCCAGCTCCCGTGAAGCCCCCGGATGGTGGCTGGGGCTGGATTGTGCTCTTTGGCTGCTTTGTGATCACCGGCTTCTCCTATGCCTTCCCAAAAGCCGTCAGTGTCTACTTCAAGGAGCTCATGAAAGATTTCCATGTTGGCTACAGTGACACAGCCTGGATCTCCTCCATCATGCTGGCCATGCTCTATGGAACAGGTGATGCTTGGACACACTTCCCCCTTCCCAGCTTGTGCCTTCCCCATTCTGCCATGGGCTTAGACCATGTCCCCATGGACCCTTCTCACTGGCCTAGTCATGAACCAAGATGCAGAATACAATTGTCCCATCACTTCTCTTCTAGAAGTGTGCTGCATTTCATGTCCCTATTTCCTCTGTCCCAGGAGACCTCAGGGGTCATCCCACCTGCCTCTTAGACAGTTGTTTGCTTCCACTGCTGAAGTGTTGTCCCTATCACACCATACCCCTCTTGTTCCCAGGGAACAGGGGTCTGAAGGCAGAGAAAAGCAGAAGTCTCCACACCACAGCCTCTCTCCCTTTGCCAGGCCCCTTGGATGTGTATCTAAGCAGCCAAGTAGTGATCTCCATCATTACTGTTTCATCTTCCTCAAGTGCCCTGCTTGGGCTACCTGCCGTTTCCCAGTTGTCCTCTCTCCTTCTGGTCTCCTACTGTCTCTTCTGCTTCCTCCTAGGACCAGTATGCAGCATCATGGTGAACCAGTTTGGCTGCCGGCCCGTGATGCTCATTGGTGGGCTGCTCGCTTCTGCTGGGATGATCCTGGCATCTTTTACCACCAATATCATTGAGCTTTATCTGACAGCTGGTGTGCTGACAGGTGAGAGTCCCAGGAGTTGGTGGGGGACAACGCAGACTTACCTGGGAAAAGCCAAGACCACGTTGTATTTCCCTTTAGCATTGCCACGTCTAGCATCAAGTCTCCCCTCACCTATTGGCACATGCTAGGGGAAGCATCTAGTCCTGAATGTTGCACTTGTGAGGGATGCATCTGCTGGATCTAAACAGGCAGGGCCTGTGGTTGAGGGGACAGAGACAGGAGAAATGTAAGTGGTGCTCAGCAAACATGGCAACTGGGGTGGTGTCAGTATATAGTGGTAGGGGAGAGAGGCAAAGCTCCTGTGTAAGGCACAGGTCCTGCCTAAACATGGCCACAGTCACCTGATTCAAACACACTTCAGGCAAACAGACTGGTTTGGCCTGTCTTCTGCAGGGGCAACCCACCAACATGAAGGCACAGAGGCTTGTGAGGAACACATTCATCCCATCATAGCACTTCAGACTAGGATAGTCTGAGGGGAGTTTTCAGCTTGTTGCAAACCACACTCATGTTCTTGCACTTCCTGTCTCCCTCCCGGCTCTCACTTTCATGTAGGTCTGGGTATGGCGTTGAACTTCCAGCCCTCACTGATCATGCTGGGCACCTACTTTGACAAGCGTCGGCCTCTTGCCAACGGACTGGCTGCTGCTGGGAGCCCTGTCTTCCTTTCTTCCCTCTCTCCATTGGGGCAAGTACTGCTGGAGAAGTTTGGTTGGCGAGGAGGGTTCCTTATCATGGGGGGCCTTCTGCTTAACTGCTGCACTTGTGGGGCAGTTATGAGACCCCTGGATATGGGCATGAAGCGGAAGATGGGGAAAGCTCAGGACAAATATGAAGCCAAGGAGATGCTGCCCATAGGAGGGAAATCAGAGGAGGGAATCAGCACCACTGATGGAACCAAGAAAGCCAAGAAAGCCAAGAAAAAGCCCAAGAAAGGAAAGAAGCTTCTGGATTTTAGTATCTTTTCCAACCGAGGGTTTATCATTTACACTATTTCAAAGTTCATCCTGGTCTTGGGCCTCTTTGTGCCCCCCATATTGCTGGTCAACTATGCCAAGGACACAGGTGTACCAGACACAGAGGCTGCGTTCTTGCTCTCCATCATTGGTTTCATAGACATCTTTGCCCGCCCAGCCTGTGGCATGGTGGCAGGGCTGAAGTGGGTCCGCCCACATGTGGCATATCTGTTCAGCTTCTCTATGCTCTTCAATGGCTTGACAGACATCTGCAGTGCCAGGGCTAGCAACTACACAGGGCTGGTCATCTTCTGTGTCTTTTTTGGCATCTCTTATGGCATGGTGGGGGCACTGCAGTTCGAGGTGCTGATGGCCATCGTTGGCTCCCAGAAGTTCTCCAGTGCCATCGGGCTGGTCCTACTTATTGAGGCTTTCGCTGTGCTCATCGGTCCACCCTCTGCAGGTAGGTCTTTTGCTGCAAAACAAAGGTGATTCTTCTGGCTGCCGCTCCACGGTATTGCAGGTATTGGGCATGGACACACTATTTGAAGAAAGACCCTATTTCTCAACTTCAAATTTCCTCTGGAAGCTGAGAGCTGATTTCTGCCTTCGTTGTCAATGTCGCATAAAATCACGGTATAGACAGGGTCAGGCACATGCTGCAGGCAAACCTTTGAGAGTCTTCATCAGGACAAAGCAGGGGTCTTTCAAGTTTGCAGTGTGTCTACGGCCTTTTAATTGGTACTGTAAATAGCAGTGTCAATTTGTGATGGCCCCAATCCCACAACACAGGTGTTTTGGTGTCGATCAAGTCAAAACAGTTTGTACAGCCCCCTGAGGCATTTGCTGTTACTTTTTTTTAAGAGGATTAAGACACCCACAGCTTTTCAGCCTGTCTAGTCTAGGTCACAGTTCCTGGTAAGGTCTGTGCCCCACAAACGGCCCATAAACTGTTGAATGGAGAGACCCTTCAGGTTGGTATAGGTTAATGTTAAGTGTCTGATTAGGTCTAAGAAAGCCAAATCATGCCAAAGGCTTATTTACAAATGAAGTGCAGTTTCCTGCATGTGTGATTTGTGGGGAAGAGTCAGGGACAAGACCATGGGCAAATCCCCAGGCAGGAACCACTCCATTGCTTCCAGCACTCCTTTCCTTCAGCTGTAACACATGGGCTAAAGCCCATCAGTGAAGACCTCAGTGTGAAAGGTCTATATCCCAGCACATATCACCAGTTATGAGCAAAACCTGCCTTCAGTAACTCCACCCAGCTCTCAGGTAAAAATTGGTGGCCAAGAGAAGACCCTCTTAATGCTAACAACAATTCATGTCTTACCTTATAAGCTGTGGGGCAGTTGGCAGTCCCAGGCCAGGGAGGGTCTAGAAATAAGTGTCTTAGAGTCATCTGTAGAGAGATCATAGGGGGAGAGGAGGATTTAACAGTGCCTTGCTCAAAGGAGCAAGGCACACCAGTGGGTAGTGACAGGGGACATCCCTCAGCCCTCCTGCCACAGTTCAGCTGTGCCTTGGTACTGTGTGCACACACAATGGGATGCAGACTGTGCAGGGTCACTGAAGAATGGTGTTGGGAGCAGCCAGGTCGTGGTTCCCACCTTCCTTGCTGCTGCAGCACCCCCCTGGTGCAGGAAACTCGAGTGTGCTGACAAACCTGACAGCTTGGACTTGGGGGGAGCAGGACTCAGGGGGAGCAGGACTCAGGGGGAACAGTGCTCGGCTGGGAGAAGGGGGTTGAACAAAGTGGCTTTGTTTGGTGTAATCCTCCTGAGCTGCTTCCCGCCCGGGTGGGGCTGAGGGAGTTTGGTACAGGATAAGCTACACACACACACACGCGCGCGCGTGCACACACACACGCACACACACACATGCCCGCTTGTGCATGCAGGCTCCTCACTCGCCATCTGGCTCTGGTGAAGAGGGGCACATTCACCTGGGGGGGAATTTGCCACATGCCTCATATGACTGCTCCAGGAGGTACCTCAGCATGTCCTGGGGCTGGTTTCAGGTCATGCACTGTAGTGCAGCAAGGACTGGGGATCACATGCACAGTCAGGAGCATGCAGGATTGGGATGAAGTCTACAGTCCTATGGCCACATCCTGACTGCAGTAGGGCAGCTGCTGAGGCTCCCCAGCACCAAAGACTGGGAACCCTCCATCCGTTGCCAACCCCAGTGCATTCAAACGATACATTGACAACATTTCTTTGGCAGAGAAATCATCAGGTGTGGGCCAATCAAAGGGATTTCTCTGCCAAAGAGAAGTTTCTTCTTCCCTTCAGAATGTTTTCCAGACATAATAGCTTAAGAAATAGCAATGCCTCTCAAATTTTCTTTTCTGAGACTTGACCAGCCAAGTCATGAGAGGCTTTGCTCACCTTGGCAAGAAGGAGGTGGCCCACCATGGTGCCAGACCATAACATCAGTGTGTCACAATTAATTAACCTTCTTCAAACAAGGGAAAACACCATCTCTGCACTCTTAAGGAGCTTTCCCTGGTGGTACAGTGTGGCTCTTGCCCAGGGTGATTTTTAGACATTCAGGCTTCTTGCTCTTCCCTTGAGGAATGGGTCAGCCAAATGCAGGTGCTGCCTACCTGTGCTGGGCTGTCTGTGCAGGAGTGTGTGGGCTGAAGCTGACCCCCTCATTTTTCTCCAACCACCAGGCCGCCTGGTCGATGCTCTCAAGAACTATGAGGTGATCTTCTACCTGGCGGGCTCAGAGGTGGTGCTGTCTGCTCTCTTCCTGGCCGTTGCCAGCTACTGCTGCCTGAACCGAGCGAAGAAGAAGGAGCCTCCCCCAGAGAACAACCCCTCTGCGGGAGGTGGGAGCGACACCGAGGAAGCAGAGTCCGACGTGCAGGAAGCCGAGGAGCACAGCAGTGGCAACCACCAGCCGGCCCACAGCACTGACAACACGGTGGTGGCAGCCAACGAGGAGGCCAACCACGTGGCAGAGGAGCAGAGTGGGGAGGGAGGTGGGTGTCCTGCGGGGGACAGGGAGGTGTTGGCACGAGACGGCTGCAACGCTGACCAGACGGTGGAGAGGGACAGTTTCTAGCCAGGGCAGGGGAACAGGGATGTATAAAACTGGCCTTGTTTGCATGCACCTCAGCATGGGAGGGTAGGTGGGATATGGGGAGGAGAAAGCTGGGACAAAGGCAGATGTAAGAAGTAAGAGGGAGAGGTATAATAGCTGGTCCTTAAGTACATATGTCCACACACCTACCCAGTGATACGTCTACTTGCATCCTGCGCTCATGCTGGTACAACACAGGCTCAAAGCAGCCCAAACACCAAAAAGAAAAAAAAAATCTTTCCTCACTTTCAAACCAGCCCTGGAGAAAGTCTTCTGAAGAGGCTGCCAAGGACTCTCCTTTTCCTTCCACACTGTCACAATACTGAACACAAACAATTAGAGACTCTTTGTAATCAGATCTGGTATGCTTCGTTCTGGTGTCAGTGTTTCCTTCACCCCATTTCCAATGGTTGGGATAGCGTCAGTCTCACTGGCAGTGGGTTTAGGAGGTGGTGTAATTCATAGCTATCATCTGGGCCACCTCCAGCTGCTGCCAGCATGGGGGTAAACACCACGTTCTCTGCGGTATCTCCCTTGGATGCTGCCAAAGTGGGGGCCACCAGCTCCGACCACCTCTGTCTGGTGCACCTTTTGTGGATGGTAAAGTTGGGGCAGTGACACATGATACTGCTTTTCCAAGCAGTGAAGCGCTGTGCTAGAGGCTGCTGCTGAGGTGTAAGGAGAAGACATCTAAGAAAGGCTAATGCCATTAGGTGTGCAGCCACAATACAGAGCCTTGCTGACAGGAATAGCACCAAGCCAGCTTTATCTAGGCTCAAGTGAGTCCTATTGACGTGTGAAGGGAACAACTTGGCCCCTATGGGGGTGGGGGTTTCAGGGCAGGTAAATAACGGTGTCCCAAGTGATTATCCACTGAGCAGGAATGGCACCAGACGTGCCTGTGTTTTCCTTTTAAATAGAGAAAACCCCCTTACATAAAGGAATCAAAGGTAAAGCAGGAGGACAAGCCCCAGCCCCTGGGTGCCACTAAAGAGAGTGTTGGAGCACGTGGTAAGGCAGGCATGACCCCCTCACCCCCAGCTGCAGTGGTGGATTCAGAGAGGACAACCTTCCCTGGCATGCTTAAACCACTTCTAATCTGCTTTAAGGACTGGATCTTTTATAAACACCCCTGACCAAAGCTCTTTCTTCCGGTTTCCTGAACTGCTTCACCTCAGAGACCCTGGGGAGAACCTGTGACTATAACGAGGGATCAAAAACTAAGCAGAAGGCTACAGGGAAGGCAGCTCATGGGGCCATCAAAAGAGGTGTTTCATTCCACACCAGACTGACTACAAATTAATTGGTAATTGGCCAAACCTGCAGGACCCATAAAGCCATTTAAACACAGCAGGAGCATGAAGGAAAGGGTTTCATTATAGATGGTCCCAAGGAAAGAGCAGTAAATGATGAGCAAAATAAAGCTGTTAAAGAATGTCAGTTTAAGAAGAGACAGAAGAACTGGAAATTGGAGGGGAGAAGATAAACCCCATGGGGCTGTACCCTACCCCACCTTGGGTAACACTACTGTTAGATCTGATTTTGAGCCAGTCATAGTGGTGACTTTGGGCTTTTTCCTATTCAAACTCACTTAAAAACATTGCAAATCAGAGTAAGTACCATGATAAACCCCAGATGCAAAGCCCTGTGAGAATGAGAGCAGCAGCAAGCGTGATGGGGCCCTGTAGGCCTTCATTCACTGCTTTGCAAGCTTGTTCTCCCTCCCCACAAGGTAAGATCCCTGTTTCTGTTCCACCAAGTTGCTCTGCAGCTCTTTCCCCAGCCATCTCGAATCCCTGTCCCCCAGGCTGCATTTCCCTTATTCACTAGTGCCTCCTCCGAGAAGGAGCTCACAAATTCCGAGGTCCAAGGTCCACAGCATGAAAACAACTGCCCTTGTCAGCAAGGCAGGTCGCTAGAACAAGGTCCCCACTGTTTCCTTGTCACCAGTCAACATTTCCCACTAAGCCTCCCCCTCTTAAATCTTCTCTCAAAAGCACATAGAAGTCCTGGGTATGAGATCTCACTACAGATGGTGCTGCAAGATTCCCAGAACTCTTCCTAAAAACCTGGCTATGCTGCCTTCCACTTTGCCTTGCTGGCTTTTAGACAGGCTCTGCTGAAGCCTGTTTCTCTCAACTGCTCCATGTTTTGGCACAACAGCCAGCTCTGAAAGAGGATCAGGGACTTAAGCATCAGCTGAAGCTTGTGATGCAACAGCTGAGCTGTGTGGAAAAGCTGGCCCTGGAGGGGTGCAAGGATGGCACCTTGGCAGGACCGAGGCAACTGGTGGCTTTAAAAGGCTGGTGTTCCCCTGGGAAGCCAAGATGCAGAGAAGCTGGTGTTACATGGAAGATTGCTCTTGCTACAGTTTTTATAAGCCTCTTCCTCGGGAAACCTGTGCTGCAGTGACCACCACAGCTTGGTATAGGGATTATGCACCACTATGAGCAAGAAAAAAAATGGCCAGCACATGACACCCATCTTCCCAACATATACCCATGAAGGACAGGAAATGGAATGTCACATTTTTCTTTATTAGAGACAACAGTCAGTACACCGGAGTCCATCTAAATCTTCCAGAGCAGCTTGACCATGGATGGCTTTCTTGCAGGCATCCACTGAGATGAAGAAGCTCCAATAACAAATCAAAGAGAAAAACCAAACCAAACCATCTCGATCATAAATTAATGTCCTTAAATAACTTATCTCATGACCACTAGAATGAAGTGACAGAGAAGCCAAAACCCTTGCCCCAAGAAGCACACCACTCCTGGCAGTTGTGCTGCTCACTAACAGAGAAAGCACCATCTGCATCTGGGGCTGGCCCACAGGGATGGAGGGAGGGGAAGAGAAAAGGAAACAAGCAGCCTCACCTACCTCAGGTTTCCTTTTCCTTCTTCCCTTGTGCTAGGGAATGGGATATTAGCTACTGTTGTTCGCTGGTCCAAAGGCAGCACAAAATGGTTGTGCAGAGAGGAGAGCATGGGGTGGCACGCTAGTAATGCTTTGCACTAAAAAAATCTCAAAGCCTCTGCCTAAAGTGCATGTCTTCCTCTCTCCTCAAGGCTTCCCATCTCTCCTCTGTAGTTTAAGGATGGGATATTTCCATCACAGTTCTAAGGTGGCTCCGTAGAAGGAGCTTGGAGACAGCAAGTGGTGGGGTGAATAAAACAGTGCTGATGCTAACACTTCCCAGAGCACAAGGGGAGGACAGAGCTCCAAACCATTAGCCGGCTTCCATGTGCCAGAGGGGTGCGGTGCTTCCCACGTGCTCAGCAGAGTCCTGTCTGCCCAGAGTCACATGGCAGTGTGGTAGGGAGTTTTCCTCCCCACACCTCAGTACCCAAGTTGGGTAGTAGAAGTCTCTGGGGGCAAAAAAGAATATCCAGGCAAACAAGCAAAGGAAAAGCGAGGAAAGCAGAGGTTGGTTCCAATCCAACCAGCTACCCTCACCCAAAGCAGAGGAGGAATCCCAGGCTGGACATACATTGAAATCACAGAGGATGAATCGCCATGTGAAATATATGTTTTCATAACAGTCTGCAAAGTCTTTCCTCTGGCCATGCCGGCACACTCAGGCATCATCAATGAGCTTTTCTCCATTTGCATCCTCCTTCCCGCTACCCTCTCTCTCACTTTCTCCTTCTTCTTCTGCCCCGTCTGTGTATGTGTCCTTTTGCCCATAGTTGAGAGTTGTGCGGGCAAGGTCCACCTCAATGGGGAAGACATCTGCATCTCGGAGCACGGCATAGCAGTCATCGTAGTACTTGGACATCGTGGAGACAAAACGCTGGAGCTGGAACACTATGTCCTGCACTGTAGTGGAGACATGTTGAGAAAAAAAAAATCATGTGGAAACCCTCTTCCCAAACTGTGAAGGCTGTGATCAAGCCTCCCTTGCCAGCATTAGATACAGTCTCCTATGCACTAATCCCTTTTGGCCCCTGGCCCTGGGATGTCTGGGCACAGTCACAAAACCGTTCTTCAGCAAAGACTTCTGAGCCGAGAGGAAGGAGGAGCATGAAGGCCAAAGCTGTGTCTGCCTGACCCCTTCATGTTCCAGACTCACCGTGTTTCTGGTCCAGGAGCTCTATTTTCTCCAACACATCCTTCCTCATCTTGGCAAAGCGCGTGCGAGCCTCCTGACGGCAGCGCAGGATAAGGCGGTACTCGTAGTTCCCAGTGCTGACCCGGTAGAGGGGTTCACCGAGAGCCTGCCAAAAACACCAAAAGCACCATTTTAGAGACTCCCACAACAGTGCTTATACACAGTTTGCCTATAAGTGTGGACTCACAATGACCTTGGGTTATTACAGAACTCTCAGGCTCATGAGAACTGCAGTCAGGAAGCAGGAAACATGAGGAACACTGAGCCACATTCACAACCGGCACTCAATGAGGTCATTCTGAAGCCAAATACACACCAACCACAGCAAAGAAAAGCACCACTACTAAGCAACGACAGGTACCTTTCAACCCAGCATGGAGAAGTGGCACAGCTTCTTATCTGGACTATTAAGACAGGCATTATGAACAAACACGTTCATATCAATCACACAAAAAATTCTGCCCTCCTCTGCAAGCTTTACCCTATGTGGACTGCACAGGAAACCCCGTGGTATCTACAACCATCCAGACACAATGTTGGAAACCATATAGGAAGGGACCTATATGTTGTCCCACAAAACCCTTTTGAGAAAAAGGGGTTAGGTCTGTGAGCAGAACAGCATTCTGCCCCTGCACCTGTAAATATAACATATGTAAAAATCCATGTTACGCACTATGGTTCGCTAATGCACACTGCATCTGCCAAAACCCAGAAATGTTACTCTGCTGGGCAAGACTGATAATTCTTTCCTTCCTATTTAGAAGGAAAGATACAATGAAAGATTGCGTTAGGAAAGTTTTATTCCTTCCTGGCACTGTGGAACCAGGCATTCCAAAAAAATCTAATGCCTGCTATGAGATCCATACCTGGCATAAAAAAAGATCTTACTTTTATGCAGGGAAACTGGGATATATGGGACACCTGTAGGTATCTTAAACAGAGCTGTCAAGGATTAAAGTCATAAAACCCTAAGCTATAAAAACTCTATTGTTAAGAGAAAGATCCTTTAATCAATTTTCCTCACTTACAAATGCAGTTTCACATGAGTTTTGCTGCAGAGAAGCTAAACCTCCATTTCTCAGAAACAAGCCCAGAATTAATGATAAGCTGTACACTACACACAAATGGAATCTGTGAAGATAACACCTTAATCTTCCTTACATAACCTAATCATACTTAACACTCAGAGAGGCTGCCACTGAGAGAACAAGCTACAGAGATGTCTGGTCCCTCTACTATTCCACAGCACTAGTGACTCATGGCAGTTTCTGGCAGTGCTTCCCAGGTAGCATTTAAGGATCCCCAGTTTCTAGTATGTTAAGAACAAATGTGTGTAATTCTTAGGATGCATTCACTAGTTTGGGTGCTGACAGGCATGGGAGTGCTTTTGCAATTTTACTGGTACTCACAATGCAGCTGTACTCTTCATCATCCATCTCTTTGACTTTCAGGCAGTAAGACTTTGTAGAATTTAAAATAATTTAAAAAAAAGCAAAACAAGAAGGAAATATTAAAAATCAGAGGCAATTTCATCATCACCCATACCCATAGGGTTGTATCGTTTCAAGATTGTCATTCAATGCTAGAGCTACTGAGGAAAGCACAGTGGGATCAGAGTATATTAAACATCCAAGGTGGAAAGACAATCTATTTAGAGAAAGATGAGGAGAGAGAACAATGGGGGAGAGAGAAGGTGCTTAGTATTTTTATTAAAGAGGCAAATACTTTATGTAAGTATAATCTAGTAAAAGAAAAATCCTGTGTTCATCTGCTGTCTGGGAAAACACAGTACAAGAAAAGTATGAGACAGGAATAAATACAGAGGGGAAAAAAAGATTAATTGCAGGAAGGATTGAGGTAGGAAGAGACGCTGCCATATTCTCTTGCCTTAGGGCCGCAGCTCCAAATATTTCTCTCAACAGGTAAAAGGAAATAAATTCTTAAAGTTATAGAACAGGTGCACTTAGCAACCTTACCCTTTTTGGGTGTAAAAAACAAGGGGGGAGTGGAATGAAGAAAGAAAAAAAAGCATGGTCTAAATGAAAGCAAATATGACTTGACAGTCATTTACTTTGGCTAAAGACTTTCCGAAATTACCAGAAAACTATGGACTGGAGATCTATTTAGAGGAGTTCAAGAGCATAAGTTGCATAGGAACTCTTTACAAATAAATCAGGAAATTATTTCATTTAGAAAATAAATCATCTGAGTTCTGGGAGATCCTTCTTACCAGTGAGAAGTATTAGGTTAAAAGCAAGTGTCTGAATCTGAGTAATCTGGCAGTAAGCAAAGAACTGGAAAAAATAATGCATTCTCTCATGGACTGTAGAAGGATGGATATGTGATTGTATAGGCTATATGTGACTTTCAGGATGATTCTATGAGACTTAATTTCAACCAGTACTTAAGAAAATCCAAAAGCAAGCAGCTCACCAGATATTCAAATTTGACATCCAGGTATTTTTTGATAGTCAGCCTTGTGTCAGGAATGGCTTTATTCAGATACGTATTCAAGTCAGTAAGCATCTGCAAGGGAAACACCCTGTTGCTGAATATAAAAGTATTACTACAATTCATCAAATAACCTTCTACCCAGAGCAGGTCATGAGACTGCCTCAAATTAACTCTTTTTTGAAATACAGCATATTCGAAAGAAATGTTTGATCGTGACTCAGAATTGCCATGATCACAGCTTCCATAACTGTCACGACCAAGTGGTTCAAGTGTTAGAAATGCATTACTCACTTGTAGTCTGAATTAATCTGCTTTTGACTTGTCTTGTTTCATTT
This sequence comes from Neopelma chrysocephalum, assembly GCF_003984885.1. Taxonomy (NCBI): domain Eukaryota; kingdom Metazoa; phylum Chordata; class Aves; order Passeriformes; family Pipridae; genus Neopelma; species Neopelma chrysocephalum. The sequence continues at coordinate 18,623,615 of NW_020897714.1, forward strand.
TCAGCTGGTCCTGAAAACAGCTCTGCTGGACTCAAAGTCTCACTACCCAACACTGTCCACCCAACATGGAACTGAAACTGGTGCCCAAATCAACACCCTCTTTGCTAAACTAAGTGGATAGATCCCCTGGAGACTCTGAAATATATTGACTGAAATCCTTAACTTGTTCCTGGATAGCTTATCTAAACTCTTTGAGTGACATCTTTTAATTATGGGTACCAATATCAGGTACTACACTGATCAAACTACCCCCTCATTCCCAAATGGAGAGGAATATATTCATATGCAAAAGTCACAGGGACAAGATTGATACACCCACTATGTTACCTCTCACATTCTTTTCATTATAAAGAGTTCCCTGAAGGAAAGCAGACAGGGACCGTTCTTCCCACAATGAATAAGCTTTCAGATCACATCTTCAAAGACAGGCTTCTGCCTTTCTAGATTCCTCTCTTCTCCTGACCCTTTACTCCCATGGTTAAATTCTTTACCGGCTTAATTGTTTTCAGAAGGTGAATCCCAAACTTCTCAATGTTGCGATGGGCATCAGCAAATTTCACAAAGGCTTCACTGGCAGCTGGTTGTGGTTCCCTTACACCAATGACAGAGAAAACATCTCCAAATGCTGGATGAGCAGAATAAATACAGACAAGATAAAAGAAGAGGTCAGCTCTGGAGAAAAATCTTGCCTCCAATACTATAACTCCCTCCCATAACCTTACAATTAGCTGGGGAATGATGCTACATATTCCCTAAAGACCAGAGGTTGGCAGGGCATTTCTTCAACGTCTCATGTGAAAGACAGGGCCTGTGTTAGCACCATGACTGCTAATGCAGACGAGTGGCCCTTCCCAGCTCATTTCTGCAACTCTTCGTTTTTTCTGAGTGTGGGAATCATGCATCTAAGTACTGACTAAAACTCCTGAAACTGGGAGGTCGGAGATTTGTGCTCCCTTCGCTCAAGATTCTTTACCTCTATGTGTCTGAGACAGCTCAAAGAAAGCCCTGAGAAGACTCTTGGTGTGCTCTGTCAAGCCTGTGAAGGAAGCCAGAAAAAACATTTGAGTCACTTCACTGAAACATAACGGAGGCATCCTTCTCTCCCATCTGGTGTCTGATGGAAGATGCAATTTACCTTTGTATAACTCTGCAGTCCTCTCCAGCTCCTCTAATCTCTTCACTAGCCCATCTGAATAGAAACAGAATACAGAATTACAGCAATCCAATTCAGGACACAGTTAAGACCTGATTGAGTGGAAAAACACCAGTTTAACATATTTGGTTCAAATTTCCCTCACCCCTTAATGCCTGTCCTGTAGTACAACAGCAGGGGAAGCTTTTAAAATATCTGCAAATTTATTTTATAATGTGGGGTCATCCCCTATTGGCATTCACTAATGGGTCCCTGCTTTAAATTAATTTGACCTCAGCTAACATTTAAATTGCCCCAGTTATATCACTCAGGAAGGGCAGAGGCAATCACAACAGTGAGGCAGAGCAGAATGCAAGAATTATAAGGAATAACGTGGACCATGCAAGTTACAATAGAAAGCAGGTAAACATCTGAGGGTGAGTGTTCCCTTAAGGAAATGTCCTCCTGGACAACACTTACCATTGCAAAGTATGGCTCGGCTTAACCCCAGGGCATCTGCTGTGCCTGAGCTCATGTTCTCCACCAGTCGATGCTTTACCTTCTTCAATACTAAAGGCCAAAAAAGAGTTGCAAACCAGGATCAGGGTCATTTCTGCAGACATGAAAAGCTCACTAGCACACTTCACTGGTTTCCCAGGCACTGGATAAAACTGCACTTAACCCAGTATTGAGGTGGCAAGTAGAAAGAGAACACCATAGAAACAGGACATTCTGGTCCAGCCATGCATAACACATCTTCTAACCTGCCTATTTGTTCTGCTCTCACATCCTATATACCTCAATCAATAGAGCTGCAGCAATTCTTCTGGAAGACTATTCCAATCAATCACTTTGCTATCAGCAACGTAACGTGATATTTGGAACCCAACTTTGCTTGTGCTACCCACTGTATTACTCAAACTGAAATGAGGAGACGAGGCTGAAAGCAAGATAAACAAGATTTCATTCTCAGTGTTGCCCCTTTCCTTACTTTTATCTTTTGAATCCTAGTTAAACCTTTTCATCACCTCTTGATGTAATGGTGCAAATCATACCCTGCAAATTACTAGAGGCAGTTATACCCTCTTTGGCATCAGATGACTCATCAAACTTTAGAGGCAAACTTGCGGTGCCTGCAGATCCCAAGAACTCAACTTAAGCCACAGTGTTCAGCATCTCCGGAAAATTCCATATTTTCACCACACTTCTGTTTCCTCAGAAGTCCATCTCACTACTCAGGATTTTCCTGAATCCCTGTCAATTCATTAGCACCATAATCACCATGAAAAGAAATGAAAACAAACAAAAGAGATGGATTTTTTTGGAAAGTGAGAGACAGCTGTGTAGGCTTAGTTCAAAACAAACACTTTGTTTTATCAATAAAGGCTCCCCCTTCTCCCACAAAATCTATGTTTGTACAAAACTCAGTGTAGATAGGTATTTCATCACTGTTCTCCAAGCTGAGAAATTGCCAGTGTTTTTCGATTGACACATTGCTGTGTACAGCTAAAAATCTTAATAAATCAGCATAGGTCACATGTATTAAAAATAAATTAATCAAATTATGCAGTTGAGATTCATCATCCATGCTAAACACAGCACAGAAAAACAAGCTTCCCACAACAACAGTCAAGCCTCGACTTAACTTTCAAGACTATCTCAAGAAGTTAGGAATGGATTTTTTTAAGGCTGTAATTCTCTTTGACAGTATCCATTTGAAAACAACTGAGTCAAGAGCAAGAAAGGACACAGGAAAACTTTGGTTTTAGCTGGGACCAATTTTTCATCCCTCCCCATCATTTTAACACTGTAGAGTGAGAGGAACCAGTCTTACCAATATCCAAAGACTTGCCCTGCTTTGGGTCAGCCTGAAGCTTGTTGTAGTGTATTGTCACTTCTCCCTGTAAAAGAACAAATCCAAGACTTCTGTGCTGGAAGCAAGTAGCAGTGGCTTCCTTAACCCAAGGACAATAAACTGTCAACTACAACCCAGAAGCTCCAGTGGCCCCCTCCTACCTCTCACCTTCACCATCTGTATCATCTTGGCCACCTCCACCTTGGTCTTCCCTTTGACAGACTTCCCATTCACTCCTGTGATTTCATCGCCAGCTGCTACGGTGCCATCTAAGGCTGCTGGAGTGTTATCAAACACCTAGCAGAGAGGAGAAAGAGGACAAAAAGAGAGTCTGGAATCAAGAGAAAGAGAAAGGTGAATGCAGGGCTAAAGAGTGAAGCCCGAACAATTACATTCCTCCTATTTGATTTAGTTGTACTTTGTTCATGGTGAAGCCGCAGTTTTCCCCCTTCCCGAGCTAAGAGGTGGGTCGATCATCTCAGGAAGTTCTCGCCTCCAGGTTACACCTCCTCAAGTGTTTGATTTCCTATGTTGAGAATGTCACACTGTTCCCCTGTGAATTCTAACGTGCTGTCCAAAGAGCAGGATAACTCCAGAAGCCTTAATTTAATTCTTCCACACCTATTAGGTACTAGGATAAGGAAATCTTATTCACTGCAAAGTGAGACATCTCCCACTGTGATAAAAACATACAGCATAGGTTTCTCCACGCTTCCCATCTCTCAGGCCAACAAAGATGGTTTATTCCTCCTCCCCGAGTGCCCACCTGGACAATGTAGAGACAGGGGCAGTACTGTGCTCCTCCCCCAATGCTGATTCCAATCAGGTTCTGAGAGTCCTTCTTCAGGGTCACTGTCCCAGGTACAGTGGGGATGCCCCTAGAAGGAAAAAGGAATAAATGAACACATAGGCAGAGCTGCCTGTGTACGAAACAACTCCTTTATCTGAGTTGATACAAACCAAAAACATAACGGGCACTGCACATTTGAATTCATCCCTTCATCTCTGTCACAGAGTCTATCAGCATTGACTAGCACGAACACCTCCTGGGCTATCTTTTTTGGGACTTCATGCAAGGATTAGATGTGGGAGAGACACCCTCATGCATTGCTAGGCACTGAGGAAACACTATCATTTAGTGCTGGAGCGAGATGAAAACTTACACAGCATAAATGAGATGCAAATCAAGTGCTCAATGTTAAATTAATTGCTAATCTCATCAAACCTTTTACTTGCTTAGGAAATGACAGTGTTCTCCCCTTTATAGACCAAAGGACTCCGGAGTTTCCACTTATTCTTGCCTCTTGTTATCTTTCCTCTATTGTAAGTGTTTTTTTCTCTGGCTAAGGCCAGTAATTTACAGAAGACCTGTCAGCACTGCTTTGCAATCAGAAATGCAAGGCAGCCATTGCAGAGCAACACAAACTTTCTCCTTTGCTCACCAGCACAGTGATGCCTCATCCCCAATCTCCAGACGGAGCAAGAAACCAGGACTGAACAGCAAGTATGACGTGCAGCACACACTGACAGGAGCAGGTAAATTTATCAACTCTTGTTAGGTCTTGGCTGCAAAGACTATTTCTATTGTTAGAAAAAACGGGAAAAGACAAGTGAAATACTCACAGCTTATCTTCCTCAATATCATAGTCCAAATCTGCAAACATTGTTCTGGTTAAGTGGAACTTGTTTGTCTGATGCTGCTTATTTCAAACTCCCTGGGAAGAAAGAACAGAATAAACCCCAATAAATGAGTGATCTCAATAGAAAACTGCGGAGAACCAATCTGTCACCCTTATTGACTGCCTTCTCCTTGTTTGTTTTTTTTTCTGAACGCCACATCCCGGTCTCTGCTCTTATATCAAAGATGACAAACATGTCAAATGTCTCTGGTTCTCTGCTCTGCATAAGACAGGAGAAAGTCCTCGAGTTTGAATGCTGCATGTTTCAAACCCCGCATGTTTAAAAAAAAACCTGACACACATGCAGCATTTCCAAAGCACAGAACAAAAGGTGGTCCTTTCTGGAAGCTGCTTCTTCCCACGTTCGACCTGCACCACGGCTGCTAAAGACATTTACAGTTCTATCTCCTACATCCATCACACATCTCCATGTGGTTCCTGACTTCGCAGCCGGTCATGCCACTTTTTGACGTTCACCTCCTGTAGCGGGAGGCCGCGCTAAGCTTTTCGCAGAAAAGCCTCATTATTTTCCCGTGCACAAACACCATTTCGTTTCCCATTTATATTCGGGCAGCAATTAGCAGACAGCCTTTGCTTGTGGCCTCCTAACTGCACCACATCCGACCCCAAGGGGTGAGGGCTTCACCGGCAGCCCTCCGTGCCGCATCCTTCCCGGCGGCCGCAGCGCACGGACCCGGGGCAGGGGAGGGCCCCGGGGCACTGGCCCGGCCGGGGAAAGGGGGGTCGCAGGACCCCCGCTCGCCCCACAGGGACCGTCCCGGGGCACCCGCGGGGGGCGTCGCTGAGGGACCCGAGCTCACCGGAAGCGGCCGCGCGGCGCCGTCAGACTCCGCCGACACGTCACCGCCGGGGCCGCGCGAACCGCGCGACGAAGCCCCACCCTCTGCGCGCGCGCTCTCCCCGTTGCCATGGGGACTGGCACCGCCGCGCGCCTGCCGCCATCTTGGGAGCGGCGCCCCCGTTCCACTCTCCCTCCCTCTCTCCCTCCCTCCCTCGCTTCCTTCCTTCCTCCCTCTCTCCCTTCCTCCCTCTCTCCCTCCCTCCCTTCCTTCTTTCCTTCTTTCCTTCTTTCCTGCCCTCCCTCTCTTTCTCCCTTCCTTTCTTTCCTTTCTTTCCCTCTCCCTCCCTTTTTTCTTTTCTTTCTTTCTTTCTTCCCTCCTTCTCTCCTCCCCTTCCCTCCCTTCCTTCCTTCCCCCTCCCTCCCTTCCTTCCTTACCCTCTTTCTCCCTTCCTCCATTCCTTCCTCCCTCCCTCCCTTCAGCGTTGCCCTCGGGCTCAGTGAGGAGCCGAGCCGGAGCTGCCCCGGCTGCGGCAGCAGTAGCAGAAGGGGATGGGAACTGCGGAGTTGAGCAGGTTTTGTGGCACAGCAGTTATGGGAAGGTGTTTTTAGTGGACTGTGGCATCACCACGATGTCACTTTGGATGCCAGCACCAGGAGGGGCATCCAAAGTGTGCTCATCTCGAGGAAAACACACTGTCTTGCACTTGCCACTTGCCAAAACAAGAGAGCTTTTACCTCTGGAAGGTGATGTACCCCACACTAACACCTGGTGCTGGCTGGGTCAGAAAGACGTTTGTGAATGTGAACATGTCCTGGACTGATGATTCAGTGACAACAGGGACACAAAGAGCTCTGAGGTTCAACAAGACCAAGTGCCAGGTCCTACACTTTGGCTCCCAACAACCCCCTGCAGTGCTACAGGCTGGGGACAGAGTGGTTGGAAATCTTTCCAGCGGAAAAGGACCTGGGGATGCTGGTTCACAGCTGGCTGAACATGAGCCAGCAGTGTGCCCAGGTGGCCAAGAAGGCCAATGGCATCCTGGCCTGTATCGGAAATAGTGTGGTCAGCAGGACCAGGGAAGTGATTCTTCCCCTGTACTGGCACTGGTGAGGCCACACCTTGAATCTTGTGTCCAGTCCTGGGCCCCTCAGTTCAAGAAAGATATTGAAGTGCTGGAGTGTGTCCAGAGAAGGGCAACGAAGCTGGTGAAGGGTCTGGAGCACAAGTCTTATGAGGAGCTAGGGTTGTTTAGTCTGGAGAAAAGGAGGCTCAGGGGAGACCTCATCACTCTTTACAACTACCTGACGGAAGGCTGTAGTCAGGTGGGGCTCAGCCTCTTCTCCCAGGCAACCAGCGATAGGACAAGAGGACATAGCCTCAAGCTGTGCCAGGGGAGATTTAGGTTGGACATTAGGTGGAATTTCTTCACAGAAAAGGTGATTAGACTTTGGAATGGACTGGACTGCCAAGGGAGGTGGTGGAGTCACCATCCCTGGAGGTGTTCAAAGAAAGACTGGAAATGGCACTAAGTGCCATGGTGGTGTTGACTCATAGGTTGGACTCGATGATCTCAGGGGTCTTTTCCAACCTAATTTATTCTGTGATTCCATGAAACTGGTTAGCACAATCACCCCTACTGCTGACAGGCCCACGGTGACCTATGGAAGCAGTGATGTGGGAGCCAGTCAGCACAGCCATATGAAAACCACTGCATTCCATGTGGGTGGCAGGATCCCACATTTTTCTCCTCTGGGGTGTGTGCGGGGGTAGTAGTCAGGGGTTTTTCTGCCTCCATCAAGACAGCACCAAAACTGGGAGAATACTTTGATTTCCCAGAAGCATGTGGTTGCCTTGTTGCATTATGTGTCATCTCTTCCAGCCACTGCTGCTTCTGAGCAATTACCAGGCTGCCAAACCCAACTCACTGTCACAGATCAACCCCCCCCAATACTGAACTTTTTGAACTGGAAACACCTCCATGACTAGGAACAAGGACTGGCTGACGATGATGACCTCTCTTGCTGTCTGAGAGGGTGGTTAGTGTTTGCTGTGTGCAGCCCCATGAGCCTCTTTTCTGCATACATCAAAAAACCAGCTGAAGCCACCCACAATGCTGGAGTACAAGGGCAAGAGCATGTTGCGAATAATCATTTTGAAGTCCTGTGTCTAAGAAGTGATTTATTTATGAAGAGAAGCTGAATGAGAAATGCAGTCCTTCAGGTGGGAGCTCTGTGAAGAGAAGAGACTGACATCCTGACCCTGGCCACTGACAGGAGTTTTACATCAGTGAAGCTCTAGAATTGATGGGCCAGGCCCTGATCTCTGCATGAGGAGCTCACTGGGACTCAGCAGTGCAACAGCGCTTGACTGTGGCTGAGGATGATACAGGAAAGACAGAACCAGCCTCTTCCCAGAGCTTTTGCATAGCAAAACACAAGAGGCAGGGGTTGCAAGTTGTAAGATGGAATTACAGTACAATAAAAGGGGGGGGGGGGAAATCACTGTGACGGTGGGTAAACACTCTTATATCAGCCCAGAGAGGTGGTGGAATATCCATCCCTAAATACAGTGAAAATTTAATTGGTCAGAGTCTGCCATGCTGTGGTCCTGAGAGAGACCCTGCAACACAAGCAGAGGTCACTCTGCAGAACCCTCCCCAGAGCTGACAGCTAATATAGACGAGAGCTCATTAAGCAAACGCCACACGGCAGATCGTCGGCAGAGGCACAACTCGAGCCTGCTGTCCGTCCCATGCCCCAGCAGGACTGTTCGGTGCGGCGGGATCCGCCTGTCCCGCGCTGTCCCTGCGCTGTCTCCCGTGGACTTTGCAGGGTCGCTCCCCTGGCCACCAGCTGCGTTCCATTTCTAAGGGGGCATCGCCACCGTGTGGGCACTTCCCGGAACTGCTGCTGCAGGAAGGGGCCTGGATTCAGGGTTTGCTAAGTTGGGATATTTCTCCTATTTTACTGCAAGGAGAAATAGAGTAAAAAGAGTTTCCCCCCGCATCTAGAAGAACACCTGCATAACGTAAATAATTTGCTTGTGCCCAAGGGGATTGTTCAGGGCCTTGTGCATGGCTGGACAACAGTCTGGTTAAAAGAAGTTGTGAACCTCATTTCTCCTGCCATCCACTTCTGCTCCTAGAGCTGCAAGGGAGAAGAACGAGCAGTGAATGTCTCCTTTGCTGGCAGCTCCTGCCATTAGAAAGAAAGACAATACACAGTACTGGCCCGAGGTGAAAAACCAGACTTGTTGACACTGACAAGGCCAAAACCTGTAGGTCTGATGTGCCTTGCTTTTGTGCTCTTCCAGTGATGTGTGCGCGTTGTGCATGTCCTTCAGTACGTCCCTGAACGTTGGCCTTTGTATGTGTGTGCTGACTGACCCTGCCTTTTGTGCACAGCTGCCCCAATGTGTCCAAGATCGATTGGATTCTCTTTGTGTGAGATGGAGAATGACTCCGCATGGGCCCTAAAGCCATGTCTGTCTCAATATTAGAAATCCAGCTGATTGCCTCCTCCAAAGGGAATAAATAATGAATTACTGATGAAAATGGTTACCTAGCATCCAAAAAAATAAGGCTAGCCAACCTGTAAAAAAAAATCCCAGGAATCTGTTAATTTTCAAGAATAGGTCTGAGTAATTGCATAAAAAATGTGAAATGCAGCTTTTTCCTGAAAATTGGGCTCACTCCTTACAGTTTACCAATACAGCTTGGATCAAGAGTGCTGTTTGCACGTACAGACGTTTTTCCACCCCCAAATACACAATCCATGAAAAGTTTGAGAGTTAAAACTCCCTTCTGCTTGTCTTTCATCATGTGTAATAAGGAGTCTGCAAGCAGATCACACGTTGCATGACTGGCTAGCTTCTTGGCACTCAGATGCATTTCTGTGTACTGGGGCTGTGCTGAATCTCATGTTTCTGGCTGCTTTTCTGCTACTGTTTTCAGTGTCAACACAACTAACTCTGAGCTAACATCCTCCTTGATTGCTGTCCCTTGAGCCATGTTGTCCATTTTGGAGGCAACTTTCAGTGAGTGTGAGGATTTTATTCCCTGCCCACCACTCCACAGCCTACCTGCCCTATCCCTGCCCCACTTCTGCTGGGTGCTCCAAACACCTGCAGTGGCCTCTCTGTGGTGCAGGTGGGAGACAGCCTTAATGAGGTGGAATAGGAGACTGCTTTCTCCAGGTGTTTTAATTTTCCTTCCTCTGAAATTTCTTGCATTTAAGATTCTCAGAGATTTACCCAGAGGGAAGTCGGGTGAAACGGACAACGCTCTGTGGCATTTCCACATGCACCAAACACGTTTCAGTACCCCACAGATTTCTCCTCCTAGCCAAAGAGATAGATCTCAGGAGCATCTGTTCTTACCCACTGCTAAACACTGCTCAGTGCTGACCCCCGGAAGGTACAACTGTTACCTCTATGAAAGCATTACTTGCAAAGGCAGTATTTGCAACCTGAAAAAACCAGCAACTTAAAGCTTAATAGGTTTTCTGAGACCTTGCAGGTGGAAAGCATGAGCCCTGGCTTGGTTGATGGGTTTTTATTCGTAAGGCAGCTTTCAGCCTTTCTATACCAGGGGCATGACCACACACTGTTGCACAGCCCGGGGTCACTGCTGGTCTGTCAGGGTGCTATCAAACCTTGTGATCCTTGGGATGAGCCCTTGAGGGGTTGAGCTCCACAATGGAATGGCGACAGGGCATATGGGGGACCACATCTCATGAGCACTGGTGGAGTGAAGGGTGGGAAACAGGCAGAGACTTGCCCTCTTTATGCATGGGTCTAACATGCCCAATTACTCCATCCTCTCCTCACCTCTGCAATGTAAAAGACTCTTGTTGAGAGTGGTCATAATTCATGGTGAACACCCTGCCTCCCCCTTACTCCCTTCACGCCCACTGCTCTCCATTTTCCTTCCAGAAAAAAATGTGTCTTTGATGAAATGAAATGGCTCAGTCAAAGAACCCCTCAAATGGTTGGAGACCCCTGCAGTTGGCCACCCATGCCCACTTCCCAGCTCTATTTCTGGCTGAGTTTGGAGTTTAAGTGGGCTGACCTTGTGCCCTGATAGCCCTGGGGGTCAGTGATGAAAGCGGATGGAGGCTTCACAGTCAGGTCTCTTGTGTGTGACTCTTTTGTTCCCGGGACAAGGGTGTGCAATGCCTGAGACAGTGCTTAATTGTTCAGGGGCACTGCTTTACCCGTCATGCCGTTCCCCAGCCCTTCTCGCTCATGTGTGGGAGGGAGGCAGCTTCCCTACTCGGGGTAGGGAGGAGGAAGCAGAGTCTGCATCTGGGTAATAAATTTTGTGGAGTTCCTGAAAGCAGAAAGAGAAAGAAAGTAAAAAAAAAAAAAAAAGACCTCCTCCCTAGCATTTTGTGATTCCTGCTGTGGAGGTGATGTTGTCACCTTGTCCTGACCAGCTCCTGTGTCCATCCATTGTACTCCATGGGATGCACCCTGTCACCAAGAACTCCCTCTGCCCTTCTGCAGGTGTTTCATGAGGAAAAAGCGAAGTGTCAGGCCTGAGGCACTGGGCTTAGTCTGAGTGGAGGCAATGGGTTCACACCAGAGAGTGCAGAGCTTTGCATTGTGGAGGTATTGTGGAGGAACAAGCCCAGGGTTGGGTATACTGAGGCTCCTGGAAAGCTTTGCTAGACCTGAGCTGGGCACCACACCAGGCACTGCTGTGAGGACATTCAGAGGAGTGGTGGGTTTTCTGTAGATATGCTTGGGCAGGGGAAGGATGCTGGACAACCTGTGGGCATGATGATAAAGAACTAAAGATTTACAAAAGCCTTGCCTGATGGAGGTAGGTCAGCAGAGCTCAGCACCTTGTACTAGTCAATGCCTCTTTTGCAGCCCCTTCAGCATCTTTCTTTTTCACAGAAAGTCCTTCCTATGCTTTACATCTTCATTACAGCTGGAGACTGGGGCAGGAGCCTCCACAGCAGGCCCTCCCCTCTGCCATTTTGGGGAGTGACTGTACAGAGGAAATGGATAAAAGGAGCCCAGGGTCAGGGTTTAATTACCCCATTGTGTGCAGAGACAAGTGATGGACAGAGACTGTCAGTGGGTCACCGATTAGCTGCCACAGAGCAGACAGAGAAGGGGGAGATGTGATGAGCCCCTGGGACAGACCAGTGTTGGGGAGAGCTGTGAGACATGGAGATGGCAGCTTGTTGCAGGAGACACTTTTTCTTTTAGTTGTTTCCCCAGCCTTTCATCCCACTCTTTGTCCCAGCTCCATCAGGAGCCCTATGGGCTCAGAAGTCTCCTCTGAGGCCCTGGCTGCTTCACTGGTTTGGGATAAGTGGGACTGGGGTAGCAGTCCCCTGGGGGAATGGAGAAGAAAGTGGGATGTCTTCTGCCAACTGTGCTGAGCTCTTGTCTCTCTGTGGAAAGGTGGTGAGGAAGGATGGAGGGAGGGAAGAAGGGAAGGAGGAACAAGTAGATGTGAGGGAAGGAAAGGGAGAAAGCTGAAGGAAATGGCTGCTGGCAGGTGAGGTGTAATACTCCCCTCTGTAGGTGTGAAGGTCTCCTGCAGAGAGATCAGCCAACTTAAGTGGAAACCAGACTGACTGCCTGTCTTCAGCCACACTGCCTCACCACTGCCTCCTTTGGACACGGCTGAATGCCTCAGGTAATAAATCTCTCTGGCATCTGCTGGCTCTGGGATGGAGAGAGACCAGGATTATTCTCTTGGCAGATTTGGTGACCTGGTTTTGTGTAGCTGAATGCAGAAGTAGCAAGTTTCAGCAAATCTTAACTCTTCTGCTCCTAACCCCTAGGTATTTCCCCCTCCTTTCCTTCTCACTGTCATATCCATCCCTGTTCATCATCCCACCACACCGCCTCTGAGCCCAGGCTCCCTTTTCCTACATTTTGACAACTCAGTCAACTCTACCCTGACCTTCCCTCAGTCCTGCCATACAATGTCACACCTAACCTTCTTCCACTAGTCTTGTTATCCTTGGTCTCATGACTCCTCTTTCTTCTCCTTTTCTCTAAAATCCCTCTACGCATTCTCTTTTGGATTGTGACCTCCAGTCTACCTCCATTCACAGTTGCCCTCCAAGGTCCTGATTCCCACGTACCCTCTCCCTACTACTTCTAACCTTTCTTCTCCCTTTCTCGCCTTAATTCTCACTCATCTTCTACCCCTCTTTTCTGTCCCCTTCACCCCGATGTCCCAGGGTTGTTTGCGTGAATCGTTTCTGGAATCATGAGATCATTGTTTTTTTCTGTCTCTGTCAGTGGGAACATCATATTAAGGAGCGTGGATAAGTGACCAGGGGCCATTGGGGTGACTCTGGCACCCCCTCTCCCCACCCTCCCTACCCCCTCTTCTTCTGTATCAAAGAAAGCTTTGTTGTCCAAAAGCAGAAAGAGAAAAGCAGATAAAAAAGCAGAACATGTGATCTCATTGGCTTTATTTAGCCATCTAGCTATCCTTCCTCTCTTTTCTTGATTCATCCAAAATTATCTGAGTAAGAATCCATAATCCTTAGGCTTCTCATCTGTGAAAGAGATGGTGGTAGATTTTTTTTCCAAGAGACTTCAACAGCTGACCTCTTGGTCTCCATGGGGTGCAAAGATGACCCTGACAGGGCTCTCTAGACAGCGTAATGCCTTTGACTGTAGTAGTGTTCACTTGGGGAGAGTGGGATCCCACCCTGTGAAGGAGAATTGAAACCAGGGAGAAGGAAAACCTTTTCCTTAAAGTTTCAGTGTTGCTTAATGGGGGTTTCCAAGAGGATCCAGCAATGCATGGCTTCATCAGGGGAAATGCTTGGTGGGGAGGTTTATGTTTGTAGCATTAGATGCACAACATTTGAATTAACAAGTTTCTGGATCTTCCAGAGACTTGGTTTTTTGACAAGAGTAAAATTCTTCATCTCAGGGTCCTTCAGTTGTCCTTTGTGATGGAGATGATCATTGTTTATCTACTAAGGCTGACTGCACACTCCTGGCAAGCACTCTGTACATAGAGCTACTGTGGGAGTGGTGGGGCACAGCTGGGATTGCAGTAAGGATCTATGTTGGGATTCATTCAGATGCTATCAAGCCAGGAGGCAGGAAGAAGGATTATTATATATTCCTTAATTGTTACACATTGGATGAGTTTGAGGCTTTACAGTGAAAGCTGCTCTGCATGCTGTTTCAGAACAGATATGTCTGACTAAGCACAAATCTTTGTTGTGGACAGAGTCATATGAATATAAAGAGTTGGTCAGTGCATCGTTTTCATGATGTTTTAACCAGCTTGGTTAAAATCCACCAGACAAGAAGTCCTTCTAATGTGGGAATATAATGGCCCTTTTATCTGTATAGTCCATTCCCCTTCGCTACAGGAGTAAAATTTCTCCGCATAACGCCTTACGTCCACAGCTTTGTATTTGCGTGTGCGGGACGTTGCTAAGGCTGAAATTTCATTATTGTTTCTAGGACCTTCCAAAACAGTTAAGGCACTGAATGGGAGAAGAGTGCAGAAAGCTTGGCAGATGGACCCGAGCAGCATATGCTGTGTTCACCTAAAGCATGACATGGACTGAAATGAACTCAGGACAAAGGGTGGTCAGAGGAGTCAAGAGGGTGAGTAGAGAAGGTGAGCAGAAAGGCAAGAGGATTTGCTTCAGGTGAAACTGAGGAATTTTATTTTTTGCAGAAGACAGTATCAGTGAAGTATATACCCAAATGCTGTAAAAGGCAGGGAGGTGGGAATGTGGCTAAGGAATTGTTTCTGTTGCAGAAAGGTCACTGTAGAAGTTGCAGTGACTTTGGTGTCATGTGATCTTATGCATATCTGTGTATGTGTGAGGTGACTCAGTGGAGCAGCATGTGCAGGGGGACTGTAGCTAGAAGGATGCCTATGGGAATGCCTGAGGTATAATTTCAATGGGGTGTGGGAAGACAATGTTCCTGGGGATTTGCCACAACTTTTCTGTGGTAGGTCATGCACAAGAAGATTTACAGCAATAGTGCAGAGAAACCATCGGAACATTACAACCCATCCAACAAAGAGTGATGGCTCCAGCTTACAAACAGCTGAATCAGTAAACGTGGAGGCAAGAAAGTGACTTTTTTGTGCCTCCCATGTATTTTTTAATAAATGCCGAGTTCCCATAAAAATCTAGAGCTGCTGAAGCTGCCACTCGACTCCTGCCAGCTCTCGGTCCCTATCATTTAATTTTCTTGAAGCAGACACCGTGACTCAATTCACAAGACATTTCCATTAGCATGTTGGGCTGATTCAACTTATATCCTGCCGTGTTGTGTCTGACTCATTTTTCCCCACGTCTAAGAAAAGCCCGGGGGAAGGCAGAGGGCCCTTCACAGAGATGCTCAAGGTCTCTATCAGATAATAAGGGAAGAAATATTTGCCATGACCAAGCTATGGCCATTTTTTGCCATTCCTTAGTCACTTGGCAGCCAATGGAGGGAAGAGGCGAGAGCAGGGTGGGGGAGAGTAAATGAGACAGAGAGATGAGAACAAAAGATCCTTTTGTAGTAATGAGAGAGAGAAAAGGGAAAGCATCACCAAATGCCCAGAAGCCATGTTTGTAACAAGAGACCTATTCTCTCAGCTACTTGGAAAACAACTTGGAGTAAAAGGCCTTGGTTGAATTAACCCTTCATGGAGGCGATTTACTGAGCATGAGGGAAAGAGGCATGGCCATGGGAGGCGTAATCTGTGTGGCGAGGTAGCAGTCTTGGCTCTTGGGCAATTTAAAACAAGGTTTGGTTGTCTGGGAAAAGGAGGTAGGGATGATGTTGGGTGGTTTGACCCTACCAAAGTTTTAAAATGTCAGATGTCCTTTCTTCATAGAAGCCTTGGTTTTGGAAAAGATCACTGTAGGGGGTTTTGCAGCATATGAAATGATTACTCTTTCCCATTGACGTTTTTCTTAGGGATGCTGGCAGCTAGGACTGTGGAGTAAGAAAAACACCACCCAAAAAATAAATGGTTTACTGCAGAATAATCTTGTCCCATCATGGCCTCTGTGAATTCAGTTTCTATTGCTGGCCTTCAAAACGTCTGTTCTCACACATTTCATCTCTCTTGTTCATGTCTTAGTCCTCCCTTTGGCTGAGAACAATTTTACTGAAGTTAGGGTTTCTCTATACAAATGAATTGAAGATAAGCCAAATCCTCCATTTCCAAAGAAACAACCATCTTTATTTAATAGTGAACTCTCTCCCTTCACCTCCTCCCTGTTCCTTATAAGGAGATTTCCTCTTTTATTGAGTGGATCTTCAGATGAAAGGAGACTTTTGTGATGATGGTACCAGAAAAAGTTCTACCCAAGGAAACAGGATCTGCACCTATATGAAGATGGTGGATATAGGCATAGGCTGTGGTGGTTTGAATACGAGCTTGCTTCTGGGTGCTCTACAAAACAGAAGAAGCAAGACAGACAGATCTGAAAGAAAAGCTTTTTCTACTTATAACAGTACAGAAGGGACAACACCCTACCTCTGGAGCCTCCTAACACAGTGCCAGGCAAAGGGGTGCAAAGAGCAGTCTGGAAATGGAAAGGCAGTTCTCCTCTCTGCTTCATTGTCTGACAAGGTCAAGAGCAGTGTCCACTCATCATGGGTCACCCATCCCCCTTGGCCTGATGGTGCAGATGGGGAGGATGCGGTGGCTGCCTGTGGAGCCCGCAGTCAGGTGGGCTCTGAGCGGATGTGAGATGCACACAGCTTTACAACTGTGCTTTCGTAAATAAGCGATCACATGGGACTCGTGTGTGTCTGTTAGAGCAGCGGTTTGAAAACAACCAGGAAAATCATGTGGCAACAGAAATCTGCAGGCTCCCAGCCCTCCCCCACCATCTGACCTTCTCCCTCCCTTTCCTTTCTATCTCTCCCTCTGTCTTACTGAGATGGTAACCACAAAGGCTGGAGCTGAATTTTGCTCCTGCTAACCTCATCCAGGGCTTTTGGGTGTTTGTGTTGGCACTTGGTCTTAGAGTCCAACCTATCTGTGCTACTTAGACCACCTGCGCTGTGTAATGTCCCCTGCAGTCCTGCCAGGGAAATGTTCAAATTCAGTCTCCTAGAGGGATTGGAGGACATTTACCCAGAGGGGATACTAAATATGATTAAACTCATTGCTCAATGGGATTTTCACAATTGCAGGTGTGAGTCTGGCAAAAATTGACTTTTTCTTGGCACTATGGTTTTAATACCTGATTGGCACTTACTGGAGTTACTGTAAGGTCAGAAGAGAGAGTTCTGGAGTTTGAAATGAGGTTTGAAAACTAAAAAACTTGAAGTTCTCCACTGCTACCTCCTACAACTCATTCACAGTAGCACAGCAAGGCAGGAGTCTCAGAGCATTGAGACCTCAGCTGAGCTACAAGCAGGTGGTGTTCTGTGTAGAGCAAGTGCTACTACACTGTCAATTAATGCACATCTTTGAGCCTTGTCTCCATTCACAGCCTCCTAGGTCCTGGGTGCATATGGCTACCAACGTTGTTGAGTGCAAAGAGCTCATAGAGTCAGGAAGAAATGGAGAGATTTATTGGACTGTGCTAGGTAAGGCTCAACCTGTCCCACTGTCCTAGCACTTGGGTGGTGCTGTTGATTACACCTTCTTATACCATACAATTCTCTAGCTATCATTTCCTCCAAGCTGGCTTTTCCTGACCTCCTCTCCTCTCCGAACCTCTCCTCTCCTCTCCTCTCCAAACCTCTCCTCTCCTCTCCAAACCTCTCCAAACCTCTCCGAACCTCTCCTCCCACAAAACCATAGGGAGCAAGGTGATGGGCATGTTCTATGTAGGCTAGATTTGACTGGGTTTGCCTTAGACTGTGTTGAATTTGGATCTGAAAATGGGCCTGGTTTGGACTGAGTTAATATTTACAGCAGATGGGAGTGGGCTGATGGAAAGAATTTGCCTAGATACAGTGCTGCTAAAATGGTGTGAGTGAGTTTACTGTGGCTGGTTTAAAAGCCTTGTTTTGCTTATATCAGAACCTATCACTCCACTTGGGAAGCAGTTTACTGGGCAGCTTTCTATGGATAGGAAGAAGATTATTCAGCAAGTGCTGAAATGGAATTCTCAAAAAGTGACAAAAATCCTCAGTGTCCAGCTGCTCCAGGGTATCTCCTTCTCCCACAACCTGTGAGTGATTCATGCCAGAACATCTGAGTCTTCTCCCCAGTCTAATGCACCAGGCCAAATCTGTTCATCACTCAGCATCTTAGCCTTAAAAAGGAAAATCCTCCCAGTCAGGAATCATAGAATCATAGAACGGTTGGTTTGGAAGGGACCCTAAAAATCCTCTATTTCCAACCTCTCCGCCATGGACAGGGATGCCACCCCAGTAGACAAGGTTGCTCAAAACCCCACATAACCTGACCTTGAACAGTTCCAGAGGTGGACAAGGATGGCTATCAGTGTTTGAAGTGAGAAATAGAACCTGTAAACCTCTCACAGGACTTGCATTTTGACTAGGTTTTCTTGATAGGACAAAATTTCATGCATTCTAATATGGTGTGTATAACACATTGCCCCAGTGTTACTTATCAAGGGGATATAATAAATACTTCACTTGGACACAGGATTAAGCCCCAAATAAAGGAAAATTAAGACTGTTTCTAAATAAACAACATCTCAAGATAAAAGACTTTACCTGGAGGATCTGGCAAATCAGTCTAGGTGACAGTGCTGCCAAATCCCTTCCCTCCCCACTTGTTCTGGCTCTGCTTTAAAAAAAAATACAAAGCAGAAAGAAATGTGTAGTGACGGATTGGAGATGTTGTGGTCCCGGGGAGAAGCAGAGCCCCATCTCTTTGCACAGTTAGCAGAGAGTGGAGCAGGAGAGTGGAGGGTAGCACAGTGCTGTACAGCTGCAGGGCTGCTCACAACAGGGCAGAGCTCCCAGAGAATGTGCTCTTTGTTCCCTGCCTTTAAAGGGTAAGAGAAACACTTATGCATGGCAAATTAGCCCAAAAATGTATTTCTCTAAAACACCCGATTGTCTGGCCAGCTCTGCAGCTGCAGGGAAGTTCCAGCGAGAGAAGGGGGAGGTGGCGGGAAGGAGGAGGGAGGCAGGGAAGGAGGATATTGATGGCCGGGGTGGGGGGGCAAGGCAAGATGATTGTGCGAACGAAGGAGAAATTCTCATGCCTTGATTCAAACAGAGCTGACCAGTGAGCCAGGGAACCCCTGACAGAGGGGCCACGTTGGTAGCCAGGGGACCACGGATACAGTGTTGTCCTCTGGGGGATAGGGAGAGGAGGGGACATGAGGCAGCTGTGCTGTGGACAGCGTGGGAGCAGGCACTGGTGCAGCCGGCGGTGCCGGGAGTCCTGCTGCCCGCCAGGTTCAGCTGTGCCATCTGGGCTGGGATGCTCAGTGAGCAGTGCCATGCTCCTCTAGTCACCGTGTTGCACATCCCGGCAGGCTATGACTCCTTCCCTGCTCCTGAGCAAAATGCACAACGTTGAACTGTCTCAGAGGTACAGGGCCTGTGCTGTTCCCAAGAGGTGACACTTAGATTTAAAATATCCCAAATGTACCTCTTGATTAGGAAATTGATCTGGGCTTGTTAAGAATTTCCAGCTTAATGCTGATATCCATTTAAAACTCCCAGACCATCTTTGGCAAGTGGTTCCTTGAATTTCCCTGGAGTTTGGGAGGCAAAACCTAGTGGCAAAATTCTTGACAACTGCTCAGACTGTGAAGTTCATAGTGAGTGCCACAGTCCTGTCCCTACCCCAAGGGATGCCCCTGAAAGCAGTCAGGTCCACCATGAGCACAGCTGAGACCTCAGTGTCCAAGGAGTGTCTCTCACGTGGTCTGGGATGAGACATCCTCTTCGTGTACATAATAAGAATTTATTTTCTTTTCTATTACCTACTCATATGGAAGGAGAGGTGCTCCCTGCTGCAAACTGCAGTGCTTTGCAGGCACAGCCTTGAGACAACCTGACTCATCCTCATCACTGCCCACTGAATGCTTTTAAGGACATCTGCAGTGTGATCCTGGTGCTGCCTGCAGGGAGAGCAGCTCAGGCTAGACTTTGCCTTTGAGGATACTCAGGGGTGCACTTGCCTGCTATAAATCCAGGTCCCAGTGCTCTGTCCTTTCTGTCACGTCATGACCTACTCTGGGCCGACACTAACTTCTCCTTCAAAGCCACAAGTGCCACCTGCTGTGAGGGCTGATGAGATTGAGAGATAGCCTTAGGTTGGGCAAAGCTTAGACTGCCCATGAGACAAAAGAGAGCCATGAGAGTCTCAGAGGGGATTTGGCTTCAATACATTCCTGTGATTGTCCAGCACAGGTGAAGGGTTGATGTTGTTACCAGTTCAAGTTGGCACAGGCAAACTATACTCTGTTTCCAGTTTGCTGTTGTACTCATGAGACCAAATTTTTTCAAGGAAAACCCTGTAACTCTCTGGGTTTTTAATGTAGAAGTCCTATGAAGTCCCCTTTCACTGGACTAGAGGAAGAGAAGGACAAGTGGACCTGAATGTTTTATCTAAGCAAGTAGTGATACTGACTGATGCTGGGAATTATTTACAGAATCATGGAATGGGTCAGGTTGGAAGGGACCACAGGAGGTCATCTGGTCCAACCTTGCTGCTCAAGCAGGGTCATACTAGAGCATGTTTCATAGGATTGCATCCAGATGGTTCTTGAACTTCTCTAATGAGGGAGACTCCACAAACGGTCTTGGCAACACATTCCAGCACACGGTGACCTGCACAGTAAAGAGGTTCTTCCCTATATTCAGGTGGAACTTCCTGTGCACCAGTTTCTGCCCATTGCCTCTTGTCCTGTTGCTTGGACAACTGCCTATTCATTCTTTGAATCTTCCCTATTCATTCTTTCTTTTCAGAGGAAGACGCTTTAGCTGACACTGGGTATGGAAGTACCTGCTGGATATGGAGCAGGATCTGACTGGGGGAAGCCAGAATTATGTTTGATAATTTCTTATAGCAAAGAAGATCATCAGGCTTCTGTTGAAGAGAAGTGCACAAGTGTGATGGGCAGAAGAGGAGTTGGGGAGCTGAACCACTTTTTCAATGAGGCGTTGGGAAGCTGCTGGCAGCTGTACAATCTGTCATCACTACCTTGCATATCTCTTTATGGCCAATTCACTCTCTCATTTTATGTTTACATGGGAGAAGAGAGTATGAAAAATGTTAGCTTTAATTAAGTCAGCAATATTACTTAGCTTTGACACACTTCATTTTCCACTCAGGTGAAAAGGGGTCCCTCGGCATGCACTGCTATATATCCATGTGATGAGGGAGAGTCTGTCCTGTTCCCTCCTCTCAGCCCTTCACATCCCTGCCACTCCTCACATGTCGCTTTAGAAACACCCTGAGCTGCAGCTGCACAAACATCTGCGACCACTTAAGCCTCTCATTTTTAAGGCCACAGAGGTACAGCTGTGCCAGTGCTGGGCTTTACACCTGACCTGCAGGGGGTGGGTGGCATCGACTGATGGCAGGCCTGCCATGAGTTCCGAGATCACCTGTGCCAAGGTGGGACTCAGGGAAATCAAGAACCCAACCACACTCCAGCACTTCGTGGAGACCCTGAGACCTCCCAAGAATGGCAAGGATGTGGCATCATCTGAATGTGGGAACGATTGGTACTAGGGGAGAAATTATTAGTAAATAATTTACCAAGAAATGGGACTTCAGAGAAATGAAACCAGTTGCAAATCCAGACATAATTCAACAAGTACTTTTGACTAGAAAGCGAGTGTGGGAGATAAATTTTTAAAATATCAAAATATTTCATTTCAAGGCAATTTTCCTGAATTATTCTTTTCTAAATGCCAAAATGCTGTGAATGGACATTTTCAAAGTGAATTTCTGACATTTCATTTCAAGCCAGCATTTTGCATTTAAAACTTAACCCAGGTTGAAAGATGAGAGATCAGACACAAGAGCCTAGTAACCACAAAATAAAACCTGCTATTTCAAGTTCAGCAGAATGTTTCAATCTCTGAGTCATGCCATTTGAAATAAAAAGTAAAAAATCACCACAGAGCTCCTGTGCATATCCAGATCAACATGCCCCTATGTGACACCTCTGAGGTGGTGGAGTCACTGGAGCAGAAACAGACGGTGTGATTGGGCAAAAAACCAGCCAGCAGTGGCCTGAAATGAACTAGAAAATGCCCTTGAGCATCCCAGACAGAATGTCACTCTTTTATCAATAAATTTCACTTTGATCTCAATAAGGCTGTTTATGGTGGGATATCATAGAATCATAGAATCATAGAATAGGTAGGGTTGGAAGAGACCTCCAAGATCATCAAGTCCAACCCCTGATCCAACTCCAATTACTATATCATGGCACTAAGGGCCACGTCCAATCTCTTTTTAAAAACCTCCAGGGATGGTGAATCCACCACCTCTCTGGGTAGGCCGTTCCAATGCCTGATAACCCTCTCTGTAAAGAATTTTTTCCTAACATCTAACCTAAACCTCCCCTGGCAGAGCTTGAGCCCATGTCCCCTTGTCCTATTGTTGGTTGCCCGGGAGAAGAGACCAACCCCCGCCTGGCTATAACCTCCCTTCAGGTAGTTGAAGAGAGTGATGAGGTCGCCTCTAAGCCTTCTCTTCTCCAGACTAAACAACCTCAGCTCCCTCAGCCTCTCCTCATAGGATTGTGCTCAAGTCCCTTCACCAGCCTCGTTGCTCTTTTCTGGACCCGCTCCAGCACCTCAATGTCCTTCCTGAACTGAGGGGCCCAGAGCTGAACACAATACTCAAGGTGTGGCCTCACCAATGCAGAGTACAGGGGAAGGATCACTTCCCTGCTCCTGCTGGCCACACTGTTCCTGATGCAGGCCAGGATGCCATTGGCCTTCTTGGCTACCTGAGCACACTGCTGGCTCATGTTCAGCCTCCTGTCGATCAGCACCCCCAAGTCCCTTTCTGCCTGGCTGCTCTCCAGCCACTCTGTCCCCAGCCTGTAGCGCTGCAGGGGGTTGTTGTGGCCAAAGTGCAGGACCCGGCACTTGGCCTTGTTGAACTTCATTGCATTGGAGTTTGCCCATCTCTCCAGTCTATCCAGATCCCTCTGCAGAGCCCTCCTGCCTTCCGGCAGGTCGACACTCCCTCCCAACTTGGTGTCATCTGCAAATTTGCTGCACCTCTTAGGAATATTTGTCATGAGTAGCAACAGACAGGGCGATGATGAGCAAAGCCCCTGTGGCTGCGGCGATTTTACCCGTGCTGTCACCTAGCTTTAGTCAAAGTGGCAAGCAAAATGTAATCACCTTCTGGCAATCCCTGGAAGCACTGCCCCACTGATCCACATGAAAATCAGTGCAGCTCTTCATGGGCATGTGTCCATGGGCTGCTGCAGGGGAAAAAATGCAAGCGTAAGCAAGGTCTGGGCATAAGAAAATCTCTGCTAATTCGGGAAGTGGCCCTGTTACTTACTATAATGGGTCGGTAGGTTGGGGGACAATAACCAAGCAGGATGAAGGACACGGACAACACTTTGAGCACGCCCAACTGCCTCTTCTGTATGAGGGCAGGTTCAGTCTTGAGGGACGTGAGGATTAGCCTTCCTTCCCCTTCCCCACTGGCCCCAACTCCTCACTCCCACTGCCCCATCCTCTCCGCCATGTGTACGTGGTCCCAGCTGGCCATGAATAGAGTTGGCACGGGTGGGCCCAGCCTGAGCCACTGGGGATCACGACTCTCGACCTGAATAAGCAGCATAAAGGCACAGAGCAGCCCCGTCGCGGCTCTGTCCCGACCCATCCTCCCCAGCTGCAACAGCATCCGCTGTGGGCCCAGACCAGCCATTCTTACCACGTCCTTCTGTGCCGTTTGTCTTTCTCTCCCTCTCTTGCCTCTCCCCCACCCCCGCCTCTTTTTTTTTTTAATCCCCTTTTTTTCGAACATATCATTAAAGGAGCAACAAAAAAGATGGGACAATACAGCCATTGATGAACTGCTCTCGTCCTCCAGTCCCGATCCCCCCCACTCCCTCCCTCCCCTTCTCTGGTGCGTGCCAACACTCTTTCCACCCGCCCAGGGCTGGAGCCAGTGCCAAACAACCTCTGCTAATAAACAAGAGGAACCAGATAAACCAGGAACACAATAGAGGGATTTGTTGCACTTTAGTGATGGTGGGAACAATGTCAACTCCGTGGCGCAGCTGCATGGACCCCCTCCCATCCTCTCCCCCCAACGCCTTGTGCCCCCCGTGTATTTGCAGCCCAACACTGTGATTTATGAAAGGCCAGAGGTCATCATGCATTAAAGGGCTTCTTTCTTGCATCATTTATTAACCCCTCTATGACAAGGCACACTCATTGTGGTAGCGGTGGTGGTGGTGCTACAGGGAGTGGGGCAGGAGTGGAGGATTCCATCCCGGTGGCACCATGGATCTTTCGGAGGATGCTGAGATGCCGAGTTAGTGTTTAAGACTGGTTACACACTAACCTGGCGTGTGAGGAGAGAAGGGGAGGCTTTGTTGGGATATGTTTCAGCCAGCAAAAGTTACTCATGCACTCCAGCATGGCTCTGTTCACATTTCATGCAGGTCACCGTCTGCCCGACCTACACTTGCTGCCAGGCTGGTGAGCTCAAGTTGCAGTCCGTGCTCACACCTGGAGCTGACCCGAAGGGCTGCCCTGAAGGCCCTCTAGTCCACATGGTAGAGCTGACCACATTGCATCGTCAGAGCCTCGAGTCACCCTGTGCTACCACACATTGTCACGTAGCTGCCCATGATGTGGCTAGGTAGAGAAGAGGCAGGGGGTCATGGTGTAGGATGGATCACTCCAAAGTCTCCTTCTCAGGACAGTAGAGATGTGGCCAAAGTCTCTTCTCACCAGAGCTTGCTGTTATTACAGGCAATGCTGCAGTGTCACTGTGCAGCACTTTCAAGCCTTCCTGTGTAGCCATGAAGAAATGCCATGAAACAGTCGCATGACAAGTCCTTAGACTAATCTTTCTCTCCTGAAATTTCAGTGGCCAAGGCAGTTTGGGTGAGACAATGCAGCAGCAAATGCTTCAGCACTGAACTTTGTAGTTCCCTAAGCTACAGCCTGCTATCCCCAGCTGTGATTGAGAGCTCCCTGGAGGCCCTCTCCATGGGCAAACTTGATTTGGAGGACAAATCCGAAAGCCATTACAGGCTGGGGGTGATGAGTGAGCCCTGGAAAGTGGGTGCCTCCTGCAGTTCAAGTGCAGTGTGAGGGCAGTAGGGTTGTGCTGGCGCCTGGTTGCCTGGCACATCCCCTCAGGCTCAGCAGAGGGGAGGCTGTGGTGTTGACGGGCTTGGACATCTCACCCCTCCTGGGGATGAAGTGATGGGTAATAAGAGACAAGCTTAGGAGCTGTTGGGATCCCTTTGAGTATGAGTGTCAGGGTGAGATCCTGCACAGGGTAGAGGGCACATGGAGATTGGGGTGAAGGGGAAGATAGCCCCGCTGCCCAAATGCTGGCTGGTAACTCTGGTTACCAGCCGAACTGCTCTTGCCCTGGCTCTGGTGCCTCGGCCTCAGGCCGTGCTCCCTCGTTCACTCTCCCTCACATTCCTCCGGGAGCTGATCAGGGCTTGAATGACACCCCAGATGACTCTTTGCTATTAATTCCTGTGAACAGAAAGGGCTCCTTGTTCTCCCAGTCCTACTCTCTGGAGGAATTACAGGGGCCAAGGCAGCAGGCTGAAGCCTTCGCGACTTAACCCTTCCCCCGGCTCCCCAGGAGCCTCCCTGCATCAAGAGGACCAGCAATAGGTGAAGATCACTCTGGAGCCACCTTGACCACTGCTGAATGAGCTCACTGGGATCACTCAGCACTGCTACCACCACAGGTCCTGTTGAGAGGGTCCCCTTTTCTGCTTTCCTGGTTGTTCTGCCCGGTCTTGTACAATTCTCTTCCTTTCTGCTCTTGGCATCTCTCCTCTGCTGTGCAGACCGAAAGCATTCAGCTCCTTTCATTATATAACACTAGATATGCCAGACTCTGTCCAAGAAAAGGCAAAATCTGTCTTTCTCCCTCAGCTCTACCTCTTCAGTGCATGCTTTTTGAGGTCAGCCTTTTGGAAGTACACCTGTCCTCTCTGGCAGGAGACGAGGGGGTTAACAGCCAGGCAGGCTCAGTGCCACCTATCAAAGCAGGTAGCAGACAGACATGCTTGCCCCATTCCTCTTTGATCTTCCCAGACCCCAGTAATGCAGGAAAATTGTCCTGTTTAGCCCTCACAAGTCCTTGCCATGCACATGAAACATTGGATTGGCCAAGGTGACGGGCTGGGAGCTCCCTGGGGTATTTGCAATGCTCAGGGATGATTCTCCTCTTTACTCTCCATGAGGTTTTCCCTATACCTCCTCTCTGGCACAGCTGGTGCCTTACTCTACTGGTTTAGAGCAAAAAATGCTGCTCAGCAAAGTCTGTTTGGCCACATCAAGGCCACAGACTAGTGGCAGCAGTGGTATGGTA
Source organism: Neopelma chrysocephalum (assembly GCF_003984885.1). Lineage (NCBI taxonomy): Eukaryota > Metazoa > Chordata > Aves > Passeriformes > Pipridae > Neopelma > Neopelma chrysocephalum. The sequence continues at coordinate 18,649,542 of NW_020897714.1, forward strand.
TCCTGCACCTGTGGCAGCCCTCATTATGTCTTGGAGAGGGAACAGGTTTTCTCCTGCTCTGAAGCCAGATAGGACTCTGCAACCATGTCCCAGACCCAGTCTCCAAGGAGTTTCCTGAGGGCTCCCATCCAATCCCGGAGTGATGGAAGTGCAAGGCCATGCACTAATCAGCATCATCCAGGCCTTGTTGCTCGTGGGGAATGATAATCCTTAAAGAGGTCAGCCACTGCGACATTTCTTTTGCTGCCCTGTGCAGGACACTGCGTTGTCAAACAACTCATCCAGCAGTAAATGACTCCAGGCATTGCCTGCCTTGTGCTTCCCCTGATGCCCCATGACAAAACCCACTGCACAGCCCCTGCAGCTGTAACTGTCCTGTAACCACACAGACACTGCGCAGTGCTGCCAAAACCCAGGTATGTCTGCAGGTATGGCTGCGCTTCCTGAGTGACCCACACCACTTTCTTTCTCCTTAGGCTGCCTTGTGAGCAACCAGTTCACCAAGGCCCACAACTGGAAGCTCAGAGGTATCTGGGAAGGTCTAGGACCAATAGTGGAAGCTTCAGCCAAAAGCGGTGCAGGGTGACAAAAACCAGAACCCAGCAGTGGTTTCTGTGCCCAGCTCCCTGTTGGGAGGATGCCTATGACACAAGGCAAATTGAAGGGCTCTTTGGAGATCATGGAGAATCCAGGAAGGTGACACAAACATTGGTTTATGAAACCCTCTGCTTCTCCATTTCATGGAAAGGCCTTGAAAATAATCCACACACTGGGAACCTGGGAGAACGGTCATGACATCAGATGGGAAAGGAATTTGGAGAGAAGGGCATGAGGAAATGGTGGAGACGGGGCTGGGCTTGGGTGCTCCAGCAAAGGGTACGACCTGGTCCTGGTCTCTCCCAGGCTGTCATCAGTCGTGTCCCGTGATGTCTCATGAGTGAGACATCTGCAGATTCACAGATTTTCCAAGCATTATACTGACCTTTCCCTTTGCTCCTCCCTGCTCTTTCTGGGAGTATCACACTTAGGCAATCATCAAATTAAAAGAGTAATGGTTTGAAATCTTTTAATTTTTCCAATTCTTTCATGACTTTCCCTGTGGATGGTTCAGATGGTCACCTGGCCATCCCCTCACTGGCCTTCACTTGCCCCCAGGACTAGTAACCAGCTTCCCAGCTATTTCATGGCCATGGTGATGAGGTGTGATAGGGCCCAGTGGCATCTCCACACAAAAAGGGACATGCAGTCCTCACTGAGGATGTCAGATATACAATTTCTGACTGGGACAGTGGGACTTCCAACATGGGGCAACTGTCCCTGCTGTCTGCAACCCTCCCATGACCACCCGGGTTGCCTGGTCTTCTCCCTTTCTCTTTCTGCCTTATGGGTAGGAAGACATTCCCCCTTTATAGCAGCGGGCTCCCTGCTCCTCTTCCTCACCAAGCCCTCCCCTCCAGCCATGTCAGGTAGGACCAGCAAGCTTCATACTGGCAAAGATGCAAATCCCACTAGGGAGGCAGGGTAGGTCAAGGGCTTGGCTTTGGTGCGGGAAACCTGGCTCCCCTCACTGGCATGATGTTGGTAAGGTCATTCCCCATCCTTCCCACACCATCAGAGGGGGATACAGGTAGTGCAAATCCACACCAGCCTGGTGCAGTCAAGAAGACAGCAGGGGCAAGAGGCCCTCCCACCCCCAAACGCCAGATCTTGCCCCCCCTCCCCTCCCACCTGCCCCTCATTGCCTCACGTGCCCACCTCCACGGGAAGGGGATTTTGCAAAGAGGAGGTGGTGCCTGCTCATCCATCCAAGTGGCCGTTCTCATCCTGGCCACTGCTGCCGCCTCAGCTCCTCTTAGCCCGAGCTTCCTCTCCCGTCTTTGGGTCTGGAGCAAGCTGGACGCTCTTAAAAAGCTTTTTATGTGCGTGTGTGTGTGTGTGTGTGAGTGTGTGTTAATCACATGATTGTCATTCACCTGTATCCCGAACAAAGACGGTGCACTGTTTAGGGCCCAAACAAGAAAGCCAGCAAGGGAAGGAGGGGGGTTGTTGGGAAAACTGAAGGGACCGTTGAGAGAGCGGGCGCGCGCGGGAGCAAATCCTTATCAAACTCCCAATTCATGGGTCTCCCTTTCCCTCAGCACACTGTGGGTATTGTTTGGCCAGGGGGTGTGTGTATGTGTATTTTTTCGAATGTCTCTGTCGTCCCCTCCTCGCTCCCCAGCTCTGACGTTGTTTTACTGTATGGAAAGATTTCATGGAGAACCCCTCCCATTTTCCCAGGCAGTCCTGGGACAATACCAGTCCTGTGCCCCTGAGTTGGGCAGGGGACAAAAGCTGGCCCTGGCTGTCATGCTGGGGATCCCACTGCTCCTCTACTGTGGACAGGCTCTCCCCTCTTACTCCTCTCTTGCTACAGAGGCAGAGGAATAGGTGTCATCTGGCAAAATCCCTCCCCAGAAACCTCAGTGATCCTACCTGTGTGGTGGAGGTGTCCTACCAATGTGGTCCCCTCATTGAAACCCTACTGAGGAGGTGCTGCTGCAATGATGCACCTTGCTCCCCAAGCAGTCAGCCTGGAGCAGGGTGTCTTTCCTACCACCCTTGGGAGTGATGTGGGCACAGAGGCACCTGATGGGACATCTCCATTTCCCACTTGCTTTTAACCATTTTCCTCCTCACATGGCTTTATGGTGGAGAAGTGGCATCTTTCCACCTTTCCCAACAAAAGCAATTCACTGACGTGTCATGGGAAATTTGTGGCTTACCAAGGTGTCTGGCTTGTGAATCCCTTCTTTCACAAAGGACTGTCCCTTCTTATGGACCTGTAACTCCTCATCCATAGAAATATAGGCTGAAAAGAAGGGATGGAAATCTGCTATCTGAGCATTCCGCCAGAGATCAGTTATTGGGAAAACTTGCATTTAGATAGACCACTTCTGCAATGTCAGCTTCTGTGGCCAGCAGTGGCTTTTGGAGGGTCCTCCAAAAGGACCCCCAGGACTGACTCCCAGGAGGAGGAGAAAGAGACATGCCACCATAGTGATTCCTGAAACAGGAATGATCTCTTCTCCTTCCCCTCTGCCTGTCTTCTCACCTCAATTGAAGAGAAAGATCATACCTCTCCCTGCTACAGTAGAGTTATATTTTCCACATCTCTCTCTCCTGCATCTGCCTCTTTGTAAAACAAGTGAAGAGGCGACATATGAACAGAAGAGACTTGAAAAAGGATATACAAACACTCAGTGCTGTGACAGCGGGCTGGAAAAAGGGAGGAAAGGGCTGCAAAGAAAGAGAGTTCAGAAAGTTGAGTCTGGACCAAAGGAGACAAACCCTAAGACCTGGAGAAAGGCAGAATGAAGGAAAAAATCCCTTCCCTGTTATTTAAATATGAGCAGACACTGGGACATCAGACTGCAGAGACAGTGCGGTTGGTACACACTCCTTTGACCCTCTGCAGCTGAGGCACCCACAGCTCTTCTGAAAAGGCATGAATGGGACTTGGGTCCTGTCTGGCAGGTGGCAGCAGTCCTTGACAGGAATGGTGAGCAGTGGGACAAACACTGGTCCAGAGCCCTGGGGGTTACTGAAATCCCTTCTGGGTTTGATTCCTTTATTACCCAGTTGGGAGTGGCAAATAAATCTGAAGGGAGGGCAAATAAACATGGTTTTCTGGCCATTTTCTGTGTCATTGTTCCTCCCCAGCCCGGGTTGGAGATTGGCTGCAGGCAGGGGAACAAGCAGGGCAGCGTTTCTCAGCAGTAGTTACCTTCCTGAGGGGCAGGAGACCAAGTGCCACTCCACTTCTCCCACACCTCCTATGCAGGGCCCCTGCAGATTGGATGGGGGAAGATGCCATGAGCTCTGCAGTATCACTGACTCTGCATCCAGTGGGCCATGGACAACTGTGTGCAAACTGACCTTGCCCCACTAGTTTTTGCTGGTTATCTGTCCACCAGAGAGAGGGTGATCTGCCAAATTGCTCCTGTCTGTGCTGTGAGACCTCTTCTGGTGACAGCTACAACTGGGGTCTCTCTTGGTGAGAGAACTCATCCCATACTGCAAGACTTGAGGTTGACCAGCTGCTGATTTGGCTGAGGAAGCGGGGTCTCAATGATGTTTTGCTAGACTCTCCACTGGGTTTTCTTGTCATCACAAAGTTTCTAGAGTGAGTATCTGCTGTAGGAGTTGAAAATGTTCTTGAAATCCCTTCAAGCTGGTTCCCTGGATCACATCCATTAATCTTGTTATATTTTATGACTTAGCACTGAAGTGTCTTCGGGTTGGGCCTCCAGCAAGGAGCTGAGGCCAGAGCTAGGTTCATCTCATTGATTACTCAGGAGGGCCTGCAAAGATCAACAGAATTTTCATGGGTGACTTCTCATGGTTGAAGGGTTGGTGTTGGTCTATACTAGCCCTGGTAACAAGGAAAAGTGAAGAAATCAACTACTAGAAGCACCTGGGAAGGAGAGCGAGCTAGAAAATGGAAGACGTGATGGAGAACGTTCTAGCACATTGAGTGCTAAGATCCTCTTCATGTCCCAGTGCACTAGCAGCAAGAATGAGGGTGAGTGAGTGTGCGAGAGTCCTTCTCATCAGGAGACCTTCCTTTCTTTGTGAAAGACCCCACATTTGCCTTCAGAAGCAGCTCAGCATGTTGGAGGAAGCAGAGCCTGCTTGTCTTGGCAAGATGCCACAGAGATGAACATGTTGTGGTGAGCCCATCCCTAGATTGCAAAAGTCTTAAGAAGGTTCAAATTGATATCCACTGTCCAGCAGCATGGTATTTTCCCTGGACTTGATGTCCTCCACCCTCAGGACATACCTGATCTCCTGCATCCCCTTCCCCACCCTACAGATGCAGGTCTGAATGATACCCTCTTAGCAGAGCCTTGACCAAAGGGTCCTGGGCCAACTTGTTGCAGCACAGCAGGGTCCTCATGAGACTCTGTGACAAGGACTGGGGACTCATTTAGCACATGGGGAGCACTAGATCCCTCAGGAGTAACCATGCTATCAGGGAAAAAGCATGGGACTCCTATCCTGGGGATGCACACCCACCTCCCCAGACCACCTAGATCCCTTCCAGCATCCCACCACCCCAGTTTCTCAGGGGTGAATCTTCCAGCACCGTCTCTGGGGTGGTCATGCCACCGAGAGCAGCCCAATGCCAGCAGTTCAAGTGAAGAGGCTGGCACCACGGAAAGCAGGGAACATGCTGGTGACTGAGGTGGGGTGGGGGGCTGCTTGCATCCCCTCCCCACTGCCCCTGACCGACCGTATTCTTGCTCTGAGGAGTGCTTGGCTCCACCTTCCGCCCTTCCCTCCCCCGGTGCTAAGCAGCAAAGCCAGCTAGAGACATCCAGCCGGGGTATTAGTAAAAACCAAGCCTCCCTCCAGGAATGGCACTCGCTTGAGAGCCTCCCTGTGCTGCACGCCCCGACGCCGCTGGGGCTGGGAGGGAGAACAGGGGGACTATTGGGATACAAATCACAGCCCTCGCAGGATTTGCCCGGCACATCGGCCAGCAATGTAAGTTTTCCTACCTGAGCTCGCTTGCACACGCGCATACGTTTGTTCGCGCTTTTCCCCCCCTACTTTCTCTTACTTTTTTCATTTTCCCCAATAAGAGTCTGTGTTGCCCTCTGAAACTAGAGGGACAGCAGCCCTTGCTCTAGACTGGCTTTTTTCTTCAGTTAAGTTAGGGGCATGCTTTTCTATCGCTTCTTTATTTTTTCTTTTTTATTTCTTTCTTCTTCTCTATTTTTTTTTTTAATTCCTGAATGGGGAGGATAGCAAGGCCTTTATTTTTAGAGTGTTTCTTTCTCCAAGGGGGAAATTGCTGCATGGCAGCAGGGACTTTTAGAGGTGACTGCAGACAGAAGGGGAGAGGCGGAGTGTGTGGGGCAGGCAACCCAAAGCTTTGGCTTGTCTCAAAGTTAAATTTGGTTTTGTTTGTATCTGTATATTTATAGATATATGCACAATGTGAGTATGTATATGCGTATATACACATAGACAGGAGTGTGTGTGTGGATGAAGCGTAGATGTATTTTAAGCCTTTGGTTTATCAGCTGCAAGAGGAGGGTGAGGGATGAGGTGTTCCCACAGAAGCACTTTCCTACAGTTGGGATCAGGGTTTCTGAGTGTGGATCCAGGGCCTGGGCTGATTCCCTTCACGGTGGTGCCACCCGCTCAGATTCCCTGGCAGCTGGGATATAGGTCCCTTCCGACTTATCAATACTGTGCTGGCGTTTCCCCTCTCATGCCTCCCCCCTGGGAATTTCACTGTATATCTTTGAAAGAAAGGTGCACTTCCCCACACAAGTTTTGTGGCTGTCCCCCATATCCCACTCCCCTGTGGGGTGCTGTGCCCAGGCAGGATGGTCCGTGTCTCTCTCCTTTCAGGTCCCCAACCTTCCTTATCCCTTTTGCTTCAGGCCCCTCTGCACATGTCAGTTCCATGCAATTGCAGAGATAGGGAGCAATATCCCAATTAATCAGGGGCCCCGACCCATCCCCACCCCCATCGATCACGGGTTTTGTGGTGTGCATGGCAATTGCTTTGCTTGCGCTTTTAGTGAGCAGCCCCTGACTCGTGGTCAGCTCTTCAGAGACCTTGGAGTCCCTTTCAGCTTTGGTGGTTGCTTCTCCTTTTCTCTTTTCCCCACTCTTTCCTTTCTTTCCTTTGTTTTTGTCTTCCTTCCTCCCCTCCCCAGTGAGAAGAAGGACAGTGAGAAGGAAGAGAGAAGGCTCGAGAGCAACAATGGCTGATGACCAAGACCTTTCAGAGGTGGAGATGAGCCCAGTGGGCTCTGAAGACCACCACTGCCTCTCGCCAGGACCCTCCATGGCATCGGAAAACTCCCCACATCTCACTGGTTCTGGGAACGGGGAGATGGGGAAGGTCAAGAAGGAACAGCAAGACACAGAGGCGGATGATGACAAGTTCCCGGTGTGTATCCGTGAGGCAGTCAGCCAGGTGCTGAGTGGCTATGACTGGACCCTGGTGCCCATGCCTGTCCGGGTCAATGGAAGTAACAAGAGCAAACCCCACGTCAAGCGGCCCATGAATGCCTTCATGGTCTGGGCACAGGCTGCCCGGAGGAAGTTGGCTGACCAGTACCCGCATCTCCACAACGCCGAGCTCAGTAAGACCTTGGGGAAGCTTTGGAGGTAAGAGCGAGTGGCGGAGTGGGGTGTGTGAGGGCTGAGGTCCGGAGGCGTCCTGTGGAGGACTGTGCGGTCATGTGGAAGGCCGGAGACTTAGCAGCATGGAATGCATTTCACTTGAGGGGACTTTCCTTCTCTGGGGGGAACTTTCCTTCTCTACGGGGAGCCCCTTCACAGAAGGCATAGGCGTTGACTGGAGCAAGAGTAGTGGTTGAACGTAGTGAAGGATTCCTCAGCAGAGCTCTCCTCTCTCCTAGGTGGCAGCCCTTTTCATGTGTTTCCCACTAAGTTTCCCTGTTGTTCTGAGCCAGGACAATTCTGATCCTCCCCTGCCTGACTGCCTGGAGATCTCGTTTTCTTGGCTTACCCTCCCTGCTGGGCCAAGTTGTGCACTAGCAGGAAATAGGCTGACCTTAAGACTTAAGCCCTAAGTTACTGGTGTCTGCCTCAAGCCTGTTTGAACTCAGGTCCCAACGCCAGCAGGGTTTCTTTTCTGAGCAGTGCCACAAAGCAAGAGGGAAAACAAGTTACAGCTGAGGATGAAGGTCAGGGGAAGAGAGGCAGGCAGTCAGAGCCCCACATCCATCCTTCCCAGGATGGTTCCAGTTTTTGCAGGTCATGCAGGTTCAGCAAGATGGGCAAGGAGAAACCTGGCTAGAAAGTGGGGTATGAGGCTTAGCAGAAAGGAAGAGACCTACAACAGTCCCAGACTTAGCAGGCTTTCTTGGAATATGCTGACTCAAACGAGCCACATCTTCCTTTCCAAACGAGCCGAATCTACCTTTGCACCCAGAGAAATGCCCTCCCCTCTTGCCAGCACACACACGCTTATCCTTCTGGCCCCACCCGTTTGTGTGCCCATTTTCATTCTGTCTTCGTGCAGATTCTGGGGTCTTGACATACCCTCCCCTCCTTCCTCCAGCAGACCGATGGGCTGCCCTGATTGCAGCTGGCCCGTGAGTGTGCAGAGAGCTGTCGTGCCCAAGCCAAACATGTGCAACTGGCCGTGCCACTTCCATCCCATCTGACAGTCTTTGCCTATAACCCCACCAAACTGTTACGAACACTTACTGACACAAGTGCCCAGCACAGTCCACTGCCTTGCACCAACCAACTCAAACCAAGGCTCATTCTTTCTCCCGCCCTGACGGCATTTCATAGAGGAAGCCCTCAGTCTTGGGGGGGGCCAAGAGACATTCTTCCAAGCAGAAGCAAAACACACTCTGTATAGCAGTTGATGGTGAGATCTATTAATTTCTGGCTTTAAAACCTCCTTGCTTGCAAGGGATCAACCCCTTGGGCATTAGATTGTGCCTCTGCTATGTTAGCCTGTTTACCGTGACTCCTCATTGCCTAGTGTAACCCCAGAAAAGAGATTTCTTTGGGAAGTCAAAGGCAGGCTGTTGAGTGCAGATGTCTAATCTGATGCAATTTCCTGCTTTGACCCCCTCTGCCTTCCCTTCCCTTTATCACGGCACTCACTCCCACCTGGGGCTCTGCTGCCAGCCTCTGGACTGTGAAGCTGTGCTGGAAGGAGTGAGTGTGTGTGTGTGTGTGTGTGTGTGCGCGCGCATTTGTGTGTGTAGAATCCAGCTTTTTTGTTCCAAAAATGTTGATTTCAGGGTATCATTCCTATACTGCAAAATATTGCCAGATTTTAGAGAAATGGTCTCCTTCCAGACACTGCATTTTCCTTGAAAATATAGCAGAGCAGTGCTACTCCACAGGTATTGCATTCAGAGTGCAGGGAGACATAGCCACCAAATTTCCATGCACCCAACTGCCTCCCTGCTCCAAGGGCATGGCTCCCGCTGCTGGCCACATGGGACTCAGAACAGTAGGACACAACCGCTGGACAATGGTCAAGGTCCCGGTGTTTCTTGGGGTACTGTACAGCCAGGATAAGCTTGTGGGGTCAGGCCTGGCATTCTTGTGTGCTGCTGAGTTTGTCACCTGGGTGCTTTGCTGAATGTCTCTCCTTTGAGTGTCCCTAGTGCAGGCTGAGGTTCTCTAAGCTGTGCCATCCCCTATGGAGACCGTAGAGCAGAGTAAGCTGGGTTGTGGGTACAGGCAGTGTCTGGCCTCGGTAGGACCTCATGTGTGTGTCTTTCTGTGAGGCTGGGGGAAAATACCAGCCACAAAACTCCAGGGAAGGTAGCCCAAAGGCTATAAGGGTAGTAGCCCGGAGACTTGCCTTCCAGCCATGGTATGGTTGGGTCTTCTTCCACCGAGGTTCCCACCGCCATTATCTACACTGTTCCCACCGCCATTATCTACACTGTCCCACATGTATAGCTCCTACACATCAGTACAACTGCAAGCAGCCATGATTTTTTCTGGATGGCTTGATCTCAAACTTTTGACAAGCGTCAAAACTTTTGACAGGGCCCTGCAAAGGGTCCTAGCTCACCCCTACAGGGTGGCCACCCAAACCCTACAGCCATGGCTTGTAATTCTGGAAAATGTGGGTTACTATTTTTTTCATGCGGGCTGCTCTGACCTTTTACAGATAAAGGGCATGTAAGGCAGAGAGGCAAATGCAGCTGAGCAAAGAGACTGCCTGCAGACCACTGTTAAACTGAGCATGTCCCCAGCAATCATCACTGGGAGGGGCTGGGAAATCTTGAGAGGCAGCTAGCAGATGGAGCAGTAACCTCAGTGTCATCCCATGTGCCCCTCTGCAAAACGGGATGCAATGGCCTGGGCTTTTTTTTTTAAGCCCAGAGTATGCTCCAGCTCAGTGCCACCACCATGTCCCTACCCCCCGTTGGAAAGGATATGCCCTGATGGCCACACTATGCGCCTGACCCCAAATGCAGTGCTAGGGGGCTTATGGCCCCATTCACCTTCCCAAGTCTGTACCCGCTTAGAGTGTATCATGGGTGCAGACACCAAATGGGAGGTACTAAAACTGAAGGGAATGTTTCTGTGCTTCATGGTCAGGAAATCTCTCCTAGGATGCTTTCCTTTCCCAGTGTGGGACAGGGAGCAGATCTCAAATGAAGGCTGGCTGCTGAAAATGTCAGCATGACTATTAGCCAAAACGCCAGCCAGCACCACCTCTAGGGCGGAAAACAAGAGAGGCAAGGGAAGAAGGAGAGGAAGGCTTAATAGGGAGGAGCAAGGGGCCCCAATGAGGGTATCTTTTCATGAGGGTAGCAGCACCAGGGAGTTGGTTCACGTGCACAAAATCTAGGGCCATGGACATATGGGAGAGAGCCTGCCTGGCTACTTTCTGCTCCCAGCCAGCCCTTGCCTTGCATCAGCCCCACTGCCCAACCCCATCACCGCACTGACTCATTGGCAGCTGAGTCCCAGCACAGGGTCGGCCTCTGGCTGAGCCAAGGCGCCTGGCATGCGGAGCGGCGCAATGCCAGGCGGCAGAAGGGGAGGCTGCAAGAGGTGGGCAGAAAGATTTTAGCCCTTCTTTCTCTTCCCAGCGTGCGGCGCTGGATGCTTGCCCCTCTCCCCTCAGCTCAGGGGTGAGCATTTAGTGTCGGGCTCAGATAAGCCCCATGAAGGGCTTTGCTCTGTGATCCATAACTTCTCTGCCCGTGCGAGATTCCTTTGCATTATGGCCTGGGGAGCATGAGGGCAGGAGGGGGAGGGCAGGAAGCAAGTGAAATCCAAATCCCCCCAAATCTCCTGGCCTTTGCCTGCTTGCACCAGTTTCACTTTGCTAAAGCCGATTTGAGTTCTGATCCTGACGGGAGGGAGGAGGGAGCAGGCAGCCTTAGAGACCAGAAGGCAAAGATGCAGGGAGTGGACTTGCCTCTGTCCTGCTGGTGGCACTGCCTGCGGGCTGCTGTCAAGGGGAGAGGAGATGAGGCACTTGAACATAGCTCACAGGGCAGGGATCTGACTCCTGCATAGCCTCCAGCAGCTCTGGTTCATACCATACACAAGATGGATTTCAGAGGTTGAGCTTTGCAGGTTTTGCCTCTATTCTCCATATTCCAAGTTCTGCAAGGATGAAGGTTTTGCCAAGGCAAGGTTGCTCCCAGTCCACGATGCCTACAAGGGTTAGCCCTTGGAGGGCCTTCTGGAGCAGCACAGGCTGAGGGATTAGAGCCCTCCAGGATGTGTGAGTGTGGTATACAGTGGCAGGAGGGAGACAGGAAAGCTGGTGTTGGATTCGTGGTGGCTCAATTGCTTTAATCTCCGGGATTAAGGCAGTGGAGGAATGTGGTGTGTGGCCGCGACCTGCTTAGGCCGCCTGGAGTGAACCCAGGTCAGCACCATGATGGGCTCCAGCCCATGCCACACACCTTCTGGCTGCCAGATGAGGGGATGCACAAGGAGCAGGAGGAAAGGGGGTGCTTAGGAGTCAACCCATTACTTGCTGGTGCCCTCTTTGATCCCCCACCAGATTTACCCGTGTTTTCCTTGAGCCACGCCTCCTCTTCATCTTCAGTTTTTTGGGCCAGTTCAGGTCTCTGTATCTTCCTCAGAGCCTACAGCTTAACAGAATTGGTCACATTTTAGTGCGAAGGGCTACAGGGGTGCCAAGGTGCTGCCAAAGTCCCATCCCATGTAGTTATTTTGCTGGGGACAAAAAGGCATGGACATAACATAAATGAAATTTTTCTTTTGCTATTTGTGAGTCCTGCTATTCCTTAACATCTGTGGAGAATTCCCAGTCATGGGAAGACTAGTCCCTTCTGAGAGCACTGGTTTTTGGCTGGAAGTAGAATGACCTTAAGTCACAAGAATATTTGAGGAGGAAAACCATAAAATGAAATTGAAGTGCTTCTGGCTGAAACGCTGCTGAAGCCTTGAGCTATGAGTTTGATCTCATCTTCAAGTGCTCTGAGCCATCCTTCCTGTGCACTTCACCATTTCCTCGGAGAGCCTATCTTAAACTAGAGCAGCCCATGATCTGGCAGGAATACAGAGAAGGAGCTTACATTTCTGCAGTGCCTTTCATCCAGAGACCAAAGCTCATCTATTTCTACAAGGCTAGCAACATAGCAGATAAATTTTTTACAACTGCTTAGCTGAGTTCAAGAAAGGTTGGCCCTTTGTGCTTCAGCCTTTTGCATTATCCATATCTGAGGTGAGCAGGAGCTACAGTAATAGCAGAATACACTGTTTCTGCCCCTTCCAAAATTTCTTTGAGTCTCTTCTAGGGTATTGCATCATGACTAAAGGCCTAGCAAGCTCCAGACAACAGCATGGATACTGTGGAGCCAACACCAATTGCTGCCATTTTTGCCTAGTAGAGTCTCAAACTTGGAGTAGAGCCTATGGAAGAGTGGGAGGTTAACTTGGAACAAACAGTCTGGGGAAGAGCAAGAGTCGCGGGGAAGGCAACACTATAGGTAGTGATGGTGTGCCACCCTGCCTTTGTCCAAAGGATGATCCCAACTGCCCTTAATTTGCGCAAGGTTTTCGAAAACAGCTTGTCCAACCTTATTTTACACAGCTATGAAAGGCTGCGCTTTGCCCTTTGGCAATATAGGAGAGGGTGTTGAACTTACTGAGGCGAGAAGCATCACACAGGTGGGGAAGGGGGACCCAACACTGGCACCAACCAGTGTCAGGGCCTAATGAATAATAATGAGTAGGAGGAAAACATTACTGTCTCCACTGAAACACTCCAAGCTTTTCCTGTTGTTCTGGGAAGTACCCTCAATGGGTCAACACCCTGGCATTTGGACTTACATGCTGTGTCCCATAATGCTGTGTATAGGTGGTTTTTTTCTGATGTATCTGCCCCACTCCTTTCCCTCTTCTCCTCTTTACCACCTCGGTCTCTGCAGGCTGTTGAACGAAAGCGACAAGCGGCCCTTTATCGAAGAGGCAGAGCGGCTGAGGATGCAGCACAAGAAGGACCATCCTGATTACAAGTACCAGCCCCGCCGGCGGAAAAACGGCAAGGCCACACAGGGTGAGGGTGAAGGCCAGGTGGAGGGGGATGCTGGCGGAGCTGCTGCCATCCAGGCCCACTACAAGAACGCCCACCTGGATCACAGGCATCCCGGTGAAGGGTCGCCCATGTCTGACGGTCATCCAGAACACTCCTCAGGTGAGTCCCAGGTTTCTGTGAATCTATTGATCTCTTAGCTACAGTCAACTCAGAGGCCCAAAAAAGACAAGTCATCATGGTGAAAACCTTTGCAAGGCGGCTCACACCTTGCACATGACCCAACAAGCTCTGCTGGTGTCAGCAGTATTGGGACGTGCCTGAGTTTTGTAGGCACTTACATTCTTCTGGTCTCATTGCACCCTCCCTTTTTTCCACAAGATGACATAAAAACGTTTGGTTTAGGCTATTTCTTTCTCCCTCCACTGAAGTCTCCAACCAGACAGCTGTTGGCATACTGGGAAGAACAGAGCTATGTATAGAGTGAGCATAAAGCAGTAACTCACCTCTTCTCTCTCTTTCCTCCTCAAAATGTTCTTCACATTGCAGGTCAGAGCCACGGGCCCCCCACACCGCCTACCACTCCTAAGACTGAGTTGCAGGCAGGCAAAGCTGATTCCAAACGGGAAGGGCGTTCCCTTGGGGAAGGGGGAAAGCCACACATTGACTTTGGCAATGTGGACATTGGGGAGATCAGCCATGAAGTGATGTCCAACATGGAGACCTTTGATGTCAATGAATTCGACCAATACCTGCCGCCCAATGGACACGCCGGCCACCCGGGCCATGTCGGGGGCTATGCGGCAGCGGCGGCTGCTGGCTACGGTCTTGGGAGCGCCCTGGCTGCAGCCAGCGGACACTCTGCCTGGATCTCCAAGCAGCATGGAGTCTCCTTGTCCACTGCCACCTCATCAGTGGTGGATTCCAAGGCCCAGGTGAAAACAGAGGGGTCCACCCCTGGAGGTCATTACACTGACCAGCCCTCCACCTCCCAGATAGCTTACACATCCCTGAGTCTGCCCCACTACGGTTCGGCCTTTCCCTCCATCTCCAGGCCACAGTTTGACTACCCGGACCACCAGCCCTCGGGACCCTACTACAGCCATTCCACCCAAGCCTCTGGCCTTTACTCTGCCTTCTCCTATATGGGACCTTCTCAACGTCCCCTTTACACTGCCATCTCTGACCCTGCACCCTCTGTGCCACAGTCCCATAGCCCCACACATTGGGAACAGCCTGTGTACACAACTCTCTCCAGACCGTAGGGAGTGGGGAATGGTGACCGAAGCAGCGATGGAAAGGCTCCGAAGAATCAGCACAGGCAGAAGAGCCTCTGAACTCCAAGGTCACTCAGTGCCATCCAGTCACCAGAATGCACTGAGTATACAGAAGTGCCTTTCTTGACCCCAGCTATCATTGGCACACCCACCTTGAGGAAGGTTTATCGTCCTTTCGCCCTTTACCACTTTCATGCAGGCCACACGACTGGCTTGCCACACCTTATTGGCCTTCTAGATGAGGAGGATTCTAGACATGGAGTGACTGGTCTGTGGTGGGTTTTGTGTGCACCCTGGACTGTACAATGAGAGAGACTGTCCTTTCCTTCCCTTCCCCAGATTGCTCCAGGGAGTTAGCAAGTGTTTCCAACAGGCTACAATGACAAACACTTTGTCACCTACTGCAGGTGAAGGGTGGTTGCTCAGCCTTGGTGGATGTGTAAGAGGAGCAGTAGGGAGGATGGCATGGACGGCTTCCTTGCAATCAGCATCGTGCAGCAGTCCTGCCTAAGATTCACACGTGCATGAATCTTGAACCACTTGGAAGACCAACCTACACCTGCTTCCCTGCTGATTTCCACAGCTGCACCCTAGCTTTTCTCCCCACCTCCTCTCTCCATCCTGTCTCTGTTTAATCTTACACTTTTTCCAGCATGGGGATTTTCAGCCTTGCCTGAACAGTGCATGGGACTTGGGAACAGCATTGTCAGTCTTAGTGTAACTCATATTACAGCCTGTGTGCACGTGTGTTCATGAATGGAGGTGGAGGAGAGGTGGGGAAGGACCAGTGAATCACTACGGTGCTGTGGGTGAATCCTCTTTTCTTAAAATTACTCTGTATCATTCATTTATGTTGGGCATTTCTAGCCTCTCAGTCTTTTCTAATCTCTTCAGAATCCCAAACAACCTCTAAGCAAACTTGGTCCTTGCTCTTCCATGTTTGACTGTGCCTTCCTGAAGTGAAGAGGCACCAAGAAAGCTACTATGCACTTGTCAACACCCTGAGTTGATTCCAGTACTCTTTGAACCCCCACTCCAAACCCAGGCTGATGGGGTCTGTCCCCCCGCTCATTTGTTCATCATGTCTCCCAGTCAGTTAACACCTCCCTCCCATCTACACTGAGGATGGAAAGATACTCCTGTGGCTTTAAGCAAGGTAGATATAGACCCAATCTTGGATGGGTGTAAAGAAAAAAGGCCTATTTAGATGCAAAGGAATCTATTTTCCCCTTTGGGTTTCAAACTTGAAGCAACCAGCTCTCTCAGTCAGACTAATCTCCTTTTTCAGTCCAACACCTGAGGACAGTCTGCTTGCTTCTCCTTTGTCACCTTCAGGACTGGGGTGGTTTGTTATGCCGGGGAGTGAACTGGCACAAAACTCGCTGCAGGAAAAGATGACTCCTGCCAATTGATCACAGAGACATTTGTGGGACCGTCCAGTGCATATTCCAGTCTAGAAAGAGACTTTAACCAAACATGGACTGTGATGGGCGCTGCTGTATCCCTCTGCTGATATGACTGTCAGATGCCTCTCCTGCCTCCCTTAGCTACGGATGACTTATATCCTTCTGGTGTCTGAAAAGATCACGTAGAATGTTTGCTCCTTGTACGCATGTAACCTCTTCCAGCCCTGTCCCCTTATTTATATGCAAGTAGCACCTTCCTCCTTCACCTCCCTTTCCTCAGTCTCTATGCTGTCCTAGCACCATTAACTCTGCATTAAACATATGGAATAATAAACTTAAAAGTTTCATTTTCACATGTCTGGGTTTTTTTGACGTCTTCTCTGCAAGTCTCTGTTTTTTCCCCCAGTAAATGTATAATGGGTCACATCACCACCATAAGGATCCTGTGCACAGCTTTCCTCTGCCTCTCAGGAAAAGGACACAGGCAGAACTCCAACTGGCTGACCAGACTCTTTCATGGAGGTGAAGCTCATCTTCTGCTCACACCCCAGCTCCAATCATTGATTCTGTAAGAAGTACACTAACACTGATTTCTGTTCTTCAGCTGAAATTCAGCACACGCAATAAGGAACACTATTTTGCATGTGCTTCATCCAAAAATTTCTTAGTGTGATTGCTAATGCTCCCTAGGATAGAAGTGTGGGATTTCTCATCTTGGTTCCTCATCACCAGCTAGCAGGTAACATACCTTCAAAAAAAACTTCCCCACATACACAAACTTTTGTGTTTTGGAAGCAACCGTTAGTTTCTCTGTAGAAACTCAACCCCCCAGCCTCTTGCCTTCCACAAGCAAAAACCTAAATACAGACACTCACACACACAGAGTATATTGCAGATTAGATGTATACACCTTCTTACTTGTTGAAGACATTCTGGGTATAGTCAGATCTGAGAGGGTATCTGAAGTTTCTGAAAGAAAATGTGTAGCAGGTATCACTGTGCTTCAGAACATCTCCTGAGGCTAACAGCAGGAAGGTAGGAGCCCAATTAACAGAGACTCCACAACAATTACAGGTTGATTCCAAAGGATTTCAATGCTGATGCATGTGAGCAAATACAGTCAGTTTGTGTTCACTAAACACTTTATGGGTGAGTAGAGTGAGCAGGACATCTGGGAACTGTAGAACACATTCAAAACTTTTTAAAAAGCACAGCACTATTTGGATGAAGTTCTGTATAGGGTCAAGAGCATCCATAGCAGAATGGCTTAATAGATCTAATAACAG
This sequence comes from Neopelma chrysocephalum, assembly GCF_003984885.1. NCBI lineage: Eukaryota > Metazoa > Chordata > Aves > Passeriformes > Pipridae > Neopelma > Neopelma chrysocephalum. The sequence continues at coordinate 18,666,547 of NW_020897714.1, forward strand.
TGATGCCAGCTAAAGAGTTCTATGCAAAATAGGACTGACCATTTATGGAGAGGAGAAATCTCTACCCCAAATTACAGGCTTTAGGAAGAGCCCAAGAAGGAACTACTGCACTGCTGATCAGGTCAGGAGTGTGTGTGGGGAAGAAGGGAAGCCATGGTGGTGTTAGGGGTATGAGAGCTGATCACAGGGATGTGAGAGAGAAGTGACATGGCATGGATGAACAGAAGAGTGGAAAAGAAAGTTCATAACTACACCTAAGTACCCTTCTCCAGCTCCTCATAAAGCAAATTAAGAAAGCAAATAGGCTCTGCCTCGACCATTCTCCAGTGGAAAGAAATGCTTCCTCTCATGTAGGAGGATCCCCACAACTAAGACAGGACTGAGAATGCCACTGGTAACAGAGGGGTTAATCACTCCTCTTGCAGCCTAGCAGGAGCTGGCCCGGCATCCTTCCCTATCCCTTTAATCGTATCTGATACAGATGCAAGGCTGGGGAGGGGAGGTGGGTAGGGAACAAAGAAGCCATTTAAAAAAAAAATCAAAAAAAAGGACAAGAAAACGACCCCGCGCTCCATGGCAGACGCCAAAATGATTGCACAAAGGCACCATTTCAGGGCTGAAATTTCACCGCACCAACGTGATTAAAGGATTCCATGGAGGGTGGGGGGAGAGGGCTGAAGGCAACAGTGCTGCAAATTAACCTTTTCTTGGTAAGGATGGCCTGGACCAGGAAGCATTTGTGTTCCTCACAGTCAATCCCCTTCCCACACCTGCAAGCACCTCCACATCCCCTTTGACCTGTCAATTTTGCTCAGGACCCATTCAGTTCTTGCATTATTGCCTTGAAAACCAGCCCCTCCTGTGCACATCAACAGAAGATGCTCAGACTGGTGCTTTTACAGGGAGCAGTAAGAGAATGACATTCATGGTTGGTTATATGAGCCGAGTTCCCAGGCAGGTGGGTATAAACTCTCTTTGGGACATGGATGCTCATGTGCAGGCACTGACCACATATGCAGCATGGAGAATGAACACTTTATATATACAAACACAAGCTTTAACACAAATTAGTTGGAAATACTCTTTCTGGGCCAGTGTAAAAAAAAAAAATTAACATAAGGCAGAAACCATAGGTGAGGTGCACCTTCCCCCTTCTTCTCTTTAAAAATAAAACCTGAAAATTCTGAGAGCACTTTTTAGTAAGATAATTAAGAAAGACTTCATGTCATGTGTTCTGCCCAAGAACTCAGATCTTCCTCATATAGAGCAAGAATCTTGATGCACACAGAACAAAAAATGAAAAGTAGGTAGCTGTTGGCTGGGAGCCCTTGCAGATTGTAAGGCATCCACCCAAATCTTGACTCGAGCATGTTACCTCCCTGCACATCAGAGGTAAGAGTGCAGGTACCTGAAGGGGCCAAATGACTGATCTTTCATCACACTACAGATTAAAGGAGCACCAGGATTTGACTACTGTTGTTCTACTGTAAGAACCACCAGGGTATGTACAAGTGAGACGGCTGGAGAGCACCCACCCCTCCAGACCATCAGTTCCACCGCGTGTCAGAGAACGGCTGCATGAGGAGCGAGCGAAACAACAACCTACAACTGCGAAGCTGGTGGGGCTGCAAGTGGCGACTGCGCTTCCGGCTGGGGCAGTGCCACTGAAAGGGGATCCCCACTTCTGATAAGCAGTGGGAGCAGAGAAACAATAGGTGATTTGATGAGAGTGCTCTACGATACTCCTGAGAAGCCCCACAGTCAGGACCAGCCAAAGAGGAAATTGGGAGTTTCCACAGCAACCTGCTCAGGGCACAAAGGCCCAACTGTCTAGGGAGAAGCAATGAAGGTGTCTCAGCACTCTCATTTTAAGAAGGAACGGGGGCGGAAGGCTGGAGTCTTTCTGAAGTCAGTGTACCTGCAAGATCATTTCTGTACAGCAGGAGTTTAATTGTGTATCAGTCCTATAACCAGGGAGGAGCAGTGCTGGAGGAGGAGGAAGTAGTTACTGCAGACTTTAGCCTAGCTAAAAGATAAGGGGGAAAAAAAGCTGCAAAAAAAGCATTGCACTTGGGTCCCTAATTTTACTAATATAGCCCATGACACAGAGAGAAAGAATAATAGCCAAGCTGTTACACAGATAGTCATCTCTGGGGCTTGTAGGACTGAGATGAAAGAGGAAGTGGGAGGGGAAAAAAACCCAAACACATTTAACTTAAAATGGGGAGATTTAAAATTTATTTACATAAATACTAAACAAAATTAGAAACATTCCTGAAAAAGAAAAAAAAACAACTGGTGGCTGGAGTCTGATCAGTCTGTGATAATTAACTCATCCACACCCCAGTCTTCATAGCTCCCATCTGGCAGGTAACGACGGATGATTATGGGGATCTTGCGTGCTCTGCAGGGAAGACAAAGAGATGAACAGAAATATCAGAGCCTTCACTGTATCATGTTAGCAGGCAATGGGAACTCAGGTGCTTGGTGGCTTCAATGAGCTCATCATACTTGACTGAGGGCTGTGTAGCACCAGTGATTTGATATGATACAGTGAAGTCCCAACAACCTTTTGTCTTTTATAGGTGCAAAGCACTGAGCACTCTTAGGCTACAAACACCGAAGACCTACAGGTCAGACCTCCGTTGCTAGTGCAGGAATTGAGCCCTGTGATATGAACCCACTATGAGACAACATCAAGCATCTAACACTGATATGGGGGGGAAAAATAAATCAAGGGACTTGAACAAATCCACTTTTTGTTTGATGAAGATTTTTCCCCATATGATACTACAAAGTGGCAGAATTCTGACAACTTCTAGGACAAACCAACATTTACAGAGAATTTTGCATCCTGAGAGCACCAGCTACATTTTAAGAAGGAGGCACGAAACAGGGACTATTCAGGTACCAAACCCTGTTACAGTTGGGGTGGAGCACAGCACCTGCTAACAGTGCTTCCAATTGGAAAACAAGAAAATGCTGAACACAATTTAACTTAAGGGAAGTAGATTTAAGTCAGCAAAATATAATCAAGTCTGGAATCTAACCAGGGCATCAGGTTTCAACCCTATCCGACTTGAAAAGTAATGCAACTTCTTTACATTCAGGGACATTGTTTTTCCAGTAGCAAAGTAGCTTCCCTGATTCCAAGACTTATATCTGAATTTTGGCATAGAACAGGATGCCACTACACTTTGTCACATCCTGACTTATTTTGCAGAGCTCACGCTCAGGCAGTGACCAGAAGCAAATCAGTCTGAGCTTGGAGATTTGACAGGAATATGACCTAAGGAGCTTCTGGCAATGACAAAGGGAGCTGTAATAGATATAAAATCCGCAAGAGCAACTTCAATGCACTGAGAAACTAGGGGAGCAGAGGGACAATTCAGCTCAAGGACAGGGACCTACTCAGTAACGGAGTCCAGTTGCTTGAAGGATACCCGAATGTGATCCAGATCACTGACTGTCCAGGCAAACTGTGGGACAGCAGGGAGCTCTGCTGTGGAAAGGTGGGCCTGCAAATGGTCATCCAAAAGCTGCCTCTGCTACAGTCAGAAAGGATTTATTTACCTTTCTGTAAGCAGGGGCCAAGCACAATAAGCCAAGCATGCAAGGGTGCAGGAAACACACATTTTCACCAATTTTTCCAGGACTTCATTTGAACACAGGTCTGTTCAGATGGCTGCTTTGAAACAATTCCATTTGGGGAATTAAACTGAGTCTGGAAAGATGAGGACCTTCAGTTCGCATCACAGAAATAAAGAACAGTGGGACTGTGAAGTAGAAGAGGTCCAGAGCACTCCTAATCATCAATATTTGCACAAGCAACCAGGATGGAAGAGAGCAGCTGTCGAGAAGCTCCAAGGTGAAAAAAGGGGAAGGTAACTATAGAGCTCACTGTTACTGAAGGAAGACAAAGTTTTCTTGGAATAAACTGCTAAACGCTGGCTTTATGGGAATCAATACACTCACCACCAAATCTGTGACTTACTTGAGTTCTTTCATGGCAATCAGCAAGGGGTCTGTCTCTCCTTCCAGCTCAACCATCACAGGGGCACACATCCTGAGAAGAACATCAACAACCACTTAAGTAAACACACAGAAGAAAAAAAGGGACAGCTCAACATCTGCCTGCCTATGTCACCTGTACAATGGCCAACAAAGGAGAAGGGTGTGACTGGCAAAACTGATTTGCTCTGTTACGCACTTCAAGAAGAAAATTCTCCCAGCTGGCTACAGAAAGAACTTTTACTTGAATGTTCTTCTTGTCCCATCCCTCAGCCTCTGCTGACCAGCTCATGCTCAAGGACTGGTCAAACCTACACTCCTCTCATCTCCCTCTACTGTGCTTAAACATGAGGAAAAGAGCAGTTCTACAATTAATCCAATGGAAAGGGTTGAACTGCTGTATATTGAGCATGCCTCCTGCAACTCCAGCACATCTCTTATGTTCTGACTTGCTCACAGCTTCCAGGCTTTGATCAGGGGAGGAGAGGGGCTGGATTTACAACATACTTTACCTCTAGAAAGCAAAAAATTATGCATTTTGCAATGGATTGTGATGACACCCATCTACTGGGCAGTGGCAGCAGAGAAACCTCACATTATGTGTGGGTGAGGCCACAGGGGCTGCTCGCCTGGGTTCAGCACCAAAGGCAGAAGATGCAGGTGAAGTAGAACCAGGTGGCAGAGTGTTGTGGATTAAAGGCCTGGCATGGGCCATCTCATCTCCTCCCATCTTTCTGGCCTTCTGCCAATTGAAAGAAGTGCACAAAACAGGTTCACAGAGCAGAGGCTGTGCAGAGAACAGCTTGGAAAAGTGGTAAGGAAAGATCTGATCACTACCTGCGAGCTTCTAAACAATACAGAACAGAGGCTTCATTTCAAGGGTGGATATAACCAAGATGAAACTCAAAAACTTGTCACTGCCTAACAATCTAATTCAAAATGCAGTTTTTCCAAAACCACAACACTTTTTGATATTTATTATTATAACAAATCTAAATAGGAAAACTTGAGAGCAGCAAGCCTTGACAGCACTTAAAATAGGTTCTAAATGTTATTACCTATTATGAATGAAGCCTTATTATTGCACATACTTTAAAAAACGTACAGCTCGCCACAACAGAACTACACTTAAAGTGGATTTCAGGTTGGTTTCTCCTGTCCCAATTCCTACAGCCCTGTGGTATCAACTGAAGACATTTCGGAGCATCCTGCTCTTCAGGCTTTTACATATCAGTTACGAGCTTTCCAGTCCACATTGGCTCTCTTAGGAAAGACAGAAGCCAGAATCGGTATGTCCCATTCCATACTAATTTTTGCCTGTGACCTAGGAAAATTCACTGGGGCTAATAAATGCTCCCCCTCTCTAGGCAGAAGTAGCACAGTCTCAGCCAAGGAGAGACGCAGAGACTTCAGGTGCAACTAAGAGCTCCACAGTTCTGGGCATCAGCATTGACCAAGAGGATGACATGCAAGCTCAGCAGTCATGCAAAGGATCCAGGAGTTTTCAAGGGAAGAGGAAAGCACGTTTCAGTGCAAAGGGACGCGCAGCTGTGGCGGCGGGGGGGACACAGCGGGCAGTACTCACGCTATCTGGAGAGCGCGGGTGCCCAGGACTCTGGCTCGCTCGTACTTGGTCATGTAGGGTGTTGTAATCCGCTTCTGGTTCGCCTGCTGTCGCTCTCCCGAGGGCAGGATTTCCACGTTCTCCTGTCCTTCCTGGTAGAAAGCAGATCAGCACCGCAGCTCAGCTGCGCCCGCCGCCGAGGTCCTGAGGTACCGGGAGGGCCCCCGAGGCCTCCCCAGCTCCGGCCCAGAGGGACCGGCAGAGCCGCGGGGCACTCACCTCCTCTGCGTTCTCCAGGTCCTCCAGGCCCTCATCCTCCTCCACATCGTCGAAGTCGTCCCCATCAAAGCTGCGGGAGAGACACGAACGTCATACGCGGGGCCGTCGCCTCCCCCTGACCCGCCCTGAGGCGCGATACGCCGCTGCCGCCCCCCCCTCCGTGCCCCCGGCCGCCCCGCTCTCACTTGTCCTCGTTGTCAGACATGTTGCCCGCCCGGCGGAACTGGGAGGCACTTCCAGGAGACAATTCCGGGCGCTGCCGTGACGCTGCCGGAACCCATCCGGTGCTGTTGCCATGGCGACCGCCTCTGTGTCCCGTCCGCCAGCCCGGTCTCGCCGCTCGCCGCCCGTCGCGATGGAGGCGCTGGGGACCCCGGGCCGCGGCGGGGGCTCGGGGTCGGGCAGGTCGGCCCAGTACAGCCCGGGCACCCGGGAGCTGCTGAGAGGTAACGGCGGAGCGGGGCCCCCCCGTGCGCCCGTGCTCCGGCCCGCCGTGCCTCGCCCGAAGGAGAGCGTCCCACCGCGGTCCGGGAACCGGGCGGGCCCGTCGCTGGTGTCGCCGCCCCGGCTGGAGTCTCCTAAACCTGCATATTCCCCATTGGGTTCGGGTCGTGACGGGGGGTGGCCCCGGGGCGGGTTCCCCAGCCCGGCCCCGCTGCCTCTTCACCCACACGTCGTGTTTTGCAGCGATGATGGAGGAGCTGAACCTGACGCATTCCCAGAGGCGGTACCTGATGGACTGTGTGAAACGTGAGTGAGGCGCCCAGGCTCTCCCGACCGCTGCTGTGCTTTTGGTGAAGAGCTTTTGCCGCTCACCTTGAGACGAGGGTGTTCATCCGCAGCCTGCTTGGATGACCAAGTGCTTTGAAACAGCAGCACGGCAGCTGCTGACACACTGGGATGTGAGGGGTGAGGTGTCCCTAAGGGTCGTCCAGGAAACAAGGCACAACAAGGTGATTTGAACCACAGTCTGTCTGGTACCAACGACCCGGGTGAGGCACCTGTGGGATCTGGAGTCTGCTTGTGATGCTACAGTAGATCAACAGGCAGGTCTTCTGCTGGCACTAGGCCAGGATCCTTGTGGTCCCTTCTGTGTCATTTACTGTTATTTTTGGTTTGTTCCCCAGGAGGAAATGCCCTGCCCCTCCAGTGGCCCTCCACATCCAGCAAACAGCCAGTGCCTGCTTCCTCCCCACCAACCTGTCAGCCAAGCAGGCTTCCAGCTAGACCACATCTCCGACCTGCCAAGGTGTGCCAGGCAGGAGATGCCTACGCTCGAGAGAAGTTCAAGCCACAGCCCACACGTAAGTTGGCTAACATTGCTGATAAATACACAGTGACCCCTGGACCCTCTCTTCCCCTTCTGTCTATCTCCTGCCTGCAGTCTCAGTAGTGGCAGGGTATATCTGAATTGCTCCATGTCCTCATGCTTTCAGTCTTTAGAGACACTTTAGAAATGGATCTCTGACGGAACATCTACTTTAAGTGCTTGCTGACTTCTGCCCCCCAGCTTGGGGTGGGGACAGGCAATAGGGACCTGCACAGTCCTTGAGTAAGAAGGAAGTACTATGTGACTTTCTAGCACATAAATGTGAATCAAACCTCTGATGTTGGTCTGATTGGCTCTGTCCACATGTGTGGTGCTTGCACAGTTCAGTCCTGGGATGGATTGATGTTAATGTAACACCTCCTCTGTCACCTTTAGCAGGGGAGTGGTGTGGCCAGGCTCCTCCCTGAGGAGACAGGCTGATAATAAATTCCTTTACCTTGGCATTCACAGGAGATTTGGAAAAGGAGAAGCAAAGACTTCAAAACATCTTAGCGACAGGGAAGGATGAGGTGGAGGACGAGGTGGAACGGGTGGTGGTTCGGACAAAGGAAGAGGAGATACCTGAGCCTGACCGGTTTGAAGAATGTATGTCTTTACATCCCCTGGAGGGAGGCAGGCAGGAAACCTGGGAAGCCAGCTCCTCCGAGGGCTGGGGTGGCAGGCTGTGTTGCCAGTAACCTGGAGCCCACTGCAGAAGGAGGCACAAAGCCCAATTTCCAAGAGAAAGGCCTTGCTGCTGTGCTGCTGTGATCCAGCCATCCTTGCAGAGCTTATACTGCTGGCAGATTAAAGCTCCCTGGGCTGCCTGTGCAAAATGAACTCTGCCAGCAGGGGAATATCCTAAGGATGTGCAGGGTGACCTGGGCAGCAAGCCCAGGTACTGTGTGTCCTTTCCCCAGCAAGTATAACTCAACATAGATTAGGTCACTTTCCAGCCTGACTATGGTTTGGGTTGTTTCACTCCAGGATCACAGCAGTTACACTAGCAAAGCTTAAATGTTGAGCAAAATTTTAAGCAGTGAAAAACTTTGGCCTGCAGAGTATGCTGGGATAGCAGAACCCTGCCTAATACCTCTATGTGCTCAAATCTTCAATGCGTGTGTACACCCCAGCCAGCCCTTCGCTAGCCAGGACAGCACAAAGATGGGCAACACCAGAATAACGTGTACAGAAGGGGTGCTTTGGTCCCTGCTGCAGGGAGCCAGTGCAGCTGGCATCACACATGCTTGGTATCCTCCAAAACTTGGCACAAGCTGAGTGTTGTCCTTCGCACATCTTTGGCAGGATTTGGACCAGCTGGCTGCAGGTCTGTGTTGCAAAGAAGCAGCTAATGTTCCCTACGTGGTCCTGGGAGCAGAGATGGTTGAGATAACTGGGTGATGTGTGTCAACTAATGAACCTCAACAGCAGGTTCTCTCTCCATCCACAGACTGGTTAAATTGCCCACAAGCAACAGAGAATTGTCCGTACAAAGAAAACCAGAAACCTACCATTCCTGGAAGTTGGGGAGGAGGGAGAAGTTGGGCAGAGGGGACGTTTCCCATTGTGGAAGGGACTACTGGGGTATTGTGAAGACGTGCAAAATGAGTGTTCAGAACATCACCCTTCCTCTGGTGGGACTGCTGTTCAAGCTGAGCTAGGAAATTGGGGGTTAGAACTAGACAGAAACATGTTTTCTTGCCTTTTGGCTGTATCCTGTTTCCACAGTTCTTTCTCTTATCCATTAGTGGTGAATGAAATTCAGGACAGGAGGGAATTCCTGGCGCAGATGGAAGCTCTAGGACAGGACAAGGAGTATAAAGGGATTGTCCTTACTGAAATCTCACAGGTACGCAAGGGTCTTGTCTGTACAGTAAGTGGAGGGAATGCCTTGTGTCAGAGACCATAAAGCAGAGACCTCTTGTATCTGAGCAGGGAAGGGGGCAGAGAGCTGTTTCCCTTCATGGCACAGCTCAGGTGTGAATTTGGGGAATGGTGGGTAGAGGTTTTTCAGCCTTTCTTTTCATCTCTGCATGTAACTCAATCAGGGAAATTGAACTTTTGTTCTTGAGATTGGCAAAAGAAGAAAAAAAAAGCTGATGGCTTTCTCCCTGCTCAGCCCTTTCCCTTTGTACTTTGCAGAAAATGCATGAGATGGAGATCATTGACAAGAAGAGAAGTGAGGAAATTAGAAAGATGATGACAAAAGACTTCCCTGGTGGGAACAAATCTGATCTCCATGACTAGGCCAAGGACAAAGCACGAGTGCAGTTTGTTCCCACCTTTTCTTCCCGGACTCTTGGCATCGGAGTCTTAAGGACTGGTCTTTTCCCAAAGAGGGGACAGCACCATCTGTTGCCCAGCGGGCAGGACTAATTTGTACATAAACGGCAACAGAAGTTGTTGTAAAATCCTACCCACACACCGGATCCCCTCTTGCTCAACAATATTAAAGACATGGAAACACATGGCAACCAAAACATGACAAAGCAGAGCCTCCTTTGCCTATGCAGTGCCTCAGTACAGCAATCCACTCATAGAAATGTCACTCCTTCCCATCTACCCAGAGGTGGAGGTTTCTCGTGACAGCATGATGCTAACACACACGCTGCCACCCCCACCTGCAGCCCACTCGCTCCTGTCCCTCCCGACTCAGGGAGGGAATAATGGCTCTGCTGGCAGAAGGGAGGGAGGAGGATGCAGCTGCGTGGCCTTGCGCAAGCATGAGCCCCTCGGACGTTGCTGCAGGTCGGTGTGACTGTGCATCAGCAAAGCTCTGGCAGCAGCTGAGCTGGGCAGTCACTCAGGAACACAGCTGTGCTGAGCAGGGAGAGGGGATTTCAGACCAGTGCCTGCTGCTCTTGGCTGCGGGTTTGCTGTGGTTTTTTGGTTCCTGAAAGCATGGTATGCAGAATAGCCATCGGCTTCCCACAGAGCCTGGAAATGGCTGTTTGCTCACCTCAGACATACCCACACCTTTGTACTCCAGCAGGCTGAAGCATGATGCCTTGCTTTTCCTGTGCAAATCCCAGCATAAAGTCCAGTTTCCAATTTCCTTAAGATCCCATCCTCTGCTTCTAAGCAATACTCTTGTCAGCCACTCACCAAAGCCAGGCAGCATGCCCTGTCCAACATGACTACACAAAGGAATCAGAAACCTAAGCCAAGATCATTTTTTAAATCCAATGTTTCTTTTATTTCTGTTCAGGTGAATGGAAGTCACGGAGTTAGTACAGTATAATTTACAAATCAATCTTCTGACTGGGCGTGGGGCCAAGGGGTGTCAGGCTGCAGTGATCCCAATGGCCTTTGGCAGCAGTGACATGACAGCAGGCTCTAAAGCAGGTTTGTTTCTCCTTGGAGAAGGGTTGTGCTTTGGGATCTCCCCTCCCCTACCACTGCTCCTCATCAGCCTGCTGGGGTAGGGAAAGGTGAGATGGCATCACCAGCGCAGGGCTGAGCTGGCCGGCTCCCAGCCACAGGGGCCACACTGGGGCTGAGAAGGGCCTCGGGTCCCTCTGGTTTTGGGAAACGAGGATCCCTTTCCAGAATGCCATGCCAGCCACCTTGCAAGGCACTGCTCTGAGAGCATTTTGGCTAAAGCCTGTTGGGTTTTTAGAAGGGACTGCAGCAGATGGCTCAGGGCTGGTTATGTCTGATTTGCTAATGAGAAGGCATGATGAACAGCTGACCAACCAAACACCCATGAAACTCTACTTCTGGCTGATCCAACAATTCAATAAATAATTCTCCTCGCCTTGGAAGAGAAGGCAGGAAACAAAAATGGAAGGAAGAAGGGATGGTTGGAAGAATACCGCCCCCCATTCCCTCCTCCAATGTACACACACGCACACACACAACAAATAAAATAAGGGGTTTAAAGTTTTAGGATGGGTTTGAATTCATCTAGTAAAGGAGGTGTAAAAAATAACCAGCCAACACCTGCACACTTTTAAAGTATACACCGACGAAGCTGGGTAAAGGTCAGTTGTGACCACGCCTCTCCACAGCCGCTCAAGAGTGGCACTGGTGAGCAGGGACACAGCCTAGTGCCCCTTGCCAGCGCTGAGTCAGTCTTGAGCTTTTCTGTCCTTTCCTGGAAAAGGGATGTTCCCCCCTCCCCAGGAAGGCAGCAGTGGTGTTTAGCAGCAGTGGGGGTCCTGAGTAGGGCGTGTGCGCTATGTCCCAGCAGCTGTACACTGTCCCCTTGGCTCCTCTCAGCCTTGTGACAGAGCCCACCCAGCCCTGGCGCTTGAGGGAGGGGACAGCTCAAAATAAATAGGGCACCAGTTATTTTTTTGGCTATGGCTCTAGAGCCTTGTGACACGGGAGTGTTTTCTTAACCTTTTAGTTTAGGCCAGTAAAACCCAAAGAATCCTGATTCTAATGTCAGAGTTTTCTCCCGAAGTTAAAAATGGGACAGAAAGGGCACGAGAGCGGGCAGTCAGGGAGGGATAGGGAGGCCCAGTCCCCTCCTGGCAAAAGTCAGAGGCACGTGGAACTGTCACAGTTAGAGCGGGAGAAAGGACGGGGCACAGTTAGTGCAAGTTTTCCCACAAACACAAAACTCCTTGGCTTGCTTCTCAGTTAATGACAAGAATGTGCAACGGGGTAATGTATCTGGGAAGCAAATCCATCTTCTCCCCGCCTCGTTAGCAAGGCTTCATGGAGGGGATGGCCATGCGCCTCTGCAGCCTTGGGAAAGGGGAGTGCTTTGGTCAGACTCCCCCACACTGGGCTGAGGGCTGGCGTCTCCCTGGGGAGGGAGCAGGGAGAGAGGCAAGCCAGCTGCGGGGAGGCCAGGGCTGTCTGGCAAGCACTTCCCTCCCACTGCTGGTGTTCCCCTGCTCTAGCTTTTCTCCTTGGGTGACTTGCTCTTGGAGTCATGCTTGTTTCCCAGCAGCTTAAGCACCTTCATGGGCTTGAATTTGCCTTTCTTCTTGCTCTCAGTCTCCGTCTCCCTGTGAAATTCTAGGATTGCAAAGGGAGGTTATTACTGTGGGATGTCAGTGGTAGTACAGACACATGCATGACAACAGGGCCAAGAGAGCCATGAATCAAAGCCCTCCACTGTATGCACACTTCTTTCTCTGATAACAGCAGGGAGCAGCACAAGTTTAGCGGCCCTACAGGAAATTCTACCGAGTTTACAGAGAATAGATTCAATCTCTCCTGCACACAATTTCACAAATGGCTCGTACTGCCCCTTGCTGGGGTCAGCAGTGAAAACATCACTCCAAAAATCTTCCCAACTGTTTCTTACCTTTCCTTTTAATCATGGCTTCCAACATTTTATCCTCCTCCTCTTCTCTGAAAAAAAGAATGGGAAAGAGGTCAGCAATTCAGTCCTGAAGACAGCTGCTGTATTGTTTAAGGCTAGAGAGCCTCCTACTTAGAAGCCCCAGAGGGGCAGATCCATCACTGTCTTGTGAGCATTTGCTACCAGCAGGTTAAATCCCACATGCTGCACTTAGTGACCTGTCTTTCCCACACAAAGCATTCAGAAAGACAAATATTGGGAAGCCTGAGAAAGACATCAGCAACATGGACATCTTGGGACACCCCCACAAGTTGCTCATGTGGTGCTGAGTCAGATGGGCTATGCTTTTCCCTTCTCCTCCAGCCCACCCCACTCCTCACTCACCTCTGCCGGTCCTCATCCAGGCAATTCACAATGGCATTCCTCTGCTCGATGATGGTCACCAGCTCCTGCATCAGCACCTTCTCCCTCCCTCGGTCCTCGTCAGTCCAGTCCTTCTCTACCCACCCAAACCCCAAGGAAGGACAGGCAATTACAGGGCTGAAGGAGTGCTGAAATTCAGAGCTTTGGGGCAGAGATCCCCAGCATGATCCCCTCTACCCTGCCACGTTGCGGGGCCAGTTGAGCTGGCAGTGCTTTGGGGACAGAGCCCTGCATGTGGCATCCCATCGGGACAAAAAGAAGCATGTCCCTGCACAAGGCTGGGGCACACAATGAGATGGGACAGTGGCTCTGGACCCAGCTGATTGTGCCGGCATCCCTACAGATCTGCCTCTCTTCACCTGAGACCCCAGGGGAAAAATGACCCTTGTGGGGTCCCTTCTGACTCAGAAAAAGGGGTAACCTCACCCAGGGTGGTGCTTTACCTGGCTTGTTGAGGAGGCACCGCAGTTCATACTCCACATCTGACTGCCGCTGCTCCAGATTCTGCTGCTTGAAGCTGCAAGGGAAGGGGGAACTGTCAGGAACCACTGCAAGGCTCCAGAGAGCAGGAACATCACCCCAAAGTATGGGGTGAGCTTGGAAAGAACCACCCAGATGCTGATCTTGTCCTGCATATCCAAGGAGCCAAACACCAGCAAGGACCAGCCCTGGCTGCTCAAGGCCTTCCTGGAGGAGACACTGCTGGGGCTCTGGTGACTTGTTGTGAATCAGTTGGGTATATTTGGAAAGATTTATCTGCTTACCCTTTCTCCCTCCCTTCCCTAGGCAAGGAGGCCCTGTCAGGCTCTCCCTTGGAAACACCGTTTCAGGAGGGCTGAGAAAGGGCTCCCTGAAAGACGTGTGCCTCTCCACACACTTGCATACACTTACATGTAGATGAGCTCCGACTCGTGGCGCACTAGCATGTGCTTCTCATGGATGAGTTTGAACCAGTCCACAAGCAGGCTGTCCTCGGGGTTATCTGGCAAGCAAAGGGACAATTCAGAGCCATTCTCAGCCCTGGTGATGCAGGCACCCCATCACCCTGCAGCAGGCTGGGCTCTGCCAAGCCAGGAGATGGGCACTGGGCTACAGCCAACCCAACCTCAGCCTGTTCCTGAGTCCCAGAGAGAGACCTTAGCTTTTCTCCCACCTGTTTTAATTCTAGGGACATCTCCATGTCAAGGGTATGGTTGTGACCAATTTTGGAGCCCAGCACATCCTCTTTTGCTCTTCCAACCCCAGCATCAGCAGGGAGGAAGTCACTGCTGCAATCTCCTTGGCTGGAGAGAGGGCAGCCCTGAGGTCTATCCAGCCCCACACCCACAGACAGCTCTCCCCACATACCATTCTCAGCACTGCGAAGCTTTTCCTCCAAAGCCACGCCACGGTGCTCCAGCTGGTCCAGCTGATGCTCAATGGCATCCATCTCCCCATAAATATCTTCTTCAGGGATGTACTGATCCGTCTGCACCTGCCAAACCATAAACCACCAACCTCCAGCTTCCAGCGGTAACTCAAAGGCTGGTCAACACTAACAGGGCCAGAAGAACAACGGAATATTTCACCTAAGTGTGGATCTGAAATCCCCACCCCACTCTGGAGCAAAGGGAGACCATGGTGCTGCCATGAACAGGGTCTAGTCTACACACCATCCTCCCCAGCCACAGCCACCTGCTGCGTCTCTGCTCACAGATGCATCAGCAAGGTGCATGTATACTGCTACAGCCCTGGGGGTTAGCAGAGAGCTGGCTTTTTCCTCCCTGATCCTAAGGGCCCTTTTACCTTGCGCTTGATCAGTGGGAAGCCATGACCTGGTGCAGGAGGACGCACTGGCTTGGAGCCCTTGGGAGGTTTCTTTGCCGAGGGGGAGGCGGCAGGTGATGGCTTCCGGTTGAAGGGGTTCTCTTTGCAGGAAGACTGGAGAGGGGAGACAAAAGGAGATACATGGGCATCCAGGAAACAGAATGGATACTGCATTCCAACAGCTGTGAATGAGCAGACAGGGCAGCCCTAGGGTTTATCCTGCCCCACATCCTCCTAAAGGAGGAACACAGCACTCGTCTTCACCAGCTGCCAAGCCATAGGGCAAAAAGCCAGCTGTGCTCCTGTTTGGCATCAGTTCCCCAACTTCTCTCCAACAAGCACGCTGAATTATTTTCCTTCACAGTTCCCTTCCTATTTGCTCTGACCACATGACATCCTGCCTCTTCTCTAGCATGGGGCAGGCAGAGTACGAGCAGAGCCACCATTTAACAAACATACACCTGAACCTTGCTTTCAGTGGATCACACATCAAACCTACCAAAGGGGCAAGCTTGGAATCACAATCCCCCTGTGACCGAGTGACGGATGGGGAAGAAAAGCCCCCTGATCTGGATGGTAGGAAAGTCACCATCTCACCTTCAGCTGTGGTTTGGGTGAGGAGGGTGTCTTGGGGCTTCCAGCTCCCCCCTCTGAAGCCAAGAGGATGGGTGTAGGGCTGGCCCCAGCTGGAGGCTTGGGGGGCAGCCGGCTGGGGCTGGTCTTTAAGCTGCCAGTGGAGACGCTCCTGCTGGCATGCAGGGTGCTGGGCTGCATCTCCCCACTGAAGCTGGCCAGCTCGCTGGAAGAGGAGAAGGAGGAGTTGGTGGAGAGGCTGGCTGGGGCAGCAGGGCTTTCACTGGAAGAGACGCTGGCCAGCGGTGTATCAGCACTAGAGGTCTTGGCAGCTGTCGGCGTGTGGACAGTGGGCTCGGAGGAGCTTTTGGGCACTGAGGCCTCATCGGTGTCTCCCAGCACCTTGGCTGAACTCTCAGAGTTGATGCTCTCGAGGCTGAGGGCTGGAGATGGGGTGGAGGATGATGGCTCAGAGTGTGACAGCCTGGAGATAGGGTGGTGGGCTGCAAAGCAAAGGGAGAGCTCAGGAAGGAGTGAAGAGAGAGCCAGGAGAGAAGGGAAGGGTGGTATACACTGGACACAGGGGTCAGCACAAAGGTCTTGCCTGCAAATGCTGTGCTCCAGTGGGTAGAGAGGACATGGCTAGTGCAAGTTTTAGCACAACCATCACTGCATAATGGCCTGGCCTGCCAGTGATGCCGAGGCACCTGGGAAGGGGGAGCCTCCAAGGGGATGCACAGGGGTTGCAGAGGAAGGACAAGAGAGCAAGGGGAAGCTCACCTAGTGGGGAAGCATTGGGAGCTCGTGGAGCTGGCCGCTTCTTTGTCTTTGGGCTGCTGGTGGGAGTGATGCCGTACCAGGGGTGGAGAGGCTTGGCAGCAGCCTCGCTCTGCTCCTTCTCAGGCATGCTCTTTTGGGCATCAGCACTTTCCTCTTCCTCCTCATCCTCATCCTCAAAGGGGTTGTAAGGTTTGGGCTCTGTGGCATCAGACCTGCTCTCCTCACTCCTGTCTTTCCCCACCTCCTCCCCATCCTCCTCCTCTGAAGTCCTACTTGGAGTCTCATGGCTGTTGCCTGGGGGAGGAGGGGGAGCTGGCTTCTTCTTGGGCTCTGCTTGCACTAAGGCCATCCATGGTGGGTCCTTGGCTCTTGCAGCAGCTCCACCACTGGTAGAAGAGAAAGAGAAGTCGAGGTGGCATGGAGTGGAGACAAGCAGGGGTGGCGAGGCACTGGAGGAACTTAGCTCTTGGGGAAAAGGACAGATGGAACAGGATATCTCCCATGCAGAAGCAGCTTTATCATCCAAGGAGTTTTCCCCAGACACAGTGTCTTGCTCTCCATGGGCAAACCTATGGGCCTGAGGGAAGCACAGCCTGCCTGACTTGCCCACTGGTCCTAGTGTTTTGATGTCTGAATATTACTGCCTCCATCTGCTAAGCAGTGGTAAAGGCTGAGCTTTATGGGCACAGCTGCTCTCCCCTCCCTGACACCACTACTACACCCAGCTCTGCTCCTCAAGCTGTGGACAGAGGGGGAGTTGAGATCAGATATATACCCTCTGTGGCACATTCCCCTCCAACATGCAGAGGGCTGTTCATCCAAGAGTCCCAGGGATGCACTCTTCTTTGCTAACTCCTGTGGCTGAAAACACTGCTGGTCCTCTGGAGGCACAGCCCACACCATGGCTCAGTGAATCACTGCTGGTCAGGAAAGTGGCCACCACTTGCCTCACACACACGCTCTTTGACCACTGCAAATGTGGGGTGTTTGTGCAACCTCTGTCCCAAGGGCAGGCAAGAATGAACCAACACCAGTGGGCTCCTGGGTAAGAGCCCAGAAGGTGTAAAGGTTGCAGCCAGGCACTCACAATGACCCCGGACTGGACCTTTCCCAGGACAAACCCTCCACAAGGCAGACAAGCATCCCCTTCTCAGCACACACAAGCAGAGCCATTTCAGAAGGCACTTGGCCATCTGCACGTGCCACAAAAATGCCTTTCTGAAGCCCTCAAACACTTTACAAACCCTGAGACAAAGGGCCTGGGAGGTGTGGACAAAAACTGTTAGCCTCACCATGCTGGGCTGGCACCTATTAGGAAAGGGATATGGTCAAAGCCTACATCCTCCTAAGAACAGGGGCTGATGGTGGTGGTAGAGAAAACCACAGCTGTGCTGTTCCCATAGCCCCAGCTTGCTATGGATTTTTCAGGTGATCTGCAAACAGAAGGACATACCGATCAGAGGAGCAGGGTCTTCCTCGAGGTTTTGGGACAGGGGGACTGGGTTCAGGTACTCGACCTAGAAAGACACAGGGTCAGACTGTCACAACACCAAAAGGACATGAAGAAAGAGGTTAAATCAACACAAGCCACCTCTTACATATCTTCCTACAGGTGGGCAGCTATTCCCACTCTCTGAAGACCTCAAAGCATTTCTCCTGCAGCTGGTGCAGCCAGCTAACCCTAAACATTCCCTTTGCCTTTTTCTCCCCACCTCACCCTCAGAGCTGCACCTGGAGACTTGATGTGCCCCATTTATCCCCACACCTGCAAACTGCTCTAGCACTGCCATCTTCCCTCTGCACTGGCAGCAAACTCTGTAGAGCTCTGGAGAAATATAAGGGAACAGGCAGGCATGAAAGCTAGCATTACTCTCTCTGCTCTAGGGATGGCTGGCAATGGCTGGCAGTCAAGGGCTCAGTGTCTGAGCCCAAAATTTATTCAGAGGTAGAAGAGTGTCATGCTGCAGAGAAGGAATGAAACTCATCCAACCTGCAGCTGACCACTTTGGCTGCTGGGGATGTGGAGGGTAACCCCTGCCACCACTGTGCCCTCTTACCGTTCACTATGCCAGGACCACCCTCGCTGCTCTCACCCTGGAGAGTGGACCTGGGCCGGGGGATGGGGTGAGAGGTTGGAGGGGAGAGGGCCGAGGCATCGGTGGCCTTCCTTGGGGCAGGGGTGGGGCGCGAGTCTCTGAGCTGTCCATCCAGTGAGCTGGCTTTGTCCTGGGTGAGCACTGCGGGCTTGCTGGGGAGGGGAGGTCTGGAAGGAGTTTGGGAGACTGGCATCCCACTGCCTGCATGAGCAGGGGGCATCGCTGTCTCTGCTTTGCTGGGTGTGCTGTCCTTCTCTGCTGGGCCAGCCAGGCCCTCTGCAGGCGTATGGGTCTCTGCCATGCTCTCCAAGGAGTTGCCACTGTCCTTCCCCACCTCTGCTCCTGCAGGGAGGGCATCCTCTCTCATGTTGTCAGCCCCAGTCTCAGTTCTTAGCTCTGGTGACTGTCGATCTGGGCTGGGCCTCCTCTCTGCCTTCCCACTCATGGCCAATTTACCACGATGCTGTGTGCAGACAAAAGTCCCCGCCTCTGACCCGGGCTTGTATGACCCCGGGAGCAGCGTGCTGGAGCACTCCTTACACCTGCCAACAAGAGGAGAATGCTCCATGAGATGGGGGATACCATCCTGCCCCTCATGGAAGAAAAGGCACCTGGGATATCCTTGCAGCGACGTGGAGTTAGTTCCCACCCCCGCTACTAAATCCTAGTGTGGTCTTGGGGGAGTCATTTGGGAAAGAAGAGGAACACAGAAACGTCACCATGCCACTATATGAGCCCATGGGGAGTTCACAACTCAAATATTATGTGCATTTGGGTTCCTCCCTCAACTCAGAAAGAACTTAATAGATATAGAAGGGCAACAGTTGGTATTGGCATATGGCATGGTTTCCACACTTGGAAGGGGGAGAGGGATCAACCATTCACAGACATGAAACAGGGAGTATCAACTGGAATTAGGGAGCAGCTTGTTCCAAACTGGCACAGGGAGGCTGATGGGCCCCTTTGCAGGGGTCAAGGGTCCAGGTGGGTTAAAGAACCATCAGACACATTTGTTTGTAAAACAAAACCCCACAAACTCTTATTATTAAATAAAATTACATCACTTCCAACTAGGGAAATTCCTGCCCTGGAGGCTTTAAGAGCAGTCAGGAGAAACAGCATACAAGGCTGGCCTGGTCTCGTGCTCACCCTCACTAATGCTGACCATGGCACCCAACAGGGCCACAGCATTTGGCTCTAAGGACGAGGGAATTAAGCAGTGGGCCGTTCATACACTCTGCCTTGCCTGTTGAAATTGGGCTAATAGCTTCCCTGTCCTGTGCTGTCTGCCACATCTCCTTGGATCATCCACTCTTTCCCCACTGAACCTCTGAATGCTTCCTAATGAAGCCCTTCAGGCACAAGAGTAATGCACAGCACTGGCAACCAAATCAGCCCTTTTCCACCTGGGAAGGAAGGTGGATAGCATACATGAAAGACAGCCAAGGGCAAGGGCTGATCAAGCCCTGCAGGTCCTTACCTGTAGCACCTGTGAAATCATTTCACTTTGCTTTCCCTGCTCTGATGATGAAGGGATGAGATCTCTCCCAGTCACAGAGCTGCTGACATCTAAACCCTCATTCCCCAGTTTGTTAACAGCTGCAGCTCTCCAAATGCTCCCTGACAGCTCAGCACCACCCAGGCAGCATGGAAGCCTGTATATCCAGTTGAAGATGTGGAGTGTAGGTGGAATGAGATCTGTAGGATGATGTCATAACTTAGACCTCATTGAAAAGTGAAGTGGGGGTGGTCCTGGGTAGGCAGGTGGTAAAGAGGCAGAGCATCCTTGTTCATGTGACAAGGGAGAAGCTCAAGAGGCTGGGATCCCAGAGGGAAACCACAAGTCAGCAAGTGAGTCAGGGAAGAAGGGAGGAATGGAGTACAGGGCTGGACACAAGGGGCTAGTCAGACCTCTGGGACAGGGGGGTGGTAGGAAATGGAACATCTTCAGTATCATTTCAAGCACTGTTGTTGATGCTCCACGTTGCCCAAGGACACAGACATGCAAAGACGGGGTGCAGCTGGCCACAGACCTGCAGTTTGCCAAGGAGAGTGGCCGCCCCACCAGGCCTGGCCACGACATACCTGAAGCAGTGGCGGTGGTAGAGCTTGCCCTCAGCCAGGTAGCGCTGGACCAGGTGGACGTGCTGCTGGCAGGCTGCACAGGTACTGCTGGGCGTGGTGCGCTGGGACCGCTCCGGTGGCTCCGAGGGGGCATCATCCTGTGACACAACACACAGGAAGCTCAGGGTGGGGGCCACGAGCTGCTCCCCAGACCACAGATCCTTCAGAGCAGCTGCTCCCTGTGCAAGGGCCATCGCTGAGGGCTTGTGGTGCAGTTCACGGGTTGACCTCAGGGGCTGACAATGCACAGAACAGCTGCCCCTGAGGCCAGGCACAGGCAGGCTGCCTCTTCCCAAATTAGAAGGGGCCACTTCAAAAAGTGCCTTGCCCCCATCTATGGCTGAAGGGCTGTGGAAGGGACTAATCTATACCCCAGGCAGCAGGGCCCTGCAAGACACTGAAAAAATGTCCCATCCCAGACATCTGCTAAAACCTGAAATAAAAGGCATCTTTTCTGCTCTTCTTGTCCCATATTCTTGCTCTTGCCTTATCTACAGGGTTATCCTCAAATAGGAAGGAGAGTGTTTGTGCCCTGGGTGGCTCAAGGAACAAATTCAGCACCGATCTGCCCAACCTCTTGCCTGCCAAGGACCAATTACAGTCCACAGACTCCTAGAGAGAAATCACTCTCTCCACTGGATCCCTCAAGGAACCAAAATCCCAAACACCCCTCAACCCCCAAAATAAACAGGCAGCCCCCTGCAAAGATCCACTGTGCTCTGACAGGCTCTCTCTCGTCTCCTCACCCACAGTGCAGGGAGCACCACTGTCTCAGGCTGGCTTTGAATCAAGAAATTGGGTACCTGTGGTGCTGAAGGACTCTCGACCGCAGCCACAGGCTTCTTGTGGGACAGCAGAGGAGGTGAGGAGGCAGCAGTTGGGTGCTTCATAGACGGAGGGACGCTGGCTGGAGGCAGAAGGGAAGGCGGATCAGGCACTGGGAGCAGCGGTGACTCACACCACCCAAGTGGGGGAAGGGGAGGGAAAAAAAAAAAAAATCACCCAGCCTTGTGACATAGGACGGGACTTGCCGCTCCCAACACTTCAGTGCTTATTTTAAGTGGAAGAGACGAACACAATCTAATAATGGGTCAGCCGTAAGGCTGCCAGAGAGCCTGGCCCTGCTGTGGTTCCCCTTCTGTGGTTCAGGGATACCAGCCTCCCACTGTGATTTTATTTACTCATCAAATGCTACTTGGCTTCCTTGTAATTGACTCCCTAAGCAATGGTTAAAGCCCAGAGCACCCAGGGTAGCTGCTGATATATTATTGTGACCCACTGGGGCCCAGGGCTTCCAGGCTGTCATCAGGTCTGTGAAGCACCTCTTGCTTCAGGGCTGGAACTCACATACCAGGCCCAAGCAGGATTCCCTGGCTGGGAGACCAGCACCCCTGGAGAATTATAGGCAAGTGGAAGAGATTTATCTGATGTTGTGGCTAGAGAGCAGAACACAGGAGACCTGGAGCCCTCGTCTGTGAGCTCAAGTTGCAGTTGTAGGGACAGATGAACTGATCTGAAACACACCACCCTGGCTCCACTCCCTCTGTCCTCCAGTCACTTTACATGCACCAATGTCATAAAAATTAGCTGCATTAGGTGGGGTCCTATCTAGCTTTCTCCCATTTTAGTGGGTTAGAGCAAATCACAAAGGGGTCTAGTGAGCACCAGGGGTGGTGGCCAAACCCAAGCAGCAGGAATGCAGGCAGAGGGAGGAGAAAGGCGTTTCTCTTTCCACAGCCTGAGCTGTTACATCACTCCCCACCTCTTGTGAAACCTCGCCCTAATGCACTCCCTCCTCCAGGCCTCCCTCAGGGGCACCAGCAAGATGCAGGAGAGGCAGGTACTACCTGCTCCTCTCCTCTTCCCCACAAGCACACACAGCGCCCAGTTGCCACAGGAAAGAGGAAGCAAAGGGTAACACTGGGTTTCCCGTACTCGAATGGGGGCAAACTGGAAGCCAGAAGGGTGGGAGGACACTCACCTTGGCTGGGGTTGTTGAAATGGTTGTAATACTGAGACACGTAAGTCATGATGCTGAGGCAGTCAGGGACTTTCATGGAGACCATATCATTAGGATCTAGAAGGGCTGGGATGCCCAGCTCCCGCTCTGCCAATTCAAAGGCCTGGAAGAACAGCAGAGAGGCATTAAGGAGAGAAAACCGGTGCTTTATGGAAAGTAACAAAGAAATTAAGTTGGAAGGACCCTACAGAAGTAGCAAGCCTATGGCATCCCTGATGGACAGAGGCTCCAGACATGCCATGTGACTAGAAAGGTAGCATCAGAAGTAAGGTTCCTTTCAAGTTTTCATTGAATAAAAACCCCAGTGTTTTTTCAATCCGTGAAAAGGGCACACCAGCAGTGCCCTCACGCAAGAGCCCAGCAGAGCCTTGGCTGGCACTGTGAAGGGTGGAGGGCTGGCAGACATTTCCAGCAACAGAGCCAAACACCAGCTCTACTGAGCAGTGTCCCCAGCCACCCCACAAGCTCATCCCACAGAAACACTGACATTGCCCATCTTTTCATGCTCTGGGGGGCCACATCTTCCCCTCCCACTAACATAGCCATCCTGACTCAACATCCAGCAGCCTGCCATGCACAAGCCACGTCAGAACTTTTCTGTGTCTCAGCAAGCAGAAACAATGACATTGTGATAAGAAGCACGCAACTCCTCCAATTGCATAAACAGATACCTGAAAGGAAGGAAAGAAGGAGGGAAAGAGCTGTCTGAGAGCTTCCCACTTAGCAGTGTATGTGGATTACTGTCTATACGCTGTGCTGAGGGCAGCATACCCACATTCATCATCAAGGGAGCAGGGCTGCAAGACTATGGTGGGTACTGAAGAGAAGGTAAGCCAGGAGGAGATAAGAGTTGTTTGGGCACTGAATGGTGAGATACCAGGTGCACAGTGTGGGTAAAGACTGAAGGTGCCTCAACTCTGGGGCATGAGATGCTGTGCAGGGTGTGGGATCTAAAGAAAAGGGACGGAGAAATAAAAGAAAGTGGATATTTGCAGTTATTAGGGGTAAAAATGCCACCTGTTGACACCCTGCTCTGCTCAGCCTGGCTTTAAGATGGTTCTCTGGACTGAGCCTTGCTGAATACATGGCTGCAAGAAGCCAGGAGCAAGGAGAGATCCCACCTAATAGGACAAGATACCCATGGTATGGGTCTTGAATGGAAAAAGATAGCTGCTAATGGCTGAAAGATGCCAGCTGGTCTAGGAAAGGATGTGCCGGGACACAATTGGAGACTCCTAATCCTATAAATCCAAATCACAGAATGGCTAGGGTTGGAAGAGACCTTGGAGATCACCTAGTCCCACCCCCTGTTAAAGCAGGTTCACCTAGAGCAGGTTGCACAGAGTTGTGTCCAGGCAGGTTTTGAATATCTCCAGAGCAAAAGACTCCACTTCCTCTCTGGGCATTCTGGTCCAGCTCTGTCACTCTCACAGTAAAGAACTTTTTTCCTTGTATTCAGATGGAAATTCCTGATGGAACTTCCAGTTTGTGCCTGTTGCCCCTTCTCCTGTCACTGGGCACCTCTGAAAATAGTCTGGCCTCATCCTCTTGATATTTGTATGTAGCTCAACTCATCTTGGAAAGGTGATGGGTAGGGTCTCTCCACAGATTACCAGATGGAGCCTGTAGCAATTAGGTCTTTCATTAGCGAAACCAGGGCTGTTGCTGCTCTGTGCTACCAATAGCCTCTGGAGCTGGACACCTCCCCATTCCCCACGACCTGCTTCTGCTACTGGCTCCAGCTGGCCCAAGTAGCAAGGTAACATTGAAGACCAGGTTTCCAGCATGACCTTCTTCTCTGCTTATGCCTGGAATAAAACTAGCTTCCATTGCCTGCAAGTCTGGAACAACTGATGTCAAGATGATGTTGCACCATTTAAATCTTCACCTGAGATGTTGTCTTGACAACTGGTAGGATAACCAGTACAGGCTGGATGCCAATGTTTCAGATTCCCTTGTTTCTAGAGAAGCTCCTGCCTGTTACTTACAAACACAGATTTTTCTTACACCCTCACCACTGTCACAAACTCCTCCCACACTGCATGACCTCCATCAAATCATTCTCATGTCCCTTCTTCCTTCTATTGCAGAATAGGGACTTACCAAGCGGTTATTCTCATAGACGTCATCCTTGGAGAGAGAATCAAAGTCTCTGAAATGAGAAAGCACAAAAAAGCCACATGAGGTGCAGAGGAAAAGTGTCCCCATGCGGGTTCCCAGGACAGCCAACCTTACAACAACTCAACACGTAAGACCCGAGATAAACAAAACCTTGGCAAAGCACATTTCAGCTTGCAAAGGGACAAAGAAATCAAAGGGAAATTGCAATTAAAAAAAGAAAACAAGTCCCAAATGGGTGGTGACCAGGAAATTAAAATGTCATTCTTATCTCTCGTTACCTGCTTCTTCTGCCCTTGAGATTAAAGGCTGTAGAAATACCAGGGCCATGTTTCAATCAGCACCAAACACTGCTGCACTGAAGGGTGTACGACATCACCCCAAACCTGCTCTTCCAAGGCCACTGGCACAACAGCAGGAGGAGGATGAGGATGCAGATTCCTTAGAGAAGGAGCCACCTGTGATATATCTGCTCCTCCAACAGGGTCCTTAGACAAACCTCCTTGCAACACCTCAAGGGATTTGAGGTCACTCCAGAATTTGGGGTGACAAAGAAGATCTTAAACTCCACTTCTGTCCTTGCCATGCTCCCAACCTTTGCAGTGCACACATCCTCAGCTGCAGTCTTTAGAGCTGAATGCAGGGTGCTCAGGGCACAAGGGGGAACCCCAGCAGTTCCCAACCCAGGCATGTTGTGCATTTCCCTTGTACCCCTGGACCCCTTTGGGGGATCAAGTCAGTCAGGCCACAGGGACTGATTAACTGCCTTCACCAGAGGAGCAGAGGGCAGAGAATTACAGTGATCTGCAGGCAGATAGAGGGGGAGCAATACAGGAAGGAGTAGTTATGCCTTTTGTATGTGTATGTGGGTATAATGTGTGAAAACAGCATCATGCTGAACTGCTTACAGCCCCTTCCTGCCAAGGATATCAGCTTTGTTACCAAAAAAAACCCTCATGCAGCAGCTTGGTGTGCTGCAAGCTGGAATCACAGGGGACAAGACAGTCCAGAGAGGTTGAGGGTCAAGTGAAGCCACCCCAGTGGCCCACAGAGAGGTGCCAAAGCCTGGGACACCAGCCCAGAAAGACAATTCAGATTAGAGGTGGGGAGTGTGAGCCCCACCCCAAAGGTGGTGTGCAGGGATAGGGCAAGATGGTAAATCCTCAGCTATTCACCCATGGAGAGGGGCTACAGAAACCTTCCTTCCTCTATCCCCCTCTGGATTTTATTGCCTTTTCCTGTAACACCAACACAACCCATCCCGGTGTCACATGGCAGGGCAACCAGCCCCTTCTCAAAGCCCCTCATGCAGCTTTCCCAAAGATGCAGAGGAAGTCTGTGATGAGCTCAGGAAGATTTTCCCAGCTGCTTGCACCACCATAATACTACATTTCCTCCGTTCAAAAGCAAGAGGCTGCTGGTGCTGTTTCCTTGCAGATAAATGAAGCTGCAGCCGCTCACTGCTGTGGGAGCAGATGCAGCAGACACACAGAAGATGGGCTGGATGTTCAGCTCTGTCACCCTTCTGAAAGCTGATGTGAATACATGTACAGAGCTCAGCCTGCTCAAAATACCACAACTTTTCCTTCTCTACACACTGGTGAGCAAAGGCTTCAGCTGCAGCCTTCGCTTTGATGTGAAAACTACTGCCTTTTTTGTACTTATAAATAGCCTCCACTGGGAGTTGTTTTTTCCCTAAGTTTTTGTTTTGTTTTTGCCTAGAGAACGCCTTTAACCTTGCTGTGTTTCTTTTTCTGTTAAAGAAAATGCCAGTTTGGAACACAGGAGAGCAATGACAACCCAGTTATATATCAATTGCCCTCTAAACATTCATGACCTTCATTTTGAATGCCTTCACTTTCAGGATATGGGAGTGGTGTACCTGGAAGCGTGAAGACCTCTTGGTGGACTGGGTTGGGAGAGCATTTTCTGTCAGAGAAAACAACATGTCCATTCCACTCTGCTCCAGCATGCCAGAGCTGTTTTAGTAAACCAAGGCAAATCCATCAGGGAAAGTGGATGCCAGCAGAGAGGATGTGAAGCTCAAGAGGTAAAGAGGGGCTACCAAGCAGCAAGGCATTAGAAAATTTTTTCCACTAATGTAGGATTGCACACTCTCAGCTTTATCCGAGATATTGAAGTCCATCAACACAAGGCCCCAGGGATCAGTTTAATTCAGTTCCTCTCCACTGCGTTTTCCAGCTCCCTCTCCGAACAAGCCAAGCAGGACCATGCTGACCTGCATCACTCCCCACATGAGCACTCCCATATGCCACTTGGTCACGTGGCATCCCTGTGGCTCCAGGCACATTCCCTGTACCAAGTACCAACGCGCAAGGAGCATGGGCTCTCAGGCATGGGGGAAAGCCACCCCAGACACATCCCTGTCCTCTCTATAAACTGCCTCCTCTGTACAGAGCCCAGAACTTGCCATTTCACAGTTCTGTGACATGTGGCTGCATGTTACATTATTTCGTTGCCCTGATCTCAGCAATCTTTCATCCAGCCATGCTCAGGCTCCTCTCCTGACAACACACTGGTCCAAGGGATCAGATGTAAGAACAGGCAAGACTCTGGCTATCCCAGCTGAACAACTGTCTTGACTCAGCAAACCCCAGCGTCATACCATATCCTGGAGTAATATTTCCATGCAAATAACATCCCAGGCACTTACCTAATTAGATACATGCAGAGCCACTAAGCACTCTGGGGTTTAGGGCAGCTGCCAGGCAGCACAGCAGACCCAGGGAAGGGGGAAGGGTGTGCCGTACAGCTAAAACCAGAGCAAATTCCTGGATTCCTCAAATATAAATCATGAGCACTGTAACGGCAGTGCTGCATAATAAGCCATTCAGCTTTCCAGGTCTTGTCAGGGAAATGCAGGCAGTACATGGGAAGGAACAAACAAGATTTGTGATCCTGCCTGTAACCAAACCCTCGGCTCTAGGGACACAAAACAGTGTTTCTAAAACAGCTCTCATCTCCTGTTTTCCTCAAGTCTCCATCTCTCCCAGCACTCAAAAGGCATGTGCCATGCTCTTTTATTCTTCTCACCCCTGAATGCCAAGATCCTCCCCTGAGCTCCAGGGAGGCTGTACAGCTTGGGACACTGAAAGATGCTCTTTGCTTCACTAAGCTGCAGCAAATGCCCTTGTAAACACTAATTTCATGCTTCAGATTTCTAGAGCATTGAGCAAACAAACTCATTAATCCCCAGAGTCCACTGTCAAGTTGGTCTGGATGTTTCCAGCTTAACTGACAAGGGAAAAGGAGAGATTAAATGTCTCATCTTCAGATCACGCAGCCAGCAGTGCGGTCAGGGGCTAAATCCAGGTTTCCCATTTCCCTGACTGAGACAGTGAGGCTGTGAAGTCTAGTGAGGTGTGTACAACAGTGAAGCTAGACTCAGGGATTTTCATCTTCATGGTTCAACACACAGGTCCCACAGGTGTGCACCTCAGCCTTGGTGGTCACTTCAAGGCACCTTTAGCTGGATTCAGTAGATGCTGAGCATTTCCATTCTATTTCTTTAAAAAACCCCAAACCTATATTGTTTCCAAGAGCTCTGTGGGACCTGCTACAAAGCTCTCCAGGGCAGCATCTCTCTGATGCCATTTGCCTTATTCCGATGAAACTGTGTTCAAGTCAAGGATCATGCGGAAAACTGCCCTCAGTCTCACTTACTCCTATGGTCTTTCATGACGGCCTCTTCCTCAGCCTGTCCCCTACCAGCACAGCAGCACAGTGTGGGTGCATCTGGGCAGGGTCAGACAACCAGGACAGGCCGACGGCCACCACAGCGGCAAAAGGCTGGGGGGGATCAGAGTGGCAGAGGAGTGGTGTCACACAGGTAGAGAAAAGAGCTTCAGCTCACATCTTATATGGATGAGCCTATTCCTCCCCTCTGTGACCCCAGGGGAAGCCAGCAGGAAGCAGGGAAGCAGCTGCGTACAGAGGAACTCCAGCCTTTGGGGAGCAGTACAGCTGCCTTGTGCAGGCCAGGAGAGCCCCGCACAAAGGAAGACCACACGGGGCCAGAAACACACTCGCAGATCCCTGCCAAGTCCCATTACCAGGCTAACTGAAAAGCACTTCAGAAGAAAAGAAGGGCAACCACTTTTCCTCTGCCGTCAGGAGATTTACTGCCTCTGATCCAATCTTCCCACTTCCAAATCGGGATAGGCTGAAGAAGCTGGAATCAGATGAAATGATGCTGCTCTCCCGACGGCTGTCTGAAAGTCCTTCTACAGCATGCCATGTCCTTGTAAGGCCCTGGGCTCTGTCTCTACAATTCAGCTCGTGCAGAGGACCTGTGAAGCTTGTAGTTAGGACATCTGCAAGGAGCAGATTTAAGCCCACTGACAACTAAAGAGCAGGCTGCTGCTTAATGGGATGGTAAATATGGTTAATGGGAAACCATCAGGTGGTTTTAGTGGTATTTATCGTAAGCTTTTGCTGAACCTCTGCTTTTCAGTTCCCAGTTGCTGTGCCACTTACAAAAAAAATTAATAATTGCAAGTGTTCCTGTTGTTAGTTTGTGTCTTCACCTCCAGCAGCCTTGCAACTGGGAGTGTTTTCAGAATCTCTATTATAGCTGGTCAGAGCAAACCATACCACCTGGGAGCTGTTGGGACACAAGACCACACGGCTCCCTCAAGACCCAGAGGGATGCAAAGGCACTGTGTGTCTCAGCTCTCAGTGGTTCCAGAACATCATGCTGAGGCTTTTGTGGCAGCCACCTGAAACACAGCAGGCAGGAGTTTGTTTTCTAGCCCACCTGTTCAGCTTCTGTGTGTAAGGACACAGGCCTGCTTTGCCCTCTCGCAGGCACCACAGCTCCACAGTGGACTCATAGTCAACCCTCTGCCTGACAGAGGTTGCTATCATGGCAAAAGGCCAGCCCCTGACCATCTCAGAAAAGAAAATTTGGTCAATTCGGGCAACCTCAGAGGAGGAACTGCCAGTCCCAGAGCAGAGTATGGTAGGGGACATATCACCTCTGTTGGCAAAGGAGCGCATGCACACTGGAGGCACGGTGGGGCAATGCCTACCTGCGTTGCAAGGGCTACCAAGGATTAGAACAGATGGGAGCCGGATTCCCAGCACTGCCAGGGCACACAGGGTTACAGAGGCAGGTCGGGGCAGATTCCTTGCAGTGGCTCAGCCAGTTTCTCCAGCCTGACACCGTGCCCCCAAGCAATCCCAAACTCACTGTCTGCCTCCTGAAACTCACATTCCCCCTCAGAGACACCCAAGCTGGGGGAGGCTAGTGAGGCTCCACACCCCTACCAGCATTTGCTACCTCCTGCTTTCACTGTGGCATCTACTGAAAACAAGCTGGAAGCAAATGCAAGCAGCACCCTGGTTCAGGGCTCTACACGTTTCAGAGCGGCTGCCTCTGGCAGCTGGGAATGTTCCTGTGCCAGGCTGGGCTCTGGTCCTCATGAAGTGTGAATGCCCACCTCTTGCTGAGGCGAAACACTCCCACTCCCAGGTGCCAACACCATGGCTTCTCCCCGGCAGGCACAGCTCTCAGTGGGGTGTATGGATCTAGCCCGCCTCCATGCTCTCCTTGGCCTTAAATCACACAGCTTCTGCTAACCCTGACCTTGACGGGTCTGCAGGACCAGATCAGAAAGCTGTTTGCTGAAACACAAAGTGACAAAACGATTTGGGTTGGAAGGGACACGAAAGATCACCCAGTTCCAAACTCCCTGCCATGGGCAGGGACACCTTCCACTAGGCTGGGCTGCTCAGAACCCCATCCAGCCTGGCCTTGAGCACTTCCTGGGAGCATGGCATCCTTTACCCTCTGTACCCAATTATTTCAGAAGGCGACGGAGCCACGGCTGTGCTCTCTGCCCCTGGGCCCCTCACGTCCGTGCCCAGGGAGACGCCATCCCTCCCTGCCAGCCAGCCTGGAGCCGCTTCCCACGGAGCCTCCATCCTCCCCAGCCCTCTGCGAGCCCCTCAGCAGCCCCCGGGACCGCTGCAAAGAGGCACGGGCGGCCCAGCCCCTCCAGAGACGGGGCTCCCGGCACCCCCGTCCCCCAAAACCCCCGAGCCCCCGCGGTCCCCGGGCGGGGGCCGGAGCCCCGCGGCGCCCCGTCGGGAGCGGCGGGCACGGCGCGGCCTGCACTCACAGGAGGTCAGGGCGGTGGCGGTGCAGGATGGCGCAGAAGGCCAGCCCATCGCGGAAGGAGGTGCTGAGGTCGCGGATGTCCACGCCGCGGTAGCCCTCGCACTGCCGGCGGCACCAGGCTTGCAGGGCGCCCCGCGGACCCGACATCGGCGCGGCCGCTCCCACCGACGCCGCCGCCGCCTGCCCGGGGCGGGCGGGGCCTAAGGAGGCCGGGCTTAACGGGGCGGGGCTTGGCGGGGGCCGGACACACGGCGGCCGGCGGGTTCCCGGGCTCTCCGCTTCCCACGAGCAGGGCAGGATGCTGGGAACAGCACCCGCTCGGAGAAAGCTGAATCCCAGAGGAAAGCCCTGGATAAACGCTGCAGCCTTTTTGTATACTCAGTCCCAGAAGCAAGGGGAGTACTGCAGGCAGGAACTGGAAAACCCACCAGGCAACCTCATTTCTTGATCTTCCTCAGGCTTAGACATAGGCTGCTCCCCCTCTCAGCACTTCCAGGGGCATAAGCCGTGGCAGCGGAATACGTGTGGGACGTAGGTGGCTCCCAGGGTAGGCTCAGGGCCAAAGAGAGCTTTGAAGATAAGGACACTTGGAGTCACAGGCAGCGCTTCACAGGAAGCCGTGGAAGAACCGGAGGAAGAGTGCGATACAATCTCAGGAACCCATTGAGGGGATGGGTTGTCACGAGAGCTGGCATGTATGCTCAGTGTGATGCTTTGACAAGAGGGAGGGAAGCACACTATTAAATGCTACTGTATTTTGCGAAACATTTTTTTCACTTCCAGTTTGGCAAAGGGGGGCAATAGCTAGCTCTCTGAAAGACCAAACCGTCACACTGATGTTGAGCTTGTTGCTGCCAATTCCAAATCTGCAAGAGTCCCTCCTCTCCAGTCCTTTCTCCACTCACATCTCCTGCTTAGCACCCCTCTTTCCTCTATTACACTGTTTCATTGTATCAGTCCACAGCCCCAGAACTGTAACAAGAAATAAATTCGTTGAATGGCTTGCGCAAGCTGCCACTTCAGTGCCCGAGATAAGCTGTGGTGTAAATCACAAGAAAAACTACTCTGTAGCGAAAAAGGAAATGAAGCATTGTCTCAGTTTTGTAACCACCGAGCTGGCTGCTTGGCATCCCCTAGGGCTGCCTGACATCGTCTTCCTGATGTACCCTAAGGGACAGCAGGATCAGGGATGTTTTCTTGACTGTCTCTTCCAGGTTCCATAATCACACTCACCCCCTTCACAACTGTAGGTCAGAGACAAAGACACAGAGTACATGACCCCATAATGTGGTTCCCTCTGATAAAACCATTTTGTCCAGAACCACTTCCACTAAGCAAACCCCGCTGCAGCAGGCAAGGCTTGAGCTCCAACCACCCCCCCATCTCCCTGCTGAGTGCCTTCCCAGCAGCAGTGGGGTTCTGTTGATGCTGCTGAATGCCCTGCATTCCTCCAGCTTCAAGCAGTGCCAGGCACCACAGCTTACTGAGCCCATCCTTCCGCCCTGTGAGAGCTGCAAGCTCCTCCTGGCTCCGTTCCACCAAGTGCCAGTCCCACTCAGTTAACCTTCGGCAGTCCCTCAGAGAAAGCATGGAGCCAGGGAGATCAGTGGAAGCTGCTCTGGCAGACAGAAACAAAGCAGCAGCATATTTATGCTACCTGAGATCAGCCTGTAACCACTGGAGTGTTTCAGATGATAAATATACACATTAAAAGTCTGTAATTCCAACATGCCGATCACAGATTAAAAACAGACCAAATCCCAGTAACACACTGGATTCCTTTGCTATGCTATGAACTATAATTGATCATGGAGATACCTGCCAGAAGTTCTCCTGTTGCATATCACATCCACCTGAGCACATGTTCTGGGAAAGATTTAGGCTCTGGATAATAAGAAAGTAGGGCAGTTGCTGTTGACAGCTATGCTTACTGTGCTGCTGTTGGTAAATACACAGAAGCTAAAGTGACAGCCCTAAAAACAAAAGGGAGCAGATTCTCCTTGGTATGAACACAGCTCCCATGGGATGCTGCAATGCAGTGGCATCTCAGTCTTTTAACTTCTTAATGGTATGGCTGCCTCAAACCCTCCAGAACTGGAGGTAGTAAGTTCTTAGCATCCATAACAATAACGGCAGCAGCTAGAAGGCCAACAGGAATTGCCCATTTAATCTCACTCTGTGCTGCCTGTACCCTGCCCGTCCAGGATACTTGACTTTGTGGTGGAAAACAGTTTACTTTTGAGCAGTATCTAGGACACTGGAAACTTGATGCTCATTCAAACAGCATATAATCCAACAAAGGTTAATTATTCCCTACTTCTAAACAGAATCACACACAGAGCCAGACTGGGCTGCCAGGACCTCTCTCTCAGTAGAAAGGAAGAGGGAGAGTACAGAGAGGCAGGTGGTGTATCTGATACACGCTTTGTGTAGCTTTCCTATTACACATGCAGGTTTTTCTCTTGCACCTGTTTCCACCACTCAAACACCAAACTATTTAAAGACACCAAGAGGAGAGGGGAGAGAGGGTGTGGAGGGATGTGATTCACTCTTTGCATTCTCTTCACCCTCTTTACACGTCCTTGATTTCCCTTTATGGGGCTAGTTTTCAACTTTTTCCTCTTTCAAGGCATTTCAAATTTGTGGCTGGAGAGCTGGGAAAATTTGCATTTAAAGGGTTTTAATAAATTAAAGGCCCTTGGGGATTTTTCCAGAGAAACTGAATTCCATTGAATAAAGGGCCGGGTCTTGGGCATCACTTGTGCTGAAATAAAACACAACCTCCAGCAAGGACATCTCATCAGATGAGAGTTAATACTGGTTGAATGTTTACAAAAATCCTTCCCCTTCCTTCAAAAACACATCAATCCTTTTTGGAGTGTTTCTACATCTTAGCAACTAAAACTAAAAAGAGGGGTAGAAAGGCAAAAATGCAAACTTCTAGGAAAGCAGCTACAACTCAGGCTTATTCAATGTGTGATGTAATAGCTCTTTCCATATTCTGTGAAGACACTGTGGAACAGCTCGTTTTCTCCCCGTTAACCAGTTCTGCAGCCTTCCCTGTTTGCTGTGCACAGTGACTGTACAGGGCCCTGAAACAGATCTGCTCCCTTCTGTTACCTGTGACAGCATGGCCAAAGAGAGCACAAACCAACAGCAGCTGCCTGTGTCTCCAGATGCAGTTATATTCTTCCACAGAGGAAAAATAAATCAGTACATCAGATACCAAATGCTCACCAGAAAAATTCCACCAATTTATTAGATGTCTTGTCCTTGGTGAGATAGCTTGAGCCAAACAAGTCTGCATATTTAAATACAAAAACCCTTCAAAGTCACAAGAGATTCCAGAAATGCCAGAACCCTGAGCTCCCTTCCCTCAACACAAGGAGAATAATCTCTCCCACCCACTTCTCTGCCCAGGTCTGCACTGCATCCACCGAAGTTTTAGGGTCTCTGGCCCATCTTCTTTAGGGTTCGGTTCAGCTGGAATTAGAGAAAGCAAAGGTCAGAAAAATACATAGTGATTCACATACACTACTGTTCCCCTCAGCAGACTTTATTCAATGCTTCTAATCCTCCAACTCTTTGATAAAGAGAGCAAGTGCAGTGTGTGAAGTAGAAGGGGAACAAGTAAAACTCTCTCCTCCTGTCCAAGACAGTAGAAGAAGATGTGGGGAGAAAAGAGGATGCAAACTCCTAGCACTGGTATTGCAACCCTGTATTGCCAAGTTCCCAAATCTCAGGATTTTGCTGTCTAAGCTTCCAGTGCACAACGGCCTCTGTTGGGAAAGTGGAGCAGTGACAGAATGTCACCTCCTGGCCAAGCACAATGCTGAGGTCATCTGTGCTCCAGGAATCTTTGAGGCTACTTTCTAGAGCCATAGTTATGAGGTTAGAGATATGATTTTGGTTGTATTACTGATGGGAACACCACAATAGTCTAGAGACAATGGAGTCAGTGTCCTTGGACAGTAAAACCCTCCTCCTTTTCCACTGTGGCTCAAATGAGCACTTCTCACAGAAAAACACACCATTCTTCAAAGGTCAGCAGCTGCTGCTTAGAACACCTGCCTTTGCCCAGTGCCTTGCAGAGCAAGGGCTCACCCCAGCAAGGAATCACACAGCTGTCTCACACAAGCATGGCTACTCCAGGGCCTGCACAGCCCAATGCTTGCTCCATGTTTCTTAGAGAGCTACACAGCTCTGCTGCCTGGGCCTCACCTCCTCAAATTTGTGGATCTGGCGGATGAAGAAGTCTCCATAGCGTCGAGCAACCTTTGTGTCTGCAATATGGATCATGTCCTGGGAAGAGAACAGCATGAGGTCAGGAAAAGGACTGTGCTAGCATGGAGACAATAAGAACTGCTAAACATGAGGAGCAAACATGAGGAGCAAACTAAGGGGCTTCACTCCAGCCCTGGTTCAGCATCATACATATCTAACCTGTGCTAGTCCCACAGTAACCATTCAGCTTTCTGTGGGTAGCCTTCCCTATACCTTTGCCTGTCATGGGTCCCCAAATCACATTGCATTCACATCTCACATTCTTGCACACTGCCTATTTTTGTCTCTCTTTGCAGCAGTTTGACAGTTCCAAGCCCAATTCATGCTTCCCTCTTTCAGCAACTAAGAGTCACACTATATAACAGGAGTGCTAGGCTGAGACACAGCATGAGACCTTGCAGGAAGAGGTCTGCTCTAAGAGCCAAGAACAAGGGGCAACCTAGTCTCCTTCCTAGCAAAAAACCTAATGGTTACTGCTGTTTTCTCTGAAAATGAAGTTCTCCAAGACTCTTTGCTATGCCCTCTGTTGCTGGAGCTCCAGTGGCAGTATGGTGACATGTCCATATACCTCATGTTTAGATTCCTCCTAGCCAGAGCTAAATGCTCCTTCAATGAAAAGTGGACCTGTAACATGACCAAGAAACATCCCTACTTCATCAAGGAGAGATGTGGGGGACACCTAGGAAATTGACAATTCCACCTGGCCCACTGACAGCACTGTCACTTAATTGTCACCTCCCAGAAAACACTGACAAACAGTTCCCTCTGTCCTGGGGAAGACACTTAGGACCTTTGTTTTTTAGGTATGCCGACTGCCAAAGCTGGCTGTGACATCCCATCAGTCTTTACCCATTGACACTCCTATTAAGCAGGACTACAACTTCACTGTGGGCAGCCAAGCCCCTCACATGGCAAAAGAAGAAGGGATGTTTCACACAGGATGGAGCAAGACCAGGTGCTGCCACTTCTACAATTTCCTGGATGAAAGAATTTCCTAGCCAGCAAGGGCAGATACCAACCTTGTCAATATAGAAGTCAACCTCAGAGGCGGACTGGAACTCTCCGTCAAGGGCAGATATGCCACTGGTCCATACCAGGTTCTTCATCTTGTGCTTGAAGACGAGCAGCTGGATACGAAACTCCTGTTCTGTCAGGTCTAAGAAGCCAGCCAGCTTTGCCACTGGCATAGTGGTGTAGAGCTTGAGGAAGCTACGGATGGTGGAGAGCTGGGCCTGCTGCTGAACCTCATCAGCAAAGACCTTGAGCTGCTGCAGGAAGGGCTCCTTGTGGTAGTTGGGGTGCACGTTGTCATAATTGGGCACCACAGGGGAAAGGAACTTGGGGCAGGCGTAACTGAAGAGCTCCTCATAGACCTGTGCGTCGCCCTTCTGCATGCGCAGCATCTTGTCCCCGTACTTCTCCCGCAGCTGCAGGTGAATGCTCTCATCAATGCGCATGGGGTACATGGTGAGGGCGATGGCCAGCAGCGCGTGCATCTGCTCATTCTGCTTGTTGATCTGAGACAGAGAGGAGAACCTGTCAGCCTGACAGTGTGCTCAGGCTCCAGGGTGCTGAAGGGAGCCGGGAGCTGCATTTTCCAGAGACCTTTACCCGAAGCACTGATGGTTCTAATGCTCAAGGGGGACAGCACAATAAGCAGTACGTCTGGGCAAAGCAGACAGATCAAGGCTCTCACCAGTGAAAAAGAGGGCTGGACAAGAGGAAAGTACAGAGTGAATGCATCCAGAGGCATACAGAACCTGGATGGCCAGAAGCAGGTTTGACTGCTTTGGTGCAAAGAAGTACAGAGAAGGGAAGGCAGATAGTTTAACAGCCATGTTCTGGCAAGGGACAGTTATCAGGGAGGTCAGTGAAGCAAAAACTGTGAAGGAAGATTTATCTGTGTGCAATGAAACAGACAGCTGTGTGGCTGAAAGAGACATAGCAAATTTTTGAAGTGTCACAGAATTAAGACTGGCAGGATTTGGCTACACAGAGTTAGAAATAAATCATGAGGATGAAAAGAAGACAGCAGCAGCAGGTGGTAAAAAAGGCACCAGAGACAGCTTAGGTGGAAGGAGAAAGGAACTTTTGTTACAGCCATATCTGTGAACGATTATCAGATAATGGAAATATATCTGACAATGGTAGCAAGCTGAAGTGCAGAACTGGACTAAGAACATGACTCAGTCTGAAGAAGTGTCAACAAGAAAATCATTAGCAGCTGATATTCAGTAACAACCTTGCCTAGGGGGAGACTGCAAACAGAGCTGGGGCAACAGTGTGGGGAACAACCAAAGTAACTACTAACACAGCTAAGAGGAAATATTGCCACAAATGGCAAAGGAGTTCAAAGGATCCCTAGTCACCACCGCCAGCAAAATAAGGCTGGACTATTCAACGTAGGCTATCAGGTGCTGGAGGAGGGGCAGGAAAGAAGAGCTTTTTCTTTTGGGAAGTCTAGTCTATTCTATCTCTTACCATCTCATACTTGTAAGTCGTCCTCTGAAACATGCTCTTGGTCCTCTGGATGTAGAGCAGGATGTTGGCAAAGACACGGATGGCATCCTGGTAACGCCGCATCATAAGGTATGCGAAGCCCACGTAGTAATAGGTGGTCACCTGGCACTCCGGCACCCGGGAGTACATGCTCTGAGAAGGAAGAATCAACGTGCAATGTTAGAGGGGAGACAACAATCCAAACAACTCGTTAACCAGAACCCAGCCACCTCTGCTTTCACTCCCTTCCCAAATATAGAAAAGAGAGGGTTAATTCAGAATACTTCACCTCCTACCCATCCCCACAGCAGCTTCCTCACTGTTAATTAGATCATCCCATTTCCTATGTTTTCCAGTTTCAGCTTCCTGCAAGCAGAGAAATCATGCAGTGTGCCTAATATTGGTCTGCTCGGTTCCCTTTCCCCCTGTTTCATTCCACATCCTGTGCCAGACAGCACATACATAGATCTGTGCCAAACATTGGGCCAAGCCCATGTTGCTGCTGGACTTCAGTTAGCCACAAACAGCACCCAATTCTAGGGCAAAACCACACAGGGTGGGAACAGGCATGGTGAGAACAAAAGCCAAAAATACAAGAATGAGCCACTGACCAAGACAGGAACAGTGTGTTCAGCTAGTTACCACTGTGTTACCGCTTACAGTTCCAATGATATTCCCTGTAACACTGCCTTCCCAACACAGCGAACGTCCTAAAAAACTAAGCAATTGTGCTGCAACAGCATCAGGCATTATCATACGGCTTGATTTAATGCCAGAGGTCCAGCTGTGCCCAACTACAAACTCCTGACAACTACAGCAGATACAAACAGTATTCTCAGCTGGAAGATTCATTATGGCAATCTTTCACCAGCGTGTTTGAATAGAGGCATTTGGAAGACTGCAAGAGAGGGATTAGAACATGTTGTACTACCTTCTTGTTGAGCTCGATGTTCTCCAGCACCTTGATGGCTTG
Organism: Neopelma chrysocephalum; assembly: GCF_003984885.1. Lineage (NCBI taxonomy): Eukaryota > Metazoa > Chordata > Aves > Passeriformes > Pipridae > Neopelma > Neopelma chrysocephalum. Next base: position 18,704,808 of record NW_020897714.1, read on the forward strand.
GTAGTAATCCCCCAGCAGAGAGTGCAGACGCAGTAGCCCAACCAGGCTGAAATAACCCAGCATCTTGTAGAGGGAGTGGCGACCATATTCACCAGCCACGCTTTCAGGGTCACCTAGGAAAATAAGGAACCACGCTGACACCCTCTAAGAAAGCAAGCTTGCCTTTCAGCACCTTTATGTTTACAGGCAAAAGGAGCAAGGCCTGAAACGTATCACCAGCACTTCTCAGCTAAGGCCAACAGAACCTGGTCCCAGCCAATCCAACCCTTGATAATGGGTTTGATCCAGCTCCCAACAAAGCTAACCAAGTTTGGTCAAATCAAAGCAAGGCAGCACAGACACCAGTGCTGCTTGGCACCACCCAGCTAGCTCACCTCCACTTGTATAGACCTCCAGCTGTCGGTTGATGTTGGATTTGTCCACCAGAGAGTGCAGCACATTAAGCACACTGTGGACGTTCCAGATCTTGGGGTTGGAGCGAAGGAAATCAATTTCCTCTTCAGACTTCTTGGCTGTCTTACAGCGGTACTGGCTGAAAGACTGGAACTACAGGAAAAAGCAGAGATTCAATGATGAACAGCTTGTTTGCAGATGCTCAACTGAGTGCACTAAGCTTACAAGTTGCTCACACAAATGCAATACAATAAAGTAAAAATTGCATGAAAAAATGAAAAGAGTTTCATCTGAGATCACTCGGAAATCAAAATGGTAAATTATATCACTTTTAAAGCACATAGGGAAAAAACGGTACAGTACAAAGGGAAAAGGCCAGAAAACAGATTGAAGCAGAGAAATATCTCTTAGACAATTAGGACAGGCAACTAAACACAAATTTGCTGTCTGAACAGGTAGCAAAGAGAATGACCAAATCAGAAGATGAGCCTGCATACACACATCTTTTTTCTATATATGCACATATCCCTTTTTTCATCCTTAAGCTTGACAAGACAGCATTTGAGGAATTATAGGCAGGTCTACAGTAAAAACAGATAAAAGAATCTACAGAGAAAAAACAACAGCATTTGAGATCTGTACTGCTGCACTCAGAAAAATAAGTGTAAAAATATTTCCTCATGTTAAGATCTTAGACCAGAGCTTATTTCAAAGCAGGTCATCAATCTCTCAGTGCAAGCATAAAGGTCCAACTGACTAAGAAACACAAAACTTGTGTTCTGAAACAGAAATATCCGCAAAAGTTCAGGACTCCCTAAAGAGCTCATCAAAGTTTTTTTTTACATGCAATGGTATCCTCACTATGAAAATCACAGCAAGAGAAGAGATGGAAAATTCATACAACTAATAAACACAAAGCCACCCCAAAATGGTCTAGACTTATAGCCGCATACCTGGTATATGAATTCATCAATGATATCCCAGAGCCACTGGTTGGGCAGTTCCAGGGGAGCAGGGCCATCAGCATCTGCAGAAGAATAGATGAGAGGCTCAATACCTTGAGCAAGAACAGTGGCAGAACCGGAGGAGTAGACAAATTAAAGAACACAAGAATTTCCCTGAAATGGGAGATGCAGCAGCAGATGAATGAAGCTTCCAGGAGGGCTGTGATACGTAGCTTCTACTACCTCAGCTGCCTTCACTTTCAAAGACTATGAACATGCACAGGGTTAATCTCTAAAGTGTGACGGCTCTGCAGTGCCGATTCTCAGAAGCTGTACGCAGACTGTAGGGGTTTATCCCAACTGATCTAATCTCCACAAAAAGCCTGGCAGGGAGTCACAAATGCTAAAATTTGCTCCAAGGGGAGTCGACAACAGTAAACAGTTGTGAAAACACTGCAAGTTTCTTCAGCTTAATTTTTCTTTAGCTTCATTTTAATTTTTAATAAAAGTAGATCAAGCAGTTCACAGGAAGACAGAAAGCTAAATAAGTTTTATTCTTTACAGTGTTTCAGAAAGCACTGAGAGCTATTTCTGCTTTTTATGGTTTTAAATTCATGGAGGTAAACTGCTCTTCATTCAGCAAACTCAAACCTACAGAAAGCTCGTAGACTACTTCTCCCTGTGTGATCTATACACAAACATGTTGCAGTTCTTCTGACCCTTTCTCTAGCTCCACCCTTTCCATCCACTCTCCCTCTCCAAAATTAACAAACTAGACATGGATTGCAGCAACTCACTGAGGATGTAGTTGAAGAGATTGCAGTAGTTGTAGTAGGATTCAAATCTCTGCTCCAGTGTGGGCCCCCCCTGCAATGAGAAGTCAGTAGAGTCTGCTTTGTTTTGAGCACCAAAGAGGGAAGTTCATGGGCAACAGCATACAAAGGACACTTAAGAGTCACAGCAGTGGAGGGTCTCAGAAGTGTTAAAGCCAGTATTCAGCTAGGACATCCACCAGCATCACCCAGAAAGCCTGAAATTGTATCACTGTTGTCCCATAGAACAGGGCTGACTTTTCCTGTACAGGTAGCTTCTCCCAGGACAACTGAGCAGTCAAAACTCCCGTGAATATTGTACATTAACCTTCCCTCTTCCCCTCTCTGCTGCCCAGACTTAAGCACTTCCTATACCTTTATTAGCATTCCTTCCTTCTCCCTTCATGAGAGGCCTTAATAAATCAACAATTCTGTTTCTGGACAGCATTTCTAAACACTTTGACCTACTGGTAAGGAATCACTCTCTTCCCAGAGTCATCTCTCTTGTTCAACCTGGAGACACTGAGTCTGAGAACCACTAACAGCACGTTTGAGAAACCAGTTTCTCCTGCTAAAGCCTTGGATTAACACAGCAGCCTTTTTAGAGTGCTCATTTCTCCACCCTCTGGTCCATAGTAAAATTGCAGTTATTACTTATATACCCCATAAGTCATGTGTCTGTTCAGCTATTTTCCTTAAAAAACCAAGTACTGCGATTTTCTCGCTGACTTTAAAGCAGCTTAAATAAAAAAAACTGAGGGATTTGTTTTGTTTCACAGAGCATTATTCCTTCCACTTCCTCCTGTATCCTTTATGGTATCCATGCTTCCCTCTTTGCAATGCACTCTGACCCCATGAGGGGTTTTTAATCACAAATAATGCACCTTCCTCTTGTGACACTCCCCTCATCCACCTGCTCATCTGAAGAACAAAGAGCCACGAAGAAACACACAAAAAAAGCAATTAAAAGGAAAATTCAATTACCTCCCCAAACCTCCTTCTTCCCTAACTCACTAACTAACTCACTAAGCAGCACTGAATGTCGGTAACAAACAGCTTCTTGAAAACTCAGATCTGTCGTCTGATTCATCTGAGCTATCAGGGAACCCCGCACACTCATTATAACCAAGCCTGAAGAGACAGCTAATGAGCCTCAGACAAACAGTCAAGTCTTTCTTGCTTTTCAGCAATCAGTGAAGCCTTACCAAACTAACAAAAGGCAAGAATTCTAAGCTTCCCTAGAAGCAATGCGACTTACAGCTCACAAACCCATAAATCCTGTCTTGCAAAAACTGTGGGACCACTGAAACTGTGGTGGCAGCAAGATTTGGCAAGTTTGCTAGTACAAAGAAACCAGCATTCAACCCACAGGAAGACAAAGGGCTGACACTCACGCTGACTTTGGCGTAGATGTGCCTGTAGTACAGCTCCTTGTATAGGATGAGGAAAACAGCATCTGGAAAAGATGACAGAAGGGGACATGAGCAAGCCACAAGGCCTATTAGCCTCCTGCCACAATCATAAAGGGAAACACATAAGGATACTTCGCAGGTTGACCCCTCGCCAGGCACCTGCTGAAGGAGTTGCCAGAGTAGACAAAGACAACTGACTCAGGCGGCAGCAACGCTGCGCACCTGCTCACTCATGGATCAGAAGGATATAGTTCCTTCTCTCTCCAACAACCAAAGAAAAAGACTTACCGTTCCCAACCTGAGGGGCAATGGCCTCAGCCTCTGGCCATGGGGTGTTCTTAAAAAACCTTTCTGTCAGTTTTGTCCAGCTGAAAGACAAATACACCTGGTATGAAAAACCACTTTTCAGTACGACAGTGATGGAGTTAGAGATGACAACAGAGGTGCCTTGGGCTTGATGGAGGCTGAGCAGCACCACGACCCCCTGTAACTCCAGTGTTGAGGCAAAGAACAAGAACTGCAAACTAAGCAGTTAGTCTTCAATTTATCCCTCAGTCACGGAACAGCCGTGCATGTTACTTCCACATTTTCTTTATGGCAAGGTGACACAGCTACAAGCAGGAGTGGAAGAGTATCTGTAGGGAACAGACACAAAAGTTACACCTCACAGCTTTCTGCAAACTGCCGGGCTAGCATGACTGAGGTCCCTTTTTGTAGCCTCCATACTTGTTAGGCCAGGGCTAATATTCTTTTTCAGAGAGGTCACAACTCACCTATACTTATGTTAGCCTAACAGGCTGGAAATATCTGAGTTTTTTTCCCCCCAGTAACCAAACCAAACCTATTTTAGAGAAAGTCCAAGTTTGGAACAACACAGGTAGCAGCAAGATTTGGCAAGGCTTTCCTTTTAAGGGCAGGGTGCACTTTCATCCCAGTTTAAACAGTGATTCCCACTTGCAGGGAGGATGGTGTTGTACCTGTTCTCGTAAATGTCCTGGATCTCGTACACCTTCTGGTCAATAACATCACTGGAAACTCGGCTGGCCTGGAGCTCGTACACCTTCTGGTCAATGAGATCTGACACCGTCTTGTGAAAATACTGAATGAAGTTTTTGATCACTTCGGGGATCACTTGGTAGGTCTGCTGCTCGTACTGGCGCTCGTAAGCCAGGTCTTGCTTCGGGTCTCCTGCGGGGAAGGTGGAGCAGTGAAGCAGCCGCCGCACGGCCCGGCCCGGCCCCACAGACCCAGCCGGGCGCCGGGGCCCCCGGGGAGGCGAGGCCCAGGCCAGCACTCACCCGTGTGCATGTCATAGTCGTTGGAGTACGAGTAGGGGTCGTAGGCGGCCTGCGGGAAGAGGGCGGCAGTGAGTGCCCGTGAACAGCCTGACTGCACCCCCCACGCCCCCTGCCCCCCGCCCGCACCTCGTTGTCGTAGTCCTCCCCCGGGTAGGCCATGGCGGCGGCGGCGCGGCGCGGAAAGGGCTCAGGCCGGAAACGCAGGCCTGGGGCGGGGCTCGGAGCGGCTGGTTGATCACTTCCATTGGTTAAAGTAACTGTCCGTCTTCAGCTGGCTGAGCCGCCATGGGCTGCCTGTGGTACGTCTCTCCCTCTGATTGGAAAATGCGCCTGCCCGTCAGGCTTTCCTGGTCACCGCCTCTCTCCTCGTCTTCCTCCTTGCCTGCGCCCTCCCCATTGGCTCCACGCAGAGAGCGAGGCGCCTCCCATTGGTCGAGCGGATACGGCCCGCCCTGTTGCTATAGTGACACCCCGCCCCTCTTCCCGGGCCCAGCCCGTGAGGGGATGGAGGGTGGCGGTGGGGCCGACGCGGCACCCGGCGCGGGGCCGGGGCCGGGGCCAGAGCCAGAGTCGGAGTCAGAGTCAGAGTCAGAGTCGAGGCCGGAGCCGCAGCCACAGCCGGAGCCGCAGCCGCTGGTTGGATTGCCGCTGCTGGAGCCCGGGCTGCCGCTGGGGCCGGCGGCGGGCGCGCCCCTCGGATACCTGCACGTCCTGTGGCAGCGGGAGGAGCCGGCGGGCAAGATCCCGGCCCGTCGCCTGCGCAGGGCCGCCCGCCTGCACCGCCGGCTGGGGCCCACGGGCAAGGAGGCCCACGGTGAGCGGGGGGCGGCGGGGAGCCGCTGTCCTGCCCCGAGACAGCTCTGCCTTCGGCCGGCTCCTCATGGGAAGGGGGTCAGATCTGTTCTGGGGGCGACTTGGGAAGGCATCCCTGGTCCTGCCAGGGGAGGGTGCCGGTCAGGAGTGAGAGGGGTTCCGGAGGACACGAGGAGAGCTGTTCTTACCTGATGGCTTGATCTCCGGCTTCCCCTTCTCCTGAGCCAGGAGCAGCAGCGCGATTTAGCCGCACACCTGGGCTCGAGCACCAGGACGGGATGTTTCAGTAGGGAAACGCAGCTTTTTCTTCTGTGCTTCTTATTAATTGCTTTCTTTTCTCCACAGCTCTGAAAAGGCTGCGTGAAGCTGCCAATAGCAATGATTTAGACACGGGTAAGGCTTCTGTCAGTCCCACTTGGGATCTCTTCCTGGAAGGGCAGTATGTCAAGGACTCTTATTTTAGGAGAGGACGAAATGGGTGCTGATAGTTTGTGGACATGGTGATTTAGATGCTTCAGATCTAGAAAATGCTCTTTTGGAGCCCAGTTTCATTCTCTGATCAGAGTGGGGCTGGTTATAGTGTTCGCTTTTTCACTGCAACTGGTTCATAGTGTTAATTTTCCAACTGCCTCGAGCTAAATCAGCACTGCACTGTTCCGGGTGCTTTGAAATGTACCTTTTTCCCAGTTGTAAGCAGCAAGAGAGTAGTGTTTTGGTTAAGGTGGAAAAGCTGTGATTATCTAAGCCATGCCCTGTAAGATGAGGCAGTGTGACCCTATCTGTTACTCTCTTTACCTTTCTAGACTGTGGATTAGGTGGGGTTTGATATGAAGTGTCCAGGAACAATATCTGCCCCTTTTCGTTGTCCCTCCTTAGACTGTGCCTCCCCTCAGCTGTGCTTGCCTTTTATCAGGCCAGTCAGTGAACAGAATTGGAAACTGATTTGACTTGTAGAAAATCCCAGTCCATCAGCTCGGGGTGGGGGTGGGGGGGTGGGATGTTTCAGGTGTGCCTCATCCTTCAGCTCCACAGTACACCTTCTTTCACAAACTAATGGGTAAAGTTCATCTGTGGATTCTGTCAGTACAGAAGGGCTGGGCTTCAGTCAGTGAGTCAAGAGCGAGAATGAAAGAACATGGCTTTATGGGAGTCTTGGTTTCAATCCATCTTGGATGTGAAAGACAGGTTCCCCTATTTACAATCCTGATGTGTTTTCTGTACTCTGCAACTTGAGGAAGTGTCTGATAATTAATTTATTCTTCATCAACAAGTAAACATCTTTGCTGTTTCCTGTGGTGGCATTGGGTGGGAGAGGTTATGTCATTCCTACTGGCTTCAGGGGAGGACTAGCTAAAGTGTTCCCCATTGATGGTTCTCACGGGGGGCACTCCAGTCTCCTTGTCTTTCTTCTGGAGTATCAAACATCCCCTGTTAACGCCACTTCCATCTTTTCAGGTGTTCCTTTCAGTTCTGTGCCACACTTAAAGCAGGAGGTGTACAGGAGGAAATTCAAATGTGGCTATAATTCAATCTCTGGAAGCTGAGATGAACGGTGACTTTCAGTGGTCTGAGCTATCTAGTTTCTGTCTCCAGTACTTGACAGTCTTGGCTGTTGCAGGATATGCTGCTAAAGATCTCAAAATATAGTGAACCTGTCAGCATTTTTAACAGCTACATAGTGAGCTCTATTTTATGCACCTATCAGGGTTACTCTGTCAGGGTGATCTCAAAACAACAGGAGTAATAACCCTTACAGTTGTTCTTACCCATGTTGCAATAGATGCTATTTTTATGTCCCTAATCTTTGCAACCTTTACTGGTCTCTTTGCACTGCTCTTGTAGAGTCAGCGCACTCCCCTGCCTGCTACTCATACTGTAGCCACCATTACCATACTTTTGCCGCACCAGGTGTGGCAAAAAACCAGGAGTTTTAGATGGATCTGGGAAGGGGCATAGTCAAAACAGGTGTGAAAAAATGGCTTTTCTCACTAGACATAGTTACACTGTGAAACTTCTGACCAAGGGTCCATGACGGTGTGAAAAGTTTACACAGGCACAGAAAAGGACCATGCAAATCAATGGGGAAAGCCCACGGATGGGTAGTAAGCACAGGATGCTAACTCTAGCTTGGGAAGTGCCTGAGATACAGATGAGTAAAGCTGAGAGTTAGCCCCACATCCTTCCTATCTTTTTATACTCTTCTTTAGGTATTTGCTGCAGATTGTCCTTTGAGCTTGAAAGTTTGGCTAGATGGATCCTTAGCCATTACAGTTGTTGGCTTATCTTTTGTGGCAACATGTGGAAGGTGGTAAAGGCTGAAACAGAGGGTGGAGGTTGTGCTGCCTCAGCTGGTTCTGCTGAGCAGGATGCTGGTGGGAACTGGTTAAAGTCCTGTTGATTTGGCAGCTGACAGCACATATATCTACTCCAGAAGAGCAGATAGCATTACCCCTCTCTGGTCAGGTGCCCCTTCAGCTTATCTGTTTTCTTCTCCTCCTTGGTGCTGTCAGTGCAGCAACTCTTGGAGGATGGAACTGACCCCTGTGCCGCGGACGACAAAGGCCGGACCGCCCTGCACTTCGCCTCCTGCAATGGCAACGATCACATCGGTGAGTGGGGAGGGGGAGTTCTACCTTCCAACCTCTCTGTGGCAGAGATTTCAAAGGATGCTCTTTAGTTTGATTCAGCATGTGACAGAGATTGCTCTTTTGTGTCAAAGTTGCCAGCTGAACTCTGGCCCCAGGGCTTGCCATGTCCCCCTGTTGGAGGGGGAGCAGGACCTCCTAGTTTTAGAGCTGTACTGATGCAGAGGGAAGGGTGTCCTTCCACCCTGTTCTTCCCCTCAGAGAGCCCAAGGGCAGTGGCACTGCCTGACTTTGAGCTGGGTTCTTCTGCATTGCTGCACAAACCCCTGTTCCCTGTCTCAGTAAGGAAGCTGATAAGCTGAAGAGAAGCGCCTGTAAGCAGTCTAGTGGCTGCAACGTGGACCTGTGGCCCATGTGGGCCTGACCTGTGGGGCAAAGGGAAGGGACTGATGTAGCTGTTTCCTTGTTTCAGTGCAACTGCTTCTGGACCATGGGGCTGACCCAAACCAGAGAGATGGGCTGGGCAACACCCCCCTACATTTGGGTAAGTGCCACAGAGATGAGTTTTGCATGCAAAGAGGTGAGGTGAACACCACCTTACTGTTCCTTTCCTCTCCACCTTCCTCTTCCCTGTGCCTCTCAGTATGCATCCCCAGATTTAAGGACCTCAAAGGGGCTCTTTGAATTTCACTAGCTTCACTCCTCACAAAGTTTAGAGTCAGAAAAAAGGTTTGAGAGAATCGATTTCCCTCCCTCTGCCAGCCCTAAGAAGCGCAAGCTCTGTTCCAGAGGGAGTACTCAGGCTTGAGTGTGAGGTTATCTTAGCATTTGAGCTGTTCCTCTTTCCCATGGCAAAGAAGCCCTTTGGGAAGCAGCAAGCTCCACGCTTGAGCAGGAACTCGTTTTTGCTAGTACCTCTGAGTTGTGTGTCCTGTGTTTTCCCTCCCCAGCTGCCTGCACGAACCACGTTCCTGTCATCACCACACTGCTGCGCGGAGGTAACATTTCCTCTATAACAATTACAGCCTGTCCCTTTCCTGCCTGCCCTGTTGATACTCCGCAGGGACACCAGATCTTGACAACAAATCTCGCTTTCTGTCCTTGCTTGTGCATCTTGCAGGGGCCAGAGTTGATGCCTTGGATCGAGCTGGCAGAACCCCGCTGCACCTTGCTAAATCGAAGCTGAACATCCTGCAGGAAGGACTGTCCCACAGCCTGGAGGCTGTACGCCTGGAAGTGAAACAGGTAAAAAAACCAGTGCCATGTTCTGGTAAGGTGGTGCAGCCCCTGGCAACATCCTGCACCCTTTATTTAAATACCTGTCTGTAGGTTCTTAACCACTGTGGGGAGAGTTTGACTTTCCCTTCCATTTTCAGAGACCTTCCTTTTTCCCAATCTCTATTCTAAATTTTTGCAGGACCTCCCTTGGCTCTGGTAGGCCAAGGATGCATTGAATATCCTAATTCTCGGGCTGTACGGAGCACTCCTTTTCTTCAGCCACCATGTAAGACAGATGCCTTGTGGCAGGAGAGGGACCACAGCATGAGGCTGTAGCTACGGTGTGCACATGTAGGGACTCTATATTTCTAGAACAGTCTACCCTGCTCCAATATGTGGAGCCATGGAATAGGAAAGCAGTTGTGAGGTTATGAATACACAGGGCATGGGCCTCACATCAGGAGCCTTATAGGAGCCACAAGGATTTTCATCCCCTGTGCCCAAGCAGATCCTGCTGGAGTGGGAAGTCCCTGCTCCTCACAGTGAGGGAAACTAGCTAGCCATAAAGAGAAGCTTGGTGCTTTCGGGGCTAAACCTTATGCTGCTTCAGCTGGGCCTATCTCTCTTCACTGTTCGTAAACCAGACGCAAGGATCACAAATAGTCCGTCTGTGGCTGATGAATGCCTCTGGTGACTCACTGGGCTCTTGTGCTGCCATTAGTGCTGTGCAGTTGCTTTGCATTTGTTCTTCTCTAAGGATCACGTACTCTGCCACGTGCTGCAGCATCAAGGCTGTGTGCTTGGTGATCTAAGTGCAATTTAATTTTTCCTGTAAAAACACCTCAGCTTGGTGCAGCTCTCTGATGTTTGCCTCTTACGCCTCTTGGTTTCAGATTATCCAGATGTTGCGGGAATACCTGGACCGTCTGGGGAGGCATGAGCAAAAGGAACAGCTGGATGACCTCTGTTCCAGGTTACAGATGACGAGCACAAAGGAGCAGGTAGGCGGCGTTGAGCTACTGTGACTCACCTTGTGTTGTGGCTCCTGTGTGTAGGAGAATGCAATTGCATGAGCAGTGGACGACATTAAAGACACGGTTATGGAAATGTTTTTGTTCACGTTGGGTCAAGTGGGCAAGTTATGTGATGACTCATACTCCTTTAGGTTGGAATTCAAAATGCAGAAAGCATTGCTGTGCCTAGCAGCTGAGGAGGGAAGCTGAACATCAGATGGGCTGAGGGCACAGTCGTTTTAAGGCCAGGATCTGCACAACCACACCGGGTTGCAGGGCCTGTTTGGTTTTTTTTCCTGCAAAGGATTGGCCCTTAGAAACAGGCTTAGAGGAAATAGCCCTGATACCACTGAGTTTTGGGTAATGCAGCAACATGCTTTTATTTTAAGGACTGGCTAAATTGCACAGGGTGGAGCTTAAGCATCGACCTCCTGAGGAATGGGAAGAACTCCCATTGCCTTACATTAGGGCTTGTTTGATCATGAGGATAAGAGCCCTTCTACATGATGGGACCAAAGAGATCCTGTCCTAGCATAAGCTCAGCACAGGCATTACTGGCCCTAGTTTAGGGGTAGTCCCTGCTGTGTCGCGGTTTATTCTATGCTGGTGAGTGGCTGTACAACTGCATTCCCCTGCCTGACAGCCAGCTGTATTCTTCTGTCAGGTGGACGAGGTTACAGACCTCCTGGCCAGCTTCACATCGCTCAGCCTGCAGATGCAGAAGATGGAGAACAGGTAATGGGCTTCCAAATCATCTTCCTGATGCAGCAGGAGAAGCCTTAGAGAGAAAAAAAGGAAGCTGAAGCTTGCTTCCCAGATCACTGAATAAACATTGCTGCCAGCGGCCTTTCCTGCCAGACTGACTCTCCAGTGGTGCTCAGACTGTTGCTGTTGGTGCTGCCACAGCTGCCTCTTTGGACAACAGAGTGCCGCATCTGTGACTTTGGGGTAAAAGAGCTGCTCTACTTTTTATCAGATGGTGATGAATAGAATACCTTTTCCAGAGATATTTTGCCTTCTTCTAAGTACTTCAGCTCGATGTAGGTGGTGGCTGATGTCGTGTACAGTCACCAGCCCTGACTAGTGCACTCAGCAGCTGGCCAGCATCACAGAAATGCTTGGAACAGGCACTTTTTGCCACCTCCATAGTGCTCAATTGCCCGAGAGAGAAAGTGAATACCTTGGACAACAGAAGGCTTTGTGCTGTGAGAAGTACACACGCTTAATTGTGCATGCTAGCAGCTGAGCAAACATACTGCTTTGAGAGACATGCACTGAGGCTTAATCCTCACCTTCCCCAGAGCCTGTGGTGAGAGGGCAGAGAATCTGTCTGGTTACAAATGGGATACAAAGTTTTTCATCACTAGACTAACAGCTTTCACTGGCCTCATTTTTTAAATCACTGCTGCAAGTTAGTGCTTAGATACTACAGTGTAACACTTGCAAAGTTACCCAGGTACACAGCCAGCAGGTCAGAGCTGCCCTGATGCAAGAATAAGGTTTGGGGGGTGACAATCTTAACATAGTTTTAGGTAGACATCTACATCTTGCAAAAAAAACCCCACCATAACTGACTTTTGTGTTTCCTGTTACTGGCGGTCTCAGGCAAGAGGTCCAGTTGTGACAGAAGGTGTTGCACGTGCAGCCATATTATTGGGCTGGGATGGATATGGGTTTATGTCTGCCTCAGCAACACCAAGCCCACTGCTCAGCAATCCTGTGTTTCTTGCTTGTCATGCAGAGCCTTAAGTGCAGTGTGAGAAACAAATCATGACTTCTACTGGGAGTCTGAAGTGATGCAGCTATGCAGTGAATTGATCTTGCTGCTCTCTCACTTCTGCCCCTGTGGTTAGTAATGAAGATTTAGATTACTTTGTTTTGGAGCAGGGATCACGAAATCCCATTGACAGGGTGCCAGCAGCAGCAGGGAGCAGGAACATGCCCAATAATAATCTGAGTTCCTGCCTGTGTACCACACTGTGGTAGTGCTGGTAGCCATACCCATTCCACAGTTTGGGAATCACTGGTTTGGAAGAGTGCCTTATTAGGATTCAGCTTAAACATGCAGCAACCACAGTTTGGAGCATTCTTCAGAGATCTTTAGATCAGCATGCTCTCTGATATCTGCCTCTTGTCCAGGAAGAGATTAAGTGGACCTCTGTGTTCAAAGCTGAGATACCAGAAATAGGCTTGGCTTTTAGATGAGTTCATCCATGAGGTGCTGGAGAACATGACTGGGACCAGCAGTCTTGTGGTTGGTTGGGCTGGAGCTGTCACTATGAGTAGTGGTACTTCATTATGATGTGCTGGATGGGAAGGATGCCGAGGAGGTGGGAGACAATCTGACCTTTTTGTATTTTAAACTTCAATAAAATCCTGTCAGCCTTTTAAGACTCCTCAGCCAAATTCTCTTTTTCAGAGCAGCCCATTTCTCTTTCTTTACTGTATGTTCCAGGCCCTACGCACAGCACTGGACTTGGTAACTGCTACTGTCATAACTGGTACCGAAATCAAAGCGACAACACAAAATTGTTTGAATTCAAACACTGCTCTGTTTGCAGATCGAAGTGCATGGTTGCTGACTGACCTTTTCTGATCCTGACTCCCACAGCCAAGAAATCCAGACTTGAAATCTAGGCATTAGCTGTGAAAACCGAACAAACAGAGGAGAGAGATTCTCAGCAGAAGTGCACCCTTGCAAAAGTATGGAGCTGGTGGGAAGGTAGTGGCTGAATTTGTGCCTTGCCCCATGCTGGATAAAATGACTGTGCTGTGAAGAGGCAGCAAAGGGATGAGGGGCTGGGGAGGGACATCTGGGCAGTGCAGAGAATTTCCAGTGTGGTCCCTGTGTGAGGAGCAGGTGACTTTCATGTCCAGTCTTTACTTACCCTATTTCTTCCTGTCTTCACAGCCTAGTCTTGGTGTCCACATACACCCAGCTATCAGCGCTTCTGCCCTCAACAGCCTTGTTGCTGAGGAGACCATTAAGGTGCTCAAAAGAGCAGGTGGCTGAAATGCTCTTTAACTCTGCAGTTATTTTAGTTGCTGATGTTGTCTGCTAACTAGACACCTCTTGGAAGCTTACCTCAAAGCGGGAATACATCTAGCTGGGACTCAGAGTGAAGCTTTTAGCCTCGGCACACGTGATGTTGTCCACAGCTCTTCAAGCCTTTGTCTCACCTGGCGCTGTTTTTTTTCATAACAGCTCCTGACAGGGGAAAGGTGGGGGTGCTGCAGACAGCCAGGGGCAATTATCTTGCTTCTTGTGCAGCACTGCTCCCTCCATGGGAGCACAATCAATAATAAAACAAGCAGGGTTATAGGAAGTTTTGCTGCTGCTTTAACAGTAACACCAGGTAAGAAAGAGAAAAGGGTATCTAGTTTTCTGTAGGGAAAAACTGCATCGTGTAGGAATCACATTCTGTGAATCACCACACTTAGTTCTGCTTTCCTGCCTCAGGGCTGAAGCACTGGGCTGCTGAGGGCCATATCATGTGTTTGGCACTGGATGGAGAAAAGTTTTATGTTTCTTTGCATCAACCGGTCATGCCAAAGCCTTAACTACCCTGTCATGCTCAGCAGCTGTATTTAGAACAAGTTAGGTGCTGGGGAGGGAAAGAAGGATAGAAGAGGTTCCAGGGGAGGAGGAAACGGTGGCTTCACACTGCCAGGAGCTGTTCACTGGCACCGTCTGTTTTTTTTGCTGCTCCTGGCCTAGAAACTTCAGCTTCTCCCAGCAGCTATTCCCCCCATCTTTGCACCCTGGGCCACAGATTTCCGTGCACAGATTTCCCTGCACAACCCCTGAGGCTGGTGGCAGCTTTCTGCATCTCCCAGCAGTGTCTGGTGCAGTAATGGAGAATAGAAACAACAGCACAGGTTTCCCTCTGCTATTTGTTTTGCCGTTATAGTCAGTTCAACCTCCTTGTTTTCTTTGTGCTACACCATCAAACGCACTTCCCAGATCCCTTCCCGAGCAATGATGCATCCCTGTCCTCAGGGCCACGATATCAACTAGGACTTGACTCTAGGCCTTGTTCCCTCTCACCCCTACCTGACCTCCAAATACCCTCCATTTCCCCTCCTCATTCAGAGCACGGCTCTGCAGGGATGTGCTGAATCCCCAGCTACTGAACCCAGCAGCAACCTCCCTGGCTCTGCAGCTGCTGCTGTGCTATAAGATGGTACCAAAGCCAGCAAGTAAAGACTGAAAACCTGCTTGTGTCTCACTGAGGACTCACAGCAGAAGCAACAGCCCTGAACAAAACCTCCCAGTAAAGCCACATGGATGTTACTAAGCAAAAGGCCTTTCTCTGAAGCAGCCACTCACCCATGCAAGCGAACGTGAAGCGCGCACTGTAATGTGTGTGAACATCAAGAGTTTGTTCAGCTCTTCAGCGGCTGAAATAATTAATCTCTGACATCTGAATTCCTTTATTTCTTCCACCTTTGCCTTTCTAGCACACACCAAATCCAGCACTGCAATTATCTGTGCTACTAAGGAAGCCCAATGAAGCATCTCTGGCAAAACCCATGAAGCATCTCTGGCAAACCTCCCACCCTTTCATCTGCTTTCTCTGCTCACTCTGTGAGCAAGATAGATCTCTTCTTCTTCATCACAGGAAGGTACTTACAGAAAGATGCCTTCTTCATGCAGTGTGCCTGGCCCACATGGGAGAGCAGCCCTAGGCAGCTGAGGGTTCAGGGGGTGAGTAGGTGGAAGAGTCAGTAAGTTTTGATTAGGAAGCTGATAAAAGAGGTATGGCAAATAGCGTTCCTTTGGTTTTTTTCTGAAAGCTCTGAGAGGGGAAGAGGGCATGTGGTTGTTGGAAGAATTGACATAATCAGCTGTCAACCTGCTAAGGCTGATTGTGGATTAGCAACCAGCAGCTAAACCCAAAAGCAAGTAACCAGAATTCCACCCCAGGACCGCCAGATTTGCACACAGGGGTGTAAGCATGATGAGCTTCTTGGCACCTGGGTCTGACACCTCCCAGCAGTATTGGGCTCATGTCACACATGCCAAGGAGATGCCAGACACCAGAACCAGTGCACAGTTGGCAGGACTAAGTTGCTCCACAGAGAGGAGATGGTGCCGACCCCTAGCTGCAGAGCCCCAACCTACTCACACCTCTCCCATTTCATCTGTTTCAGCTCTTGGAACGGCAGTACTCGGCTAATGTGGCAAACCAGCCTCTGCAGGGTTAAAGATGAGCTCATCAGTCTGGGTGATGACAAGTAGGAAAGAAAATACAAGCAAGGAGTCATTAATTAAGGCAAGAAGCTAGGAGCAGAGACCACAGAATGCTAATCAGTCTGGAGGGAAGGCTGCGTGGAAAGCAGCAATGAAGCTCCTTCAGCTTTAATTAAATCTAACTATATCAAGGATGTGACATCTTTGCTTCACCTCTGCTTTTGAGCTGAGAAACCGGTTGGAGCATGTACGCTGTTACTGAGCAGACAGGAATTCCCTCCTGGCTCCAGAGCCTTCCCAACTGAAACTCAGTGCCTGCCCATCCTGCTCATGTGCTCCCCAAAATCAGGGCTTAGCACCAGGCAGAGCTTAGGGATGGGGCCTGGGTCTTGCAGCTACTTGTTACATTACATGCACCTTCTCCTAAGGTCTTCCTTGTCTTCTCTGCCCTGTTTTATTTAGGCTTCACCCAAATGTGCAGCAGTCAGTTCTGAGATGATCTGCTTCCTTTGCTAGCTGGGACTCGGAGGAGCAGGATCAGGGGTGAGAAACAGCCCAGCCGCATCTGGGCAAGAACAGGCAGCATCCAGCTGTGCCACATCACTCCTCCTGACTCCTGTTCCCTTCTCCCTCCAATGCTTTACGTTGTGTAGTGAGTCTTCACCCCTAGAAATGAGGTAGGTATTTGTGTTGCCCAGAGGTGGGTTGAGGCCATGTGAGCTGGCCACCAGCCATGGCATCATGTGCAAAGGGTGGCTATAGAACTTGCTGTCCCGGGAAAGTGGGTAAGACAATCTGGACATGTTTCTGAAAAGCATCAGCTGCAGAGGAGTGGCAGCCATCATGAAGGGAGGGAGCTTGGAAAATCACAAACAGGGATTGGAGATGTGGTAGGCTCAAAGTGCAGAAAGCAACATCAAGCACTTGAATGGAAAAAGAAAACTAATTCCCAGCACAGCTCTTCAGCTGGCCTCCACACAGAAAAATGGGTGTCCTTGGAGCTGAGCTCCAGCAATGTGTACAACAGCTTCAGCAAGCGTTAGAAATACAATGTCACCTGGGAATTTAAGAGCAGGCAGGACAAAGCAATAAGGAAGGATTTACGCAAATGGAAGTAGAGAATAGAAAGAGAAGAGAAATAAGGGGGAGATTGTCGCTCTGCTCACACACATCACAGCTCTGCAAGCTGCCTGATGTCACCCAGCCCTGCTGCACAATGTCTACAGCACTGACAGCGTTGGAAGGCACTGCTGGGACCAAAACACCTTTACTTTTTACACAACCTCCAGCACCATGCATGGGGACCAGTGAGGACACCAGCAGATTCTGCAGGCCATGCAGGGCTCAGGACACCACTGATGGCACTGCATAGCTTCCCAAAACTTAGCATTTGATGCAGCCTCGTGCTGGCAATTGGCTCCCAATGATGATCTCTCTCCTCTCTGCCTGCTGGGACTCCTCAGCATGAGTTCCCTCACTGTTTTAATTAGCTAGAAAGAGAGGACTGCGGTCCCTCCAGATTTCCAGGCTACAGAGTCTGCTGTAGCACCCAGTCCTTGCGTCTCCACCTGGAAAGTCAGCCCACAGGCCTTTGCTGGAAGGGATATCTCCATGAACATGATGACTGGGCAGTGGGGTGTAGGAAAGTGAACTGCTGTGGAAAGAGAATGACCTGCCTTGTTCAGGGCAAAGGTGTTCATTCTGAAACCTACTGGTGCCATGACAATCTGTAATTGTTTCCCCTCTTCAATGTGGAAGTCTGTGTGTCCCACAATGTCACTGCTTTCCCCAAACACTTTTTGCCAAGCTTTCCCTCTTTCAACCTGCTCTTAAGAAATTATGGGTGCAGATCTGCCTCATGTTAAGAGTTACATACTCAGGATCCATACAGTACTAATTAAATGTCATATGTAATTAAGGAAAAGGAGGGTTGTTGCAATCAAAGTTTACTGTGAATGTTGTGGGTGGTGATGGCAGGTCTCAGACATGGCTACAGGATTGTGGAGGAGGTGGCTGAGGAGCTCTGGGGAACTTGAACTCAGTTTAGTGGGTTTGAATGAGCGAGCTCATCTCTCACTGCCAACATAAGACCATCTCAGTGGGGATAAGGTGTGGGTCTGATGATCCTGGAGGAAAGCAAAACCCTTGTCATATGGTCAGAAACTGTGATGCTAATGAATATTTCTTTCTTGCCTCTCTAGACCCTTTCTAGGGCTTCTTCCTGGTTTCTACAGCATGACCAAAAGCTCCCGGGCCACAGGACTGAGGCTCAGGGGCTCTGTCTGTGCTGGCAAATAGGATCTGTCTTGCTCACACTTGCAAGTCAGGTGGCATCACACACCTTGTGTTCCCAGAGCAAAGCTGTCTCATCCAGTGGAGGGTGGCCTTGGGTGGCTGCAGTCACCTGCAGCACATGGACTTGGCACACTGGGAAAGCTGAGTATCTCACTTGGTCCTCCCCTCCCCTCTCATGACTCATGTCATGGCCACGTGACAAAATGGGAGCTATGTGAGGTCAGCCACACGCTCAGACCTGGCTCTGCCAGGCACTGCAGCATTGCAGCATTGCAAATCCCACCGGCCCCCTCCCTCCCACATGTGCTAGACTGATCAAAGGCCTTGCTTGGACATTGTTTTCATGGGCTTCTCTGGCAGTCTGATGATGCAGAAAAATGCTGGAGAAAGATGCTGTGGCGCTGGAGTCCCAACACAGCCAAGTGATGCTCACCCCAGCTCTGGAGCAGCAGGACACTGCTAGCGTGGGGAAAAGTCTCCTGCCAAAACACGAGTGCTCTGCCAGCACATTACTTCCCACCTCCCTCATGCCCTCTTGTCCACCCTTTTGCCCTCTGCTTGTAGCCCCTCACTTTGCACTGCCTTCTCACCACCACTTTCTGTCCCTGGAGATGGCTCTCACCCAGCCCCACACATTTCTCATTTATATTGCCCCCCCCTCCACCAGGTACTCTCACCATCCCTCTCTTTTCCTCTCTCTACTTCTGTCTCCTCCTATGACTCTCTTAAACACCAGCAGTGCTGGAGTCATATTAAAACCCTCAGCTTTGCTGCTTCTGGGCAATTTTGCAGTGTCTGCAAAGGCAAATAAACCAATTGCCACCATGCTAATGAGTCTGTGGTCAGATGGCTCATACAGCCTACACTGCCTCCAGCCTAAACTACAGAGGCCTGTGCATGGCAGAGATTGTATCCAACACACAGCAGACAAGGCAAGAGAAGGCAATTACCAGGTTTATTAAGGCCAAGCAGGGGAGAAATTCCAGCAACTTCTGATTTCTTGTCCTGCCCTGCCATCCCCGCAGCACTTCCCGCTGTCAGGCTGGGAGGATTCTTGGCTCTGCTGCAGGGTGTCGTTGAGCTGCTGCCACAGCCAAAGGTTCCTCCGCAGCTGCTCGGGGCAGCAGGGACAGAGCAGAGGAAAGTTTTTCTCCCAGGTGGACATGGGTCCCACAGCTATCCCACAACAGTGGCCAGTCTTGGAAGATGTCCCAACTCCCTCAGTGGTGTTGGCCTCATGCTCTCCTGGAAGTCTTCTCCACCATGTAGAAAGGAGCACTAAGGGTTGAGCTAAGTGCACATGGGTGTGATGGGCCTGTGTCTTTCTCCTTTGCCTCACCATGATTGTCACCTGGCTCCACAGCTCATTTTGCAGCTTGGCTACTTTCTTTTGCTTTGGTGACAGCCATCAATTCACTCATCATCATCATCATCACATAGAAAAAAAAATGTCTGGCCAAGTGAGTAAACAGTGCATGTGGGGCTAATATCGCTGAATAACGTCACTGCTCTGAGAGCAGGAGGACCTCCAGCCCCAGAAGGAAGGGATGAAATTCCAAGTAGCAAGCAAAGATCAAAGAGGAGGCAGAAATCCCTTAGGAATTTGCAAAAGGCAAACAGAAAGTAAGCAGAGGGGTGGATCAGGTAGAACAATGTGGTGAAAAGAGGATTTACTGGGTTTGTTTAGGAAGAACTGAGGATGGCTATCAGGAAATGTTTCTGAACTTCAAGCTGCTGTAGGATTTGGGCCAGTGACCTACAAGATCTGCTTTCAAGAGCTAAAGCCAGGTGGTACAGAGCTCTAGGAATCATCCTCCAGTGAGTACCTCTGGTGAGGCAGGGTAGAGAGGAGAGACTGGCCAGATGGTGCTTTCCTCCTTGAACTGCAGAGAAGCCACCGGTGCAAGGGGGAGGCATGCAGAGGTGCCTGCACACAAGCCTTTCCGTCATTCCTACAGTGGCATAAATCATTTGAGTACAACCAGTGACTACTTTGCAGATTGTGTCATCGAGCCGTTGGCACAGACAGCCGACTTCCTTGTGCACCAGTCAGTATTGCCAAAGGTCCTTTGATCTGGATGCAGAGGCGAGGGAAGGGGACAGAGGTGGATGAAGGCTGCCCCTGGCACATAGGAAAAGACGGGCATGTGGGCAGGGGACAGTGTTTCTCCACTTGGGGCTCTCAGGAAGAAAGGCTGCCAGCTACTCTATTCAGACTCATTTCCCTGTGAACTCCACTCTTCCCACCCGTGCTCTGATGTGACCTTAACAGCCTGGATTTCCTACCAGGATATTTTCATTTTGGTTTCCTCCCTCTCAGAGTTTCAAATTGTTGCACAAAATTAGCAAGTTAGGAAGTTGAGAAATGGAGTCCTTAAAATGTGTTCCCGGAATGCTGCTCAGGTTACTTGACATCATATTAACGTGTCCTTCCATTCTGCATCTGGTTAGGTGGATTGTGACATTCCTAGGTGAATGCTGTGGGCCAGCGAGTGAAGGTGAGTGGGGCAATGGGTTTACCATTGCCACAGGATCTTTTGGTGGCTCTGCTGCATCCATTCCCCTCTGCCTCACATTATTTGGCCTGTTTGGGAATAGAGTGGCTACTCACTGTCTGGAAAATGTGTTTCTTCACTTTGTTCATCTGTGGTGAACAGTCAGAAACTCCTGAGTTCCTCTTAGAGTGGTCATGTCTAGGGAATGGCAAGCTGTTGCCAAATGTTCCTCCTCCAGTATCCCCTTTTTAACAGAGACCATGGCATCTTGAAGCTGCTGAGTCCATGCTCTGGCATGACTGGCACCTTCACGGTCCCTCTTCCTGGTGTCTTCTGGGACCTGGGTCACCTCAATGTTGCCTCCATAGAAACCTCTGGTGCTGTCGATGAAACCTCTGTCCACACTGACCATACGGAATTCCCTTCCAACTCTCTTCCTCTTCTTCCTGGTCTTGTTCTGGAAGAAGAGGCAGGTGAAGACCTGCTTGAAACGCTTGCGGAAATGCTTGGAGATGAGGGCGTAGACAATGGGGTTGAGGCAGGAGTTGGTGTACGACAGGCAGTGGGAAGCCAGGCGGCAAATGTAAGTGGCTCGGTTGAAGGGGAAGTGGCCAAACCAGAAGCAGAGGATGACCAGGTGGTGTGGCAGCCAGCAGAGGCAAAACAGGATGGCCACAGCCACAATCATCTTGGTGACCTTACGCTTGGCCTTCCGGGACTCTGAGATTCTTTCTATGGGGTCTACTGAGGTCCACAGGAACTTGACAGTCCTAATGTACGCCAGGCTCACCACAATCACGGGCAGGAGATATCCAAAGACAAACGTGAGGATGTCCAGAACCTTTCGGCGCTGGTCCTCCCAGATGGGGACACAGATGGGCACACCATGGTAGTGGATTATCTGGTAGTAACTGAGGTAAGGCCCTGCGAAGAGCAGCGACAGTGACCAGATTGCTGCAATGGCCATTCCTGCGTTTTGGGAGGTGCGGAGGTCGCGGGACTTCAGTGGATAGCGAATGGCCAAGTACCTGGCAAGGAGGGGAAAGAGATGGAGAGAACAAACACAAGATGGGTGAGATGAGGTATTTCTCCTGCCCTATGTGGATGCCATCTATGCACCCCTATCCATGCAGCCACCCATCCCTCCCCTCCCCCACCTCTTGGGAGTGAGGGTTACAGTGAATTCACAGCTATATCAGGGTCGTTCCAACAGTGAGGCTGGGATCTCCATCATCCACTCTGCTGTGCTAGCTCAGGAAGGGCAAGCAGTGTGTCTCCTGAACCAGGGAAGAGAAAGATTGGAGCAAGACTCTGCTGTTTCCTCTGAGGTGTGTTGCTGTCCCGGGGCTTTTGCTATTCTTGGTTATGCATGGTGGACACTCTTCCTTCCCAACTGAGGGTCAGTAATCAAGCTGAGAACTTGGCTTTGTGGAAGGCGAGGACATGGAGAGTTGACTCTGCTGGCTCTGCCCCTGGGGAGACCCAACCTGCTTTTTACGGGATATTTAACAGGGCAGCCGTTCTCCTACCTCTTAGCTCAAGGGTGGCAGACGCATTGTCTCTGAGCTGAGAGTCTCAAAGGGAAGGGGAGACTTACCTGTCAATGGAGACGGCAGCCAGGGTAAAGCTGCTGGCATACATGGTGAGGTAGATCAGGAAATGAACAGCTTTGCAGGCAAAGGCCCCAAAGAGCCACCCATCCAAGGTGTAAATGGTGGCCTGGAAAGGGACACAGCAGATGATGAAGCACAAGTCTGCCATGGCCAGGTTAAGGATGAAGAGGTTGGTGGTGTTGTACTTGACTTGGCCATTCTGCAGCAGCACAGCCAGCACCAGCCCATTCCCCACAGTACCCACGAGGAAGATGAGGGAGAAGATGATGGGCACAATAATCCCTGCTGCTTGAAGCTCCAGGCTGTCAGAAGAGATGTTCCATCCCTCTGGCATCTCCCCACCTGACCGTGGGCACCTGCATAGGAAGAAAGGGAGAAAGCCCTAAGATGCCTGATTCCAGCCTTTGACACCCATATTTCTCCCAGAGATGCCAATCTCAACCAGCTGGTTAAATGATGACACTAGGATCCTCATGATGTTGCTGGCAAGAATGTTGTTGGGATCAGTCAGTTCACACCTGGCTTGAGCAGAGCTGAAGCCCCTTTCTCCTGCCCAAATTCACATTCCCACCATGGCATCTCCTGTGCTCCCAGCCCCCTGAAGGATCTCTGCTGCCCTATCACCTGGCTTCCTCTATATTCCTCCTACAATCCCAAAGCTGCTAAACTTGGGATTGCTTGCTTTGGCAAGTCTAAACCCTGGCTAGTATTCAACCGGGCTTGTCCACGAGGCCATGGGGAAGGGGGCTCCCATGGTCTACGAGTGGTCCTGGCACACTCAGCCCAGGGCTGTGCCACCTCTGTCAGCAGGGACCTGATGCCTGGATCACACCCCACAGCAGCAACACCCCAACATACTCTTATCACGAGGGAACTCCTTAAGCTGGGGCCACCTCCACCCTGGAACTGGCTGCTCCTTGCTCCCGGTGCAGTAGCTATGCTCCGCAGAGGAGAGGCAATTAAGGGCACCTTTTCATGATATTGAGAGGTGGTAATGGGCTGGATGGTGGCAGCTTGGTGAGGAGCTGCCTGAAATACGACATGATGAACACTGTGAAGGAGCGTGTTATTACCACAGCTCAAGGTATTGTGATTTGCTGCAAAACTTCCTCCAGCCCTGAGTAACACTGTGCTCAGGCAGGGAGTGCCAACAGCCTATCTCCGAACAAGCCTTCCCCTTGTTTGCTATCACTAGAACAAATTGTCCTTCTCTGAGCAATAACTGAGAGGGAAAGACACCATTATCTAGCTACTGTTGACATGCAATTAACTCGGTTTTGGGTCATGCAAGCTCCTTCACCCCATGCTCCCCCATGCCTCAGCTCACGCCACTTCATTTTCCCAGCTCCTCTGTGTATCAGACCAAAAGACTTTCTCTGCCTCTCTGGCTCTTCTGTCCCCTCTGTCCTACTGATAACTATCCATCTGGCCCCATGAGATCTCCTCACTGGAGCAGAGGAGCCTGGCCTCCCTCTGGGCATGCATGGTCACCAGGGTGTCTCTTCTCAGGGAGCCCGAGGCCGCCTCTCAGCTAGGGAAGCCGGCACTCACCTTTTCAAGGAAGGGCCTGGAGCTTTGCCACTCGCTTGGGGAGGGGGAGACCTCTGGTCCAGCCCAGGTAATGGTGACAAGGAGGATGCAGACTACCAAAGAGTTTGTCCAGGCAGCTTGGTCACTCCAGTCACTCCTGCCTGGTGCTCCGCTGCCTCCCCCTGCCTGCCACCAGCTCTGCTCTCTCTCCTTCTGGAACTCCTCTCCTTTCTCTCTGTCTCCCCCTTTTTCCCTCCCTCTGCTCTTGCTGCTGATCCATAGATCTCTGTTGATTTTTTTTCCTCTTTCTCTGAGGTTGGGTTTGGAGTTAACTCCTCTCTGCCCAGCTTTCCTGCAGGCTCAGCTGCTCCCTGTTCCAGTGAGGAAGGGGTGGCAGAGAAAAAGCCCACTATTCTCTGGTGGGAGAGGGAGAATGGAGAGGGGAAGGTTCCCATGGACTCTGGTGGCCACCCCTCAATGCTGAATGTTCAGGATGTCTTAACCAACACCTCCAGGGAACAAGAATATTCTGCCACAGCGAGCCTGGTCCCTGCCCTGTCCTTGGGTTAGGGCCCTAAACCCTCTGGAGCATAAGCAATTAATTGCTATTACTAGCTGTTATTAATTATTGTTAATAGCATGGCTCTGAGCAGATTGAGCCTCTCACGTAATGTCTGACCTGGGGGAGGAGGAGAATGCAGGTTTTGGTTTCCATCCAGCCCAGATCTGCACACCACCAGTGCTGCCAGGGCACTGCAGGGTGAGGAGGGGGGACAAGCCATCAAGGGAGGCTGTCTCCAGAGGTTCAGCTCCATCATAGTTGTCTGGGACAGCATGGGTGCTGGCTGATGTGCCAAGAAACAGTGACCCACACAGCCCTCCTGCCCTGCTGCCATGTCCACCCTGGTGACAGGACCTGTACCCTGAGGACTTCCAGGTATGCTGAGTGCAGCTTGGTGATCCTTTCCCAGCAAGACTCGAAAGCCACCAGCTTCTCTTTGCTGGACAGGTCCTGGTTGCCTCTTCCAATGATGGAGCAGGATGTGGAGAAGGAAGTGCTGGCCCCTTCCCCTCTACAGCAGCCCTGATAGCCCTCTGGGGTCAGTGGAACCCTGTGGCCTGGCAGAAGGGATCATACAGCTTCTTGATCCCACATGCCCCTGTGGCAGAAGGGAGCATGGTGTCCCCGCCAGCTCACTATCAGCTGCTGTAACCAGGGAAAAGGGGAAGGCCATGTCTTGGGACGTGGTGATAACCCAGGGAATGCGGCGGAGCACAAGCCTGCACCCTGCCACAGCACTGCTCACCATGGAGGGACCACATCGCTGCTGCCTCCTCCTCCTCTTCCTCTGCCTGCTCCCACCACTGGGCATCCCAAGCCCACCACTGCCTCTGGAGGAACCTCAGGATCTGCCACTGACACTGTCCAGCACCGCTGAACCCACTGCCCACCTGCTGCGCGGCCACCCCTCAGCCCCAGTGCGGCCCTACAGCCTCTCGCTGTCCCCTGAGGATTACCACTACTCCCCCAACCCCCGGCACCTGCGCCCTGGGCGGCTGCGCCGGCTCCTAGGCTCGGCCTTCGACCCCTTCTGGATGGCGACCGAGGAGCCCCGGGGTCGCAACAGCAGCATCCTCGAGGAGAACCTGGAGTCCATGAGCAGGGACCTGGCAGAGGGTGCTGGGCGCTACCGCCGCAAGCTGTGGCGAGAAGTGGAGGGGCTGGAGCTGCCCAACCTGCTGCCCCCTGGCCCGGGGTTGCCCCCTGAGCTACCTGGGGCCCTGGCCCGCCACCTGCGGCAGTGGCTGGTGGAACTGGCTGCCTGCCGCCTTACCTCCACCTGGGTTGACCTGGGACCCATCTTCTGGCCCCGCTGGGTGCGCCACACCGCTTGTGACACCAGACCCTCCGGCTGCTCCTGGCCCCCTGGCATGATCTGCCGCCCCACACAGCTCACTCGCATCAAGCTGCTGGCCTGGCACTGCTGGGTCCCCCAGCACCCAGGCCCACCAAACTGCACGTGGCGGCAGATCCCCTACCCTGTTGTGACTGCCTGCAAGTGTTCCTGCCGCTGAGGGGGCTGCAGGGGGCTATGGAGGGACCCCATGGTACCTGTTCTTGGAGCCAAAAGGCCTGAAAAGGCAAGAGTCTGCCTGGATTCACCCTCGGATCTGGGGGGAATCCCCAAACAGAGAAATAAACCTCCAGTAAGGAAGTGCGGATGGCTGCTGTCATTGCTCTTTCTTGCCAAAACCCTTGGGTGGGATGCAGCTGCTTCGCCCTTTGCCCACTGCAGGGAGGCACTACCACCAGTGGAGGCCCTTGTGCAGGATTTATCTCCAGCAAAGGATGCAGAATGGGAAAACCGTGGAACCGAACAGCAGGCTCAGACCCTGTTTGCATCAGCCCCAGATGACTCAGTCCAAGCTGGGGCATCCCTGCCTGGGTAGGGGAGCAGGCAGGGAGCAAGGCAGGGAAATGTTAGCAGGGAAGGGGTAGAGGGAGGTGGGTCACAGCTCAGGGTGGAATCAGTGGTGGTTAGAGACTGTAGGGCGTCAGCAGGTAGAGGGGTAGTTTTGGGACTGCAACGAGGCAGCCTAACAAGGATAGAAGTAGGGGGTGGACAGGGACCCAGGGCTGGAAGCATCTGTAGGGCTGGGTGCATATGGAAATGGGATGGGATAGGACAGTCCTCTACTGGGTAAGATACATGAATCCCCCACCTATCCCGTGATGTAGAGAGTGACAGCTCCAGACTCAGAACTGCCAGAGTAGCATATAAGGTCTGAGGTGGGTCAGGGAGCCCAGGCTGGGAACTACATCCTTGAAAAGCAGTGTCTGCCTCTTCATTCCACCCAGCAAAAAGTCCTCTGCTTTCTGGGTTAAAAGCTGCATGGAGCTGTAAATCAGATCTAGGCTGGGAGGCCTTCAAGAAATAAAGACCTGGAGGCTTTGCCTGGGATTGCAATATTAATATGATGCCTTGCAGTTGATTGGCACTGCATTATTCATTTCCATCATCTGACCCTCCTGCTTTCCCAGGGCTCCAGCGCTCCCCAGTCTGCTCCCCAGACAGCTCCACAGTCTGCAGCAGAGCTTGGCCTTGAAGCAGGCAGAGAGGCAGAACAGTGCAGGGAGTTGGCTGCCGAGGGGCCTGAGAGATATGGAGGGGAGAGGGAGGTTGGTGCGCCTGGTGAGATGAGGAGGAGGAAAAGGGGGGAGCCCCCATGTGCACACAAGAACAATTGTGTGCGTCACAGGAGGGAGGCTGCTGCTGCTCTGGCTTGCAACTGAGCAGCAAGACATCTGTATGGCTGTTCTCCCATTCAGGAGGACTTCAAAGCTGGAGCAGGGTTAAACTGTTTGGGTTAGCTGCCCTGGACAGAGCAAAGACAACAGCAGGACTGCCTGCAGAAGGCCAGGGGAGAGGGGGAGACCAGGGCTGGGGACCAGCAGGAGAGAGGTGCTAGGGAGCATGGTACAGGTGTACAATGGAGGTGTGCAGGTAGGGGGGGAGCAAAGGGGGTGTGCGTGCACATGCATTGGGCTTAAAACAACAGTGATTCAGTTTAGGGTTTCAATCCCCTGTACCAGATCCCATCTGGCTGAAGCTTCATCTCTTCCAGGTTGCAAGAGGGGCCTGATCACATCCCCCCTGCCCTTTCCCCATTACATTCTCCATGCAAAATACTGCCTGTCGAAAAGGGTTTGCAGCACTGTGAGCATGCCTGGTGCCACAGAAAGGGAACTCCATATCATAGTTTATCAGCAGGCAAATTAAACAAAATCAGCAGTTATGCTACCAGCTGTTCTAACAAGGTCTGGCTGCAGCCCTATAAAAAACACGTTTCTCCCCTGCCCTTTGCAACCCCAGATTAACTCCGGTATTCTTCTGCAATTGCTCTGGTTCAGGTCAGACATGCTATTGCCCTGTAGCTCACTCCCTGACTACCCAAGGGCATGTAGCAATTTCAGGGCAGGTCTTTGGTGATGTGACTCAGTGCTCCAGCACCTAGGCACAGCACACTCCATTTCAGCTGGAATCTGTCTCCAGCTGTAGGTATTCATTCAGCAGGGGGCCAGGTGGCAGGACACACATGACTTCTAGAGCAAAACTGATGCAAACAAAGCAATCCTGTGATGCCCAGGACCCACTTGTTCCTGCTTGAATGCTCAAATGCTACGCCAACACAGCTTGGAGGAACAAATCCAGAGATTCCTGCCTGATGGAGGAAAATTACAGGTTTCTGTCTCCTGCTCTGCCTCTGGCTGACACAGACCCTCTTGCCATGCTGATGGCCTCTGCCCACTGCCCAATGGCCTCTCTGGGGCAAGATGCCTTTCCCAGGGCAGTTTTGGAAGCACCACAGCAATTGGCAAAGCCTTATAGCTGGTCCTGGGTATCAAGCAAGACTCACATCTAACAACCGAGAGCAAGAAGGAGAGAAAGCAACACTGGAATTTTGGCTGGCCCATGTCCTCTTTCCCTAACCAGCTGCTGGTGGCACGGGTTGCAAAGGGCTTGGGAGACACCCCTGCCTTGGTGGGGAATTGCAGCAGGCAGATCTGCCAGTGATGCTGCTGGACCCAGAAGAGAGCATAGAGGAAGCAGGCAACCTCAAAGCACACCAGCAATGCTGTATTTCCATCAGCATGAGAGAACAGGAACTGCAGTGCTTCAGCATCTGGACTGAGGCTTCAGGGAAGACACAGCAGAGTGTGTGGTCACAGCACAAGAGGATGGGGAGGGGGTGCAGCTCCTGAATGAGAAAACAAGAGGCAGACAAATAACCACTGCACTGCAGGACACCTTTAATGACACAAGAGCTGGCTGCCAGTGCTGCTGCCAGCACGCTGCAACAGCCACAGCCTCCCGCAGGCTGCCATGCCTTGAGGATCAGTCCTGGTTTTGGCAGTGTGCTGCTCAAGTCTTTTCCCCCAGCAGAGGCACTTGGTTGTGAGCAGGGATGGTGCTGTAGGAGGTGTTTGCTGGCCCCTCAACGCAGTGCTCCGTGTTTCCGTCCCACCTCGGTGAAGGCGTCCACACAGCGGTCGATGTCCTCATCACTGTGCACAGCTGAGATCTGGACCCGAATGCGGGCCTTTCCCTTGGGGACCACGGGGTAGCTGAAGCCAATGACATAAATGCCTGGGAAGGAAACACAGGGAGAGTCAGAATTGGGTGGGAGGGAGGGAGGGAGAGAGGTGGGTTGATGGGTACTGGGTGATAGAAGGGCTTTTGGATCCTCCCTCTCCTCTCAATAACCACTTCCAGCCTTCAGGGTTTTCAAGTGCCATCTTCTCCCAAGCATGGAAATGAGGGTTACAGCCAGTGATGGGGGATGGAGTCCAGCATGGCAGGACAAGAGCATCAATCCAAACCCCCTCCCCAACAGAGAAAGAAGAAACATCTGGGGGAGACCAGGAGGATGTTTGCAGTTGGAGAGTGGAAGAGTTCCTTATGATGACTTAAATTTGAGATTTCATCCAGAAATATTCTCTGGAGGAGGGCTGGTGGTGGCACCACCAACAACTGTCCCTTCCCTCAGGGAATGTGTCTGCACACACAGCTCTCCCCCCAGTTCACCTCTGTTCAGCATGTCCTCAGCCATGACTGAAGCCAGCCGAGCATCCCCCAGCATGACCGGGCAGATGGGGTGGTCTTTCCCCGAAATAGTGAAGCCAGCTGCCATCATCTTGCTTCTGAACCTGGTGAAGAGAACAAGAGGATTAGTAAAAACCTCATCACCCCTGTCCTTTGGGACTGCTGCCTTTCTTTCCCCTGGGAGCCCTGGCCACTGGGGCTGGGTGAGTTTTGCTCCACTGTGCATCCTCTGGGCAGGGAAAAGATCTCTCTTCCTGGAGTGACCTCCTGCCATGTCCTGCTCACCAAAATGGGACTGCAGATCCTTGAGGGGCAGATGTGTCCCAGCACATAGGGCATCCAGATATGACATACCTGCCTGTACACCTGTCTGACACACAGAGGCACATCCTGGAGCTTCCCCTGAGCACCCCAGAGCTCTGACTTGCAAGCTACCTTTACAGCTATCACCAGGGAGGTGAGGGTGAATAAATACACATAGACAACTCATTCCTAATGAAACTCCCACCCCAATATGGCCCTCTCACCGTTGGGTTTTGGCAGCCATGGACTGTGCAATGGCATTGCTCTCCATGAGCAGGTCCAGGGCCTTGGATGCACAGCCCACCACAGCGGGGGGTAGGCTGTTGGAGAAGAGGTACGGGCGGGACCGCTGGCGGAGCAAATCGATGAGGGGTTTGGGACCGGTTGTGTACCCACCTGCAGATGAAGGAGAGAGAATTGGACAAGGCACCCCAGGGTGACCTGTTGAGCGTGGGGCTTCTCAATAAAGCCAAAGTGGCTCCTACAGCAGGAATTTCAGTACAAACCAGGCCTAAAAATCACAGCTGATGCTTTTGACCAAAAGTTTCCACCTTGACACCAAAGGCAAATGCATGGGGAGGATGACAGTGGAAGGAGCACATGCCAGGATCTCCCTTGACCCTGCAGCAGCATAACAAACGAAGCCTCATGCCACCAGCAGAAGACCACATGCATTTGTTGCTGTATCATTAGGTAGAGGAAGAAAACATAAGCAAACGCTGTGGAGCTCTTAAGGGCATGCAGGATCTTGAACAGAAAAATGCATTCACCTGCAGCTCCTCCAAGAGCTTTTCCCAGGGTGGAATTGATGATAGTGACTTTGTCCATCACTCCCAGGAGCTCATCAGTACCCCTGTAGAAAAAGGAATGTCACATTACCAGCTGTGACAGCACACACCAGGGAAGTTGCTTGATGCCTCAAGGGAAACAAAGTGCCACTAGTCAGGTCTCTGGTGTCCCCCCTTCAGAAAAAGGAAGAACAGCCCCTTGTGATAGTACAACCCAAGTGTTGACCTTCCTCTCCTGCAGAAAGGCTATGCTGGGATCTTGCGAGATGAGAGCATGGGTTCTTGGTCCCTTACAGATGGGAGAGTGCTCAAACTTCCCACACGGAAGTTTAATAGTCCAAACAAAGCATCAGCTGTTGTAGGTTTCACTAGTGGAACCAACCAGATGTAGTAAACATGCTCTGCAGCTTCATGTTCTCCAACCCAAAAAGGCAAGATGAGGCATGGCCATCCAGCTGTGAGCTGTCTTGAAACAGTGCTGTCGACAACACCACCAGGTTCACACCCAGACTAGCACAACTCATGAAGCATTCAGTAACTGTTCCCTCTTCTTCAAGCCATTGTGCATTTACACACCTCAGTGCAGTCAGACAGATGTTTTTGCAGCTGGTGGGACCACAGAGACCACTGGGACAGAGTGACAAGACCTACCTCAACTCATGGGATAACTACCATGCCCCAAGGAAGGAGGACTACAAGACAAATAGATCTATGATTCCTTCCTTATGATGACGTAAATTTGAGAAAGTTCAGTACAACTACAGGGTCTGAAATATATTCGAGTTCTGCCACCTCTCATTATTGATGAAGTGCCATCAGGAGTGGTATCGCTTCTCTTAAAAGATGCCTTTTGCACCACCATTTTGAGGGAGGATGAAACACCTGCTATGGCCTTGGTAAGAAAACAAGGCAAGTCTCCTTGCTTAGTTCTCAAAACAACACATGAAGCACCTCTTCTTGGCAAACACCTGCATCATGTGCCCTGCTTGGCATCTGGAGGAGCTCCAGGTGATGGAGGCAAAAGCTGCCACGAGGAAACTAATCAATCTGTGCAAGCTAGCTCCACAAACCTAAGAATTTGAAATTAGTATCTGACAGGAGAAGGATTTGGGAATCAGGAAGTCCAGCTGCTTGCCAGGAGAGGCAGATGAGATGGTCACACCATCCCTTACACACTGAGAAGTAGCTGTTACTCTGGGATGGGTCATTGCTAAAGTATCTCCCTTCAAACCCAAAGGTGAGGTGCAAAGCCTCCAAGGAATGGTGACTCTGGGAGTCCCCACACAAAATATGTTGGTCATCAGCACCTTTGGCCTTGCTTCAGGATCAGTCAGGGTAGGGGGGAGAAACAGAGTTGAAACAGTCACTTACCGACCATTGGGTCCCAGGAAGCCTGTGGCATGGCATTCATCAATGAAGACCAGGGCATCATACTTCTGGGCCAGCTGGCAGATCTCCCTCAGGGGTGCGATGTCACCATCCATGGAGAAGGCACCGTCAGTCGCCACCAGCCGCAGACGATGTTTCTATTAGAGGGAAAGAGGCATCCCCAAGGCTGAGGATCTCACCCTGAGGAGAGGGGCTGGCAAAGGAGACCGGGACATACTCTTAACTCCTGTAGGGAGTCAATATATCTAACTGAGATGGGGGGGATCTGCATTACAACCAGCTGCTTTGCCACCTTGCCTATCCATGCCTGTCTGTGCCTGTCGGCAAAAACAATGCCTATTGCATGGGAAAAGGCAGAGTTCACCATTCAGGGCTGGTTACTGCACAGGTAGCACAGCTAAGCGAGCGCCCTCGTGTTCGGGTGGGAGCAGACCTCCATACCTGCGCTTCCTGCAGCTTGGCCTCCAGGTCCTGCATGTCCATATGCTTGTAGCGGTACTTGTTGGCCTTGCATAGGCGGATCCCGTCGATGATGGAGGCATGGTTCAGCTCATCTGACAACACTGCATCCTCTGGGGTCAGCAGGGCCTGGCCACACCAAACAAAAAGGATCATCCTTAGCTCTGTTGTGGCACCTCGCCAAGATGTTTCAGCCCCTCTCGGTACAGAGGACAAGGCTGCAATTGATTGCAGCTGCCATGTCTCTCCTGGCACTGCTAAACTTTCCACTTTCCTTCCCAGCCACCTTATCCTCTGATTTCTTTAGGCCAGGTTCTTGCCTGTGGCTTCTGAGCTCAAAACCTCCCCCCTAGCAAGCCTGGAGGATCACCCATTCCCTCACCTACACTTCAAGGGGAAGTACAGATCTCTGAGGAAACAAGAGCCCTCCCCAAAAGCTGGAGCTGGCTGGGGACAGGGGAGCTGAAGGCTTATTAAATGCCTCTGCATGGCTTCCCCAGTCCAAGGACCCCAAGTCGGGGCTCTTCACCACCAGTCACTGCCACCTTTTCTGGCACACATAGCTCACATCAGAGCCTCTGGAAGACACAGCAGGCACATTGCTGTCACCTCCTTCCTCCATGCACAACACACGGGAAGCCCTACAAACCTCAAAGATACCAGCGTTGGCATCAAAGCAGCTGGCATAGAGAATGGCATCTTCCCTCTGGTGGAAGCGTGCAATTTTCTCCTCCAGGTCCTTGTGTATGCTCTAAAGGGAAGAGAGAGTGAAAGTCAGAGGTGGAGCAGCACAAGTTCTTGCTTGCCCACTGAGGTTAAATGCTGACTTGCAAGGGGAGGAAACAGTCAGGTTTTATTCAGAAAAAGTGTGTGTGCATGGGAGAAGTTAGTTGTGTTCCCTAAAATATGATTATGGTTTTGGATGCCAAAACCTCAGCAGGGAGTTCCCCAAGCACAGGGGAGTAGCTCTGAGTTTTCTTTGCACTTAACCAGCCAGCGCTCTGAAAGGGCTCCAGCAGGGATAAACTGAGGTGGGTCTGATAGAGCTACTTCAAATCAGGTTGACTGTAATTTTGACCCACAAGAGAGGGAAAAAGACGTTAATTTTCTGAATTCAGAGTGGTGTTTCGTTTCTTTGCTCTCAGGTGTTGTAATGGTTTAAACTGGCATATTTCCAGATCTTTGGCTAGTGGGGACTTAGCAGGCTCTTCTTTTCACTGGGCCACGTGTACCTTATGGCTGTGCACGCATGCGAGTGTCGAGAGGGGAGTCTGCGTGGACACCCTACGAAAGACTACCGCGGTGCAGGGGATGTTGCCCGGATGCCCGGTACCTGGGTACCGCAGATAAAGCGGACGGAACTGAGCCCAGCGCCGAACTTCTCGAGGGCCTCCACGGCGGCACGGATCACCTCGGGGTGGCTGGAGAGACCCAGGTAATTATTGGCACAGAAGTTGATGATCCCTGCGGGAACACAGAGAAGCGGGGACATCGCACCGGGGGAAGAAGAGGCCGAGAGCCCCCCCTCCCCGCAGCCCGCCCCGCACGCACCGCCTCCGCCGCCCGCCAAGCGGAGGTGGGGACCCTGTCGGGAGGCGATGACCCGCTCGCTCTTCCAGGTGCCGGCGCCTCGGATGTCCTCCAGCTCGTTCTCCAGCCGCTGCCGGAGCCGAGCCGCCGCCGCTCCGGACGCGGCCCGGGGGGCGCCGGCCGCGCCGGCCCCGCCGGCCCCCC